>NC_051067.1:88817093-89164343 GCF_004664715.2 Peromyscus leucopus | reverse complement strand
TACTTACAGTTTTAGAGGATTGATCTATGATCATCATGGTGGCAAGCAGAGAGACATGGCACTAGAGATGTAGGTGGGAGCCTTACATCTTAATCCACAGGCAGTGGGCAGAGATAGAGACAGAGAGAGAGAGACAGAGAGACAGAGACAGAGAGACAGAGAGAGACAGAGACAGAGACTAGGCCTGGCATGGGCTTTTGAAATCTCAAAGCCCATCCAAGTGACACATCTCCTCCAACAAGGCCATACCTCTGAATCCTTCCCAAACAGATCTACTAACTGAGGACCAAGAATTCAAACATCTGAGTTGATGGCGATCAATCTTATTCAAATCACCAGTCATCTAGGAGTTAAACCTCTGGGAATGTCTGTGAGAGTTTGAAGACTAGGTTAACTGTGAATGTGGAGAATACCATTCCATGGACTGGATGAAATTAAAGGAGAAAGCCACCGCACCCATCTCTATTGGCTTCTTGTCTATGGACACAATGTGACCAGTTAGTTGACGGACCCTCCTGCCTCCAGGATTTCCCCACAGTGATTGACAGCCTCCCCACTGTGAGCCAAAAGAAAGCCTTCCTTAGTTAGTCAGTCATTTTGTCACAGCGATGAGAAAAGTAACTAATGTGAAGGAAGAAAGATTGAGAATTAAACATGAGGTTGGAGACCTCAGGAAGAATGATTGTGGGGTGTGCACGTGTGTCGTGTGTGTGTGTATGTGTGTGTATGTGTGTGTGTATGTGTGTTTGTATGTGTGTGTGTGCACATTTGTGTGTACGTGTGCATGTGTGTGAGTGTGTGAGTGTGTGTGTGTGTGTGTGTGCCTGTGTGTATGTGTGTGTGCATGTGTGTTTGTGTGTGTGTGTGTGTGCGCGCACGCGCGCATTTGTGTGTGCGTGTGCATGTGTGTGAGTGTGTGTGTGTGTGTGTGTGTGTGTGTGTGTGTGTGGTGTAGGGACAGGGTCTTGCTGTGTAACTGGGACTGGTCTTGAGTTGTTTTCTGCCTGCTATGGCCTTTAGTGGCTAGGATTACAGATGTGCCACGGTGATACATGTGTTTGTTTGTTTGCTTTTCAAATGAGTATCTTCTCTTTAAGGAATTTCAAACACCACAGACAATATCTCTCTTGCTCAACAGACTATTAATCACTTAGTATAATAAACCTTTGCAAATATTTGTTGAGTGAGTAAATTCTCTAAAGATGACCAACTTTCAACCTTTATCTCCAAGATACGTCTGAGCTCCTGCATTATATTTTTATAAAGCAGGGAGAATTCCCCACCTGGTTTTACCTCAGTCGCCACAGTTTTAAGTTACTACAATGGACTAAACTCTGATCCTGGGTTTAAGATGGCAGATGAGATAAGCTTTGAGTTTGTTATACTTGGATTGCAAACAGATGGATGGATAATTAGGATTCCCTTGGACGAAGGCACTGATGATAGTGGAGATGTCTCTGTGAAGACACAAGTGTGGCTGGTGGACCCAGGAAGGAGGGCAAGGTGACTCGCAGAGCCTCCGTCTTCCAGTGTACACATACAGGTGAAGGTGTGTGGGAAAGGCAGACACCGTAGCTTCAGGTGCCCGGTATGTGGGCTGGAGCAGTCAGCCTGCAAAGAGATCCATCTGCTTCTTCCAGGCTTCTTTGCTGTGAGCCCACCCTCCCATTGCGGTCCTCCCATCCCGTTCCTCCCATCTTCTCCAGCTCTGCTCTGTCTTGTGTATTTTTGTAATCCTTATCTTGCTCCCTACCCCACTTCTGCTCTAGCCTCCTGTGGCTTGCTTCTCTTCCCAGCACAGTCCCCTTGTGGTTTCACAAGGTTAAAACCTTGAAACCAAGCTGCTGTGTTCCTCCATGCACAGTCTGAAGGGAACTGCCTGCATGACCTCTCATTTCCTAGGCCTCCCGTCACTCTGCGCAGGCGCAGGAGGCATCCATTTCCTCCTCTTCCCTTCTTAGCAACTTCCTCAGAACACTGTTTTCCAGTACAGCTAGACAACATGAAGTTTCCCATATTTGCCCTTTAACCCCTGAACGTGTCCTGCGCCCACCCTGGTCTTCTGCTTCCGTATGCTTTTCCTTCTGTAACATAGTGTGCAGTGTATCTTGCGTGTCAGCTCTTTTGGCTTCATCAATATAGGCTGGGTCCAAAATCTGCAAAGGACAGGAGCTTAGTTTTTGTATTTGCAAGCTCTTGAATGGGTCTGAGAGACAATCCTTTGGTGGGTGTTCAGCATTGAAGATCTTTTCCTATTGTGGGGATTCCACATCAACAGTGAGAACAGTCCCCAGGGGCAGGTAATGAGAACATGGACTTGTACATAGCTATTCAATGGTTCTTTCTGGGAGTTACCCATGCCACTTCTGACCACATTTCATCAGCATGTGTCCATGCATATATCCAACTGGACTGTATCCTGAAGAAATGGAGAACAAGGGGTCCCCCCACCAGTCACATCACTTTGTAGACCCTAATGGTAAATAGTGTCACTGAGGTCAGCAGAGGATATTGTATTGCTACTGATAATCACCAGCAAATTGTTTGTTTGATATATGGTGTGATTTCTCTAACTTTGGTTCTTCAGCTATAAGTCAGGGATAATAAGAACACCATTTAAAAGGGTCATCGTGAGTACTAAGGTATTTAGAACAGCACTTGGCATGAGTTAAGACATTCAAGACAGTATTGATTTTTTACTGTGAACTCTTCCCCAAGCTTCCTGTCTTCTCTCTGGTCACCGAATAGAGCACTTCCTCCTGTGTTATTAGTTCTTTATGCAGCACAGTGTCCTTTGCTTCACAATTTATATTTTACAATGAACTTACGAGTTTCATAAGCTGACAAATGCTACTCACAAATTCCACCCTGGAATTTAGCAGAGTGTCTACATATAGTAGAAGCCTGGCATATTTCACATGCATACGGGAACAACTGAAAAAGAAATGAACTTGTAGTTTCAAAGGTCTTCACTGGGAAAACAACAATGTTTAGGTGTATAGAGACCTCCCCTCTTTCCCACTCAGCTCACATTCTCACTTGGTATTTTAAATTCTAAGCAATGTGAGTGTAAAATACTGAAGAATGGAAACACGCTTTGCCTTGATATTTTAATGCATACAGATATGGCCTCTTTAATAATGAACCTCACTGAACTTTGCCATTTAATCCTGAAATTGGCTGTCTCAGGAGGGTGGAGAGATGACTCAGTGGTTAAGAACACTTGCTGCTTTTGTAGAGGATCTGGGTTCAGTTCTAGCTGTCTCAGCATTATTTGTAAAATGTTAAACACAGAGGTTCAGTTTCTACCCCAGACTTACTGATCCTGAATCTTTTTAAAGATCTCAGATGATCCATGTGCAGGCTAAAATTTAAAAAGCAGTGTTCAAATGCTGCTAGAAGTTTTGAGATAAGCTCAGGTGTTTCTTCTTGCATAGACCGAGGAAACATGACTGGCCTGACATTTTTTTTTTTTTGTCTGATTTTGTCTATTTTAGTTGGTCTGTTATCAAAGAAAAAATTAATTGCTTCTAATAGCTCTGATGGTCATGGAATGTGGTGAGTGCTAGGTTAGTCACAGATTCAGGAATACTTTGGGGGAGTTAAAGGGTTTTCCAGTAAATTTAAGCAGTGCAAACTGATGTGATTATGTTGTTGTCATTGCTGATGTAATTGTTGTTACTGAACACACAAAATCTACCCAAGAGAACGGGACCTGGAGGTTGTGGAGGTAATGGATAACCTTTTCCTTGGAAGTCTGTACAGGGTTGTTTTCCAGTACCAATGAGATTCACAGCAGCACTTCTCTGAGCAGCCCCCTGGACCAGGGAACCTTTGTCCAGTTCCATGACACGTGAAATTGGGTCACTTTTGTCCTTTACCTGATCCCACTGCTATAGAAGACATTATAGAGATTCTGTGAAAGATACCAATAGCTTGACTTTGTGTGTTTTCATAAAGCGAGCACTCCACTTCGTCCTGGATAAGGACCTTAAGAACATTTTTCAAAGTTATTCATGAAGCGTGTCCCCTGCTGCAAGCATCTTTCTTGTGAGCACACAGCAGTGATACATGGCACTTGCGATGATTCAGGGAGGGGAGGGGGTGTGCCACGCTAGCTCACACCTGAGTGATGAACACAGGGAAGCCAGGAGAACCTCGTCAAAGAGTGATTTGGTGCCGTGTTAAACTTTCTGTCTCAGGAACATCAAATGGCAAGTTTTACTGAGAAAGTCTTTATTTTATGTTCTGCCTTGAAGCTCCACGTAGAAGGAAGTCTCCCGTCACCCCTCACAATGACTAATGCAGCTCAGCACAGAAAATGTTAGAGCAGGGTTATGTGGGGGGTTTCTTTCCGATGTGAAAGCTACCTGGAAGAGTCTCCACAACTCCAAGATGACTTTGATGATGGCAACGGCATTGTGCAGAGTGCTCATCAGAGCGTCTGTAAATGTAGATTCTTTCCAAGAGCTATCAGCATGGGCTTGACTGCAAACGCTGCTGTGCTGTTCTTAGTGGTTTGTGCATTTCTGGGCTCCTGAGGTTGTAATGTTCATTTTCTTTTATTCATAGATAAAAAAAGCCATTAAAGATTTATTGGATAATAAATTCATAAGCAAGTGGTAACATTCAATATTATCTATCAAGTGAAAAGAAATGTGCCAATTTTATCACATATTTTTGTGACTTCCTTAGCATAGTTTCTTGAAAATGTATCAAGCAAACACAAATGAGATACATTTACCAGGGAGGTATGCTGCATCTTCTTAGCAATCACAGCAGTTCGCACAGCCATTTCAACATGTTTTGATGGATTAATTGGTACTTACAACAAAGATTTCTTGGGTAGTTTATTACATTGCAATGTTATCATGAACAATATATGGAAAACATCTTTGTGCCTTGACAGAGACTGGAAATTCATGATAGAATAAGTGAGTGGATAGATTTCTGTCTTAATGTTTCTTATTCATGTGTTTACCAGAAATATTTCTATAGTCTTTTCCATGACATGGTACTGCTGATAGTATATTCTTGGGAGGTCAAACTTCTGTGTTCACACTTAGTGCTCTTTGGGGTTACTGATCTGCCATGGTGCCTCAAAAACGCCTTGTTTTCTTTTTCTTTTTTGAGGTAGGTTTCATGTAGCCCTGTCCACCCTCAAACTTGTTATGTAGCTAAGGAGGACCTTGAACTCCTGACTCTTCTGCTTTCCCTCCCAAAGACTGGGGTACAAGGGCACGTCCCCACAGCTTTGTCTGTTGTTCTCTGAACGACATAGCACAAAAATGACACAGGAATGAAGTTTTAAAGGTGTTTTTTTGCTAAAATACTAAATATCAGTGACAAGTGAATAAACAGTAATGGCCAAAATAAGAAAACGTAACAAAATTGAAGGGTGTTCACGTTATAACTTGAAATTTAACCAAGAGGGCATTGTACTAGCATAAAGATAGTTATAGAGAAGTGCAAGAAAACCCAGGGTCTGGAAGTAAATTCTAATGTCTATAGTCAAATTAATATCCTTCAAAGGAATTATGACAATTCCTAAAGGATAATGATGGTCTCTCTTCAATAGACAATGCTGGGACATGCAAAAATATAAACCAAATATAGACTAGACTTCCAACTGACAGACACGCAGAGTGAATCAGACATGGAGATGAGAAGCCCAAAGACTTTTCAACAGATAATGCTGAGACATGTGAAAATAGAGACCTGGACTCCCTACTGCATACACACACAGGGTGAATCAGATATGGAGATGAGAAGTTCAAAGTCTTTTGAAAGAAAATATAGGAAGAAATCATTAAGAGTGTGGGCAAGGCAAAGATTTATTAGCTATGGCAATAAAAAGCTTGATTTCTCCATAGTATAAAAATTTAATAGATTGAACCTCATCAAATTTCAATACATTTATGCTTCCAGAAACACCATCTTGAAAATGAAAAGGCAAGCCAGAGAAAAGGAAAAAATGTTTGCAAATCAGAGCTCTAATAGAGGGTGTGTATTCTAAATATACAAACAGCTCTTACATCCCCAAATAAAAAATTAAGCAACCAACAAAAAATGGACACAATATTGGGGCGACATCTCATCCACGAGGGTATATGAGTGAGTGATTAGTACACAGGACAGTGCTCAACATCATTTGTAGCAAGGAAATTAAAACATGACATCCTATTCCATACCCAGTAGGATGGCCATAATCAGAAAGACTGACAGTAGGTGTTGGGAAGGATGTGACGAATCAGCAAACCTCTTATATTTTTTTTGGTGAGGATATAAAATAACATGATCAATTTGAATGTTTTTGTTAACATGACCATACATTCCAGCAATTCCATACCTTCTTATCAGCTCAAAATGAATAAAAACACATATACCAAATCAAAAAGCATATAAATACTCATTGCATTATTACTCATAGTAGTCCAAAGATATGCACTCACAATGACCAAAACTGTCAGTAAACCCACATCCACTGTAGTGCAAAGTAGAGCACTGGTTGTTGTGGCAAGAGTCACTGGCTGCAGGTAGGGATCAACAGACAGTGGGCATATGGGATATGACTTGTGTGATGAAGGTATTCTAAAATCAGATTATAATGATGATTGTAAAACTCTAAAAGTATTAAAATTTAAAGTGCATGAATTTAATGCAAAAATGACAGGTGAAATGCTGTAAACAAATAAGACCTAGGTTTATGTATCGTGTTGATATTGCTTGGGCACCACTGAAGAACTGTCATGGACTTTTGCTCTTTCTATTCTGATGGTCCTCAGTCTCTTTTAGAGCAGTGATGAGCCTGCTCTAGATCTGCAGGACACAGCAAGGGGTCCAGAACAGATGGGACCCACGGTGCTAGAGGATGGAGAGACCTTTTAAAACAATCCTAATTATCATACTCCAACTGATGGCTTAAAGTGTGCCCCTCCCGTCATGTCTTATCTCAGTCCTCAGGGAGGTTATCGTCTGCATTATGCACTCTGTCCACCTTTGAATTCACGGCCAGTCTTCCCTTTCACTGACATTGCTGTTTGTCTCATTACTTTGCTCCAGCCAGTGACCCCACTATGTTATATCACTATGTCAGCTTCTCTGATTTTAGTAGGAAAATGAGTTGACTAGGTACTAACCTTGTGAGACTATATTAAAGATACAGATTTTTGTTTTCCCCACAAGACTCTAAGTCAAGTGCCTTAGAAATAGCTAATTTTGGTAAGCTTCAAGGATGGCTCTGGGTATGTAGTGTATAGACCACACATCATTGAACTTCAGACACAGTGGAGAGTATGTATTTTTAAAATGACTGTGAGGTAGTCCATTTTTTATTTCAAAGAACATAATTTTTTGATGTTTTTGTTTGTTTGCTCCTTTTTTTTTGGAGACAAGGTTTCTCTGTGTAGCTTTGGCAGTTTTGGAACTCACTCTGTAGACGAGGCTGGCCTTGAACTCAGAGATCCACCTGTATCTGCCTCCTCAGTAACCCATCACTGCCCAAGAAAGAATATGTTTTTATTTACATTTCTATTTTTTTTGAATATCTCATTTTCTCTCTCCAGTTTTTCTTTTTTGAGAAAGGTTTTATGTAGCTCAGACTGGCCTTGAAGTTGCTCTGTAGCAATCCTTGGTTCTCTCCTCAAAGTGCTGGGATTACCAGCATGCACCACCATACTTGGTGCTATAGAAACATTTCTAAGATTTGTATAAATACTACAATTTAAAATCTTACAATAAATCATTTCTTCTGACTATAATTTTCTGAACATTTTCTTGATTGATATTACAAATCAATAAATCCTGTTATTATTGGTAGGGATTTTTATTTCTTTTTTTGTTTGTTTCATATTTATTATATTTTAGGATGAGATTTGTACATCTGTTGTGTTGGGCATCTCTTTAATTTTTTTCCCTTTTCCTGAAAATAGGTTCTTTTATCATACAGTATATCCTGATTACAGTTTCCTCTCCCTCCACTCTTCCCGGTTCCTTCCCACCTGTGCTCTCCTCCAGATCCACTCCCTGTCTCCCATTAGATAGCCTGGAAGTCTAGGGTAAAACAAAACACTGGCCTGAAAAAATCAATAAAATGACTCCTAGTCATATTCCTCTGTACTCATCGTCATCATCAGAGAGGCTTCTGGTAGATTCTGCTCTAAAACCACCAGGCTCTAGCCTTTTTTGGTCAGGAGACTTTTAATGATTGCTTCTATTTTACTAGGGTTATAGGTTTATTTAAATCATTTAACTGATCTTGATCTAACTTTATTAAGTGATACCTACTGAGGAAATTATCCATTTCTTCTAGATTTTCAATTTGGTGGAGTACAGGATTTTGAAGTATTAATGAGTCTCTAGATTTCCTTGGTGTCTATTGTTATGTACTGCTTTTCATTTCTGATTTTGTTAATTTGGATGCTCTCTTTTTGTCTTTGGATTAGTTTGGGTAAGAGTTTGTCTATCTTGTTGATTTTCTCAAAGAACCAATTCTTTATTTCAGTGATTCTTTGAATTGTTCTCTTTGCTTCTATTTTATTGATTTCAGCCCTCAGTTTGATTATTTCCTGCTGTCTGCTTCTCTTGGGTGTGCTTACTTCTTTTTGTTCTAGAGCTTTCAGGTGTGCTGTTAAGTTGCCAGTATGAGATCTCCCCAATCCTTTTATACAGGCACTTAGTGCTATGAACTTTCCTCTTAGCAGGGCTTTCATTGTGTCCCATAAGTCTGGGCATGCTTTGCCTGTTAGTTCCAGTATTTCTCTGTTTAGTTTTTGTCTGGATGACTACTCTGTTGGTGAGAGTGGGGTACTGAAGTCTCTCACCATCAGTGTGTGAGGGCCAATATGTGACTTAAGCTGTAGTATGTAGTATGTGATATGTTTCGTTTACAAACTTGGGTGCTCTTGTGTTTGGGTTGAGGATGTTAAGAAGTGAAGTGTGATCTGGGTGTATTTTTCCTTTGAGCATTCAGACCCATTTCTTGAAATCCTGGCCAATAGGCAGATAATACCCTGGCCCTTCCAGCATCCTGAAGTCATCCTTCATTCCTGTTCCCTGTAAGAAAGGCCTCCTCCCACTTTGCTCTTTCTCCCTCTTCCCCCTCACCATGAGGTAACATGCACCTCTCCCATCTCTCTCTGTCTGTCTGTCTCTCTCCCCCCTTCCTCTCCCCCCCACCAAATAAAACTCTCCCCTGAGCCCTGTCTGTGTGGTGCATGTCTTCCTCACCCACTGAGGCACCTTGGTCCAACCTGACAAGACCTCCCGTGCACTGTATCATAACAGTATGTAGTGTCCTTCCCTATCTTTTTTGATTAGTTTTGGTTTGAAGTCTATTTTGTTACATACTAAAGTAGCTACACTAGCTTGCTTCTTAGGTCTGTTTGCTTGGAATATCTTTTTTCAATCCTTTACTCTGATGTTTATTCTTGATGTTGAGGTATATTTCTTGTATGCAGCAGAAGGATGTATTCTGGTTTTGCATCCATTCTGTTATTTAGTATTGAGACCATTGGTATTGAGAGAAATCAATGACCAGTGATGGTTGGTTCTCTTGGGTTTGTGTGTGTGTGTGTGTGTGTGTGTGTGTGTGTGTGTGTGTGTGTGTTCTCCTTCCTTTGATTTTGCTGGTGTGAGATTTCTTGGTTTCATATGTGTGAGGAGGAGACAGGGGGATTAGATCTGGGGGAACAGAGAGAAGAGAAGTTCTGCAGGCAGCCTACCTGGTTCTCTGACAGGCGTGGCCTGTGGTTAGCAGAGAAGGTTCTTGCTGGAGTTGGGGACTGGGCAAAAGTAATGAGGGGAGGAGGTTAGAGGGGAAGATCTGAGGGACCCACAAGGGATGGGAGCAGGGGCCAGAGAGGCTGCCCAGGGTGTTCTTTGACAAAGCTGGGAACAAGACCGGGAGATTGGATCTGGAGGAACAGAGAGGAGAGAAGATCCACAGGCAGCCTACCTGGTCTCCTGGTAGGCATGGCTTGTCCTTAGCTGGGGGTTCCTGCTGCAGTGAGGGGAGGGAGGTTCGGAGAAGATGGGCTATAGGATCCGCAGGAGGTGTTGGCGGGAGGGAAGGAAGACTGCAGCTGGTGTTCTGTTGCAGCACAGAGGCATGAGCCTAGCGATTGGATTTGGAGGGGAGGAGGGGGTGGTGAGGGTTTTCAGTTAGCTTACCTGTTTGCCTGTTCTGCTTAGCTGGTGTGTTCCCAGGGAATGCCTGCTGGTGTTAGAGACCGGGATACTGGGATGGTTTTGGGGGAAAGAAGATTGGATGAGAAAATATTCGCTCTCTGCTGGGGGAAAACCACAGCGGGTTTCTTGCTGCAGAGCTGGGGATGAGACTGGGAGAATATTGTTGGCTTTTAGGAGCAGTAGGAGAGGTGTGCACTTAGTCTACTTGTTGCCCTGGGAGGAGCTGCCCTTGGGTCAGCAGGGGTTACCTGCTGCAGTTGAGGTCTAGAACAAAGCAACAAGTGGGGTGAGGGGAGGAAGGTTAGAAGGGGAAGGTCTGTGGGATTCACAAGTGATGGAGGGGGCAGGGAAGGTTGCCACAGGTGTTCAGCTGCAGAAATAGGGATGAGACTGGGGGATCAGATCTGGGGCAACAGAGAACTATTGTTATGTACTTAAAGAATCTATTTTTTGTTGAATTGTTTTAGGATTATAGCAACATTGAGAGGCAATTGCAGAGATTTTTTTCATATAACCCATTTTTATGTACATCTGTATCCTCCCCTATTATCAGCATCCCTCACCAGAATGGTACATGCTTCCTATCAATGAATGTGCACCAACACATCATAATCATCTAAGTCCACCACTTATTTAAAGTTCTGTGCCCTTCCTGTTCATGCTTCCTTCCCACACCCTTAACCTGTGGTAGCTACTAATTTTTCAAGTATCTCCATAGTTTTACCCTTTCTAGAATGTAATACATTCACTATTGTGCAATATAAAAAGTGTGCATCTTTTCCCAATCAGGCTTGTTCATTTAGCAATAAGCCCCTAAGGATCCTTCATATCTTTATATAAGCAAATAGTTGACTTCTTTTCAACACTAATAGCCCACTCTCTGGATGTACCAACTTGACTTCATTCACTTATTAAAGGACATCTTTGTAGCTTCTAAAAAATATATATGTATATAAGGAAAACTACTGAGTGATTAAAGATGTGCTGAATAAATATCAATATACCTATAGTTGGTGTCGGAGTCCAGCTCCATCTGGTGAAGGGTTCTTGGGGGGAGGAGAGAGGAATGAGGAAGTATTAGACAGAAATACAGACCTAGATGGAGAGAAAAGAAAGAGATACAGGATAGCTCCAGGAGGGTCCTAGGTCAATACCCAGCTGCCTTGAGGTTTATTCTAATGAGCTTTTTATACACTGTCAAGGGGAGAGGCAAAAGACCTCCCCCATTCAAGATCAAGCACAACATACAGCCAAGTGTAGACCCTTCAAAATACCTGGTAATCATGCCAGTGGCCAAATCACCCCATTATGCAGCCCTGTTGGGTAAAGCAAGCTCAGATTCTCTGTCCTTGAGTTAGGTCTTACTAGGGAACCTCTGTGGGCCCCCACAAGTCAGACTTTTCTTTGGGCCACCAGTCCTCAAATAATGACATGGAGACTTCTTATTAATTATTAAAGCTTGGCCTATAGTTTAGGCTTGTTCCTAACTGGCTCTTATAACTTAAATTAACCCATTTATATTAATCTATGTTCTATCATGTGGTATTATCTCTCTCCCATCTTGCACTTCCTGCTTCTTTTTCGTGTCTCCTGGCATCCCCTGAACACAAGATTCTTCCTCCTCTTCCCTTCTCTCAACATTAATCCCACCTATACCTCCTGCTAGTGGTTATTGGCCACTCAGCTTTTTATTACACAAATCACAGCAATACACCTTCATACAGTGTACAAATACCCTACAGCACATACCCTCGTTTATACGATAGTAACACTAAATAGTGTCAGAATGTCTGTTCCTCTCAACTTCATCTGTAGAATCAATGAGTTTCTCCCTCCTTTGGTTTCAGTGTGAAATGTCCCACACAGGATTATGTATTTGAACATATGATCTCCAGTTGGTAGCATCTTTCTTCAGTCATGTTCAGTCTGCGAGTGAGCCCATCGAAGCTAATCTTTGTTTCCAAGATTTTTTGATCTCTAGTATTTCTTTTTGTCTCCTTCTTGAAGTATTTTTTTCTGCTTACATCACTCACTTGCTCTTCTGTACCATTTGCTTATCCATTAGAGTTTGTATTAATCATAGCCGCCAAGAAATGGGATCAATCTAGTTGTCTATCAACAGATGGATGGATAATGAAAATCTGGTATGTATATAAAAGAGAATACTGTTCATCACTAAGGAAAAATGAAATATCAAAATCCCAGGAAGATAATATATACATATATATTAAAAGCATATTCATATATGCCCTTAGAAATTTTTTGTTGACTAGACATGCTCTACCAGACAGGTACATTATAATTAACAGGACTCTAGTGATACGGTGCTGGTTGTGGGGAGAGAAACACCATAATAGGCATCATTCTATCCCCTTGTGTTTATTCAGTATGTTAGTGTGCTGTGAACTCCATAATGGTTTCTCATACTTTCCTTGGATGGTAAAGAGTGACTAGTGATCTGTATTCAGGTAGTCCTTTCTTTCAAACAGAATGCTAGAATCTCAAGAGCCCTTCTAGACTTTTACATCTTAGTTGTTGACATTGAAGCTGTAGCAATTCGTCAGTCACAGTGTAAGGCTTCCTCTCCTGGCCATAGTGGTATAACAGTTTCTACCTATGAGTGTTCAGCACCAGTCATTTGTGGCTCCCCATGATTATCCATCTGCCTCTTCAGTCTTGGAGGTTTGGCTTGCTCTATGTCCCTGCTTCCTTGCTGGATTCCAGAAGAGTGATTGTTTGGCAGTATGATCCATTATTTATTCGTTAAAGGATAAAGTAATGATTTCCAAATTCCTAACATGTGGAAAAGAACCAGTGTGTTTGTGTGTTTGATTCTGTTTTTCTAGACATGGTTTCTCTGTGCA
Organism: Peromyscus leucopus; assembly: GCF_004664715.2. Classification (NCBI taxonomy): domain Eukaryota; kingdom Metazoa; phylum Chordata; class Mammalia; order Rodentia; family Cricetidae; genus Peromyscus; species Peromyscus leucopus. Next base: position 89,151,291 of record NC_051067.1, on the reverse strand, counting down.
GCCCTGGCTGTCCTCGAACTTGCTTTGTAGACCAGGTTAGCCTCAAGCTCGGAATTGCGCCTGCCTCTGCCTACCAAGTGTGGGGATTAAAGGTGTGTGCCACCATGTCTGGCTAGAACTGGTGTATTTTTAAAGAAACAGTTGTGTGTGTGTGTGTCTGTATGTATGTGTGTGTGCATATCTCTCTGTCTCTCTCTCTGGGGTGCTTATGGAAGTCAGAGGACGACTGTGGGAGTCTGTCCTCTTCTTCTATCATTTTGGTCCCAGAGATGAACTCCAGCACCTTTGACTATGTACCATCTTGCTGGCTCCTGAATATTTTTAGCATAGTTTTACTGAGGAGTATTTTACAGAGTATATAACTTACCTATTAAAATACACAAAACATCATTTTCTATATAATTTAGTAACTTATGAAGGCATCATCATAATCAGTCTTAGACTATTCTTGTCACCCTGATAATGCCCTTCATATCCATTTTTCTGTCTTTTCTGCCTCCAGCTCACACAGTCTGCCTTGAACAACTGCTAATCTCATTTCTTTCCATAGAGTTTTTTGAACATTTCACAAAAGTGATTTTGTGTCTAACTTCTTTCATTGAGTGGAATGTTTGAGTTTAAGGACTAAATGTCAATAACAAATGAATACAAATTCTCAGAACAGATGTAGCTGATATCTGTGTCTCATTCCTGTTGATTGCTGCACAGTATTCCATTAGAGAGGCATCCTATACTTTCTCTACAAATATTTTGGGGTGACTGACATCTTGGTTGTTTGAAAAAAATTGGTTATTATGAGTGGCTGTGGGAAGCATAGGAAGCCCCATGTGTGTGAAGTCCTGAGTGAATGTATGCTGTTGGCATGAACACGGTCTTGTCAAGGACCCTAGACTCAAACTTAGAAGGAAATGGCCAAGTATTCTCCCGTACTACCTATCTGCCAGGGTGAGGCTCAGAGGGAAATGGTAAAGCCTTCCTCTGGTCCATGTGTGGATGCTGACAGAATGTGTAGAAAACGCTTGCCTTAGCTTTCTCCCTCCAGATATGTACCTCCAGCAGACACTGCTTCTACACACATTAGCTAAACCTGTCTCCTTGATCTAGCTGTGTACCATAAACTCTGCCTCCTTGTCTATCCGTATATAATAACCTTTTCTCCTTGTTCATCTGTATCTACCAAGCCTGACTTTTGTATATAACCCTGCTACTCTGTTTTGTGGTGGTTAGAATGACAGTGGCCCCCATAGACTTACATATTATATTTTAATACTTCGCCCTTAGAGGGTGGAACTGTTAGGGAAGGATTAGGAGGTGTGGTCTTGTTGGAGGAGGTGTGTCACTGTGGGTGGACTTTGAGGTTTTATAAGCCCCTGTCTTTTCCAGTTAGTTCTCTTTCTGCCTCGTGATTATTGTCTGAATATGCCACCTTGCTCCTTTCCAAAGACTCACCCTCTGAACTGTAAGCAAGCTCCCAATTAAATGATTTCTTTTATAAGTTGCCTTGGTCATGATGTCTCTCCCCACAATAGAAAAGTAACTGAGACACTATTCATCTCTGTATAATAAATGTACTGAGCTTCTGGAGTGCTGCAGTTTCTCCATCTGTGAGCCTAGGTCACCTGGTTCCACGTGTCCATCTGTCTGTCATTCCTTCATTTCCTTGCTGCTCCAGTCGTATCCATCCCTGGAGCCTTGCTGCAAACAGCAGCTGGCCTTGTCTTCTTTTGAATATTGTTTTGGTCATCCCAAGACTTTGGTAACGCTTCATATGCTACAGCATCACTTGACCAATTCCTGTTCTGCCTTCCCATCAAGTCTATTTGGCATTAGGTCTACTATAGTGGCAATTATATGGATATTGAATTAAAAGCATAAAATAGTTAACTAGTCTGTTCAAATTTCAATAGTTAGATTTGCCTCTGTATGTCACACTTAGAACCACTTAAAACTGAAATAAATTAGTCAAAGTATAAATAATAAATGTCTGGGTGTGTTTTATTTCAAATGACCTCCTGAATTTTCTCAATGTCTATCAATACTTTTGCAGTTGAAAACAATTCTTTTGAATACTGTAGGATAATGGACTCCACTCTTTTCTTATTCTGATGTATCATTCTAAAATTTAGTCACTAATTATGATGGTCAACTTTTATTATCAACTTAACAGAACTTAGAATCAACTGGGAGAGAGTTTCAATGAGGGATTGTCTGCGTTGGTTGGCCTGTGGGTATGTCTATGTGGGACTGTATTAAGTTAAATGATATAGGAAGGCTCAGCTTACTGTGAGCAGTAATATTCCCTAGGCAGGAGTTCCAGGATCATATAGAGTATAGAAATTGAGTTGAACATAAGCAATCAAGCTAATGAGCATGTATACATTTATTTCTTTCTGCTCTTGACTGTGGATGTCGGATGAATAACTATTTTAAATTTCAAGACTGACTTCCCCACAATGATGCATTGTAAACTGAAATTGTCCCCTAAGTTGCTTCTTGTCGGGATATTTTATCACAGCTACAGAAATGAACCTAAGATGCTAGCTTTGACTCAATAAGTAGAAGTCTTTTATTTTTCTTCATTAAAATATATTCTACTAGTGTAATAAAAAATTTCACACTGAGAGCCTTCTGTGGCAGTTTTCTTTTTCTATTTTTTTAAATAGAATTATCCTAAAAATGTTGCAAATAAAAAAATACATACACCAAAATTTGCTCTCTGATCAACTCCCACATGGCCTGACTAACAGATAAGGAAGGATATAGGAGATCTGGCCAGTAGCAGTGGTCCAGCTTGGACATGCTCTCCTTCGGGTGCTTAACAGATGCACAAATTAGAGAGGCCTGAGTAAGCAGCTCAGCATAGGGTTCTGTGGTTCATTGGGGGAAGTTTTAGACTAGAAATACCATTTGGGAATCACTAACATCTAGATGGCATTTAATGCTTCAAGTCTGGATAAGGTCGAAGCTAGAGATAAGAGTGATCAACTATTCAATGCTGTTGATGGGTGTGGTGGCTAATTTGATTATCATCTTGACAGGATCTAGAGTCCCTGTCTTAGTCAAGGTTCTATTGTTGTGAAGAGAAACCATGACCAAGGCAACTCTTAGAAACAAAACATTTAATTGGAGGCTTACTTACAGTTTTAGAGGATTGATCTATGATCATCATGGTGGCAAGCAGAGAGACATGGCACTAGAGATGTAGGTGGGAGCCTTACATCTTAATCACAGGCAGTGGGCAGAGATAGAGACAGAGAGAGAGAGACAGAGAGACAGAGACAGAGAGACAGAGAGAGACAGAGACAGAGACTAGGCCTGGCATGGGCTTTTGAAATCTCAAAGCCCATCCAAGTGACACATCTCCTCCAACAAGGCCATACCTCTGAATCCTTCCCAAACAGATCTACTAACTGAGGACCAAGAATTCAAACATCTGAGTTGATGGCGATCAATCTTATTCAAATCACCAGTCATCTAGGAGTTAAACCTCTGGGAATGTCTGTGAGAGTTTGAAGACTAGGTTTAACTGTGAATGTGGAGAATACCATTCCATGGACTGGATGAAATTAAAGGAGAAAGCCACCGCACCCATCTCTATTGGCTTCTTGTCTATGGACACAATGTGACCAGTTAGTTGACGGACCCTCCTGCCTCCAGGATTTCCCCACAGTGATTGACAGCCTCCCCACTGTGAGCCAAAAGAAAGCCTTCCTTAGTTAGTCAGTCATTTTGTCACAGCGATGAGAAAAGTAACTAATGTGAAGGAAGAAAGATTGAGAATTAAACATGAGGTTGGAGACCTCAGGAAGAATGATTGTGGGGTGTGCACGTGTGTCGTGTGTGTGTGTATGTGTGTGTATGTGTGTGTGTATGTGTGTTTGTATGTGTGTGTGTGCACATTTGTGTGTACGTGTGCATGTGTGTGAGTGTGTGAGTGTGTGTGTGTGTATGTGTGCCTGTGTGTATGTGTGTGTGCATGTGTGTTTGTGTGTGTGTGTGTGCGCGCGCGCGCGCGCATTTGTGTGTGCGTGTGCATGTGTGTGTGTGTGTGTGTGTGTGTGTGTGTGTGTGTGTGTGGTGTAGGGACAGGGTCTTGCTGTGTAACTGGGATTGGTCTTGAGTTGTTTTCTGCCTGCTATGGCCTTTAGTGGCTAGGATTACAGATGTGCCACAGTGATACATGTGTTTGTTTGTTTGCTTTTCAAATGAGTATCTTCTCTTTAAGGAATTTCAAACACCACAGACAATATCTCTCTTGCTCAACAGACTATTAATCACTTAGTATAATAAACCTTTGCAAATATTTGTTGAGTGAGTAAATTCTCTAAAGATGACCAACTTTCAACCTTTATCTCCAAGATACGTCTGAGCTCCTGCATTATATTTTTATAAAGCAGGGAGAATTCCCCACCTGGTTTTACCTCAGTCGCCACAGTTTTAAGTTACTACAATGGACTAAACTCTGATCCTGGTTTAAGATGGCAGATGAGATAAGCTTTGAGTTTGTTATACTTGGATTGCAAACAGATGGATGGATAATTAGGATTCCCTTGGACGAAGGCACTGATGATAGTGGAGATGTCTCTGTGAAGACACAAGTGTGGCTGGTGGACCCAGGAAGGAGGGCAAGGTGACTCGCAGAGCCTCCGTCTTCCAGTGTACACATACAGGTGAAGGTGTGTGGGAAAGGCAGACACCGTAGCTTCAGGTGCCCGGTATGTGGGCTGGAGCAGTCAGCCTGCAAAGAGATCCATCTGCTTCTTCCAGGCTTCTTTGCTGTGAGCCCACCTCCCATTGCGGTCCTCCCATCCCGTTCCTCCCATCTTCTCCAGCTCTGCTCTGTCTTGTGTATTTTTGTAATCCTTATCTTGCTCCCTACCCCACTTCTGCTCTAGCCTCCTGTGGCTTGCTTCTCTTCCCAGCACAGTCCCCTTGTGGTTTCACAAGGTTAAAACCTTGAAACCAAGCTGCTGTGTTCCTCCATGCACAGTCTGAAGGGAACTGCCTGCATGACCTCTCATTTCCTAGGCCTCCCGTCACTCTGCGCAGGCGCAGGAGGCATCCATTTCCTCCTCTTCCCTTCTTAGCAACTTCCTCAGAACACTGTTTTCCAGTACAGCTAGACAACATGAAGTTTCCCATATTTGCCCTTTAACCCCTGAACGTGTCCTGCGCCCACCCTGGTCTTCTGCTTCCGTATGCTTTTCCTTCTGTAACATAGTGTGCAGTGTATCTTGCGTGTCAGCTCTTTTGGCTTCATCAATATAGGCTGGGTCCAAAATCTGCAAAGGACAGGAGCTTAGTTTTTGTATTTGCAAGCTCTTGAATGGGTCTGAGAGACAATCCTTTGGTGGGTGTTCAGCATTGAAGATCTTTTCCTATTGTGGGGATTCCACATCAACAGTGAGAACAGTCCCCAGGGGCAGGTAATGAGAACATGGACTTGTACATAGCTATTCAATGGTTCTTTCTGGGAGTTACCCATGCCACTTCTGACCACATTTCATCAGCATGTGTCCATGCATATATCCAACTGGACTGTATCCTGAAGAAATGGAGAACAAGGGGTCCCCCACCAGTCACATCACTTTGTAGACCCTAATGGTAAATAGTGTCACTGAGGTCAGCAGAGGATATTGTATTGCTACTGATAATCACCAGCAAATTGTTTGTTTGATATATGGTGTGATTTCTCTAACTTTGGTTCTTCAGCTATAAGTCAGGGATAATAAGAACACCATTTAAAAGGGTCATCGTGAGTACTAAGGTATTTAGAACAGCACTTGGCATGAGTTAAGACATTCAAGACAGTATTGATTTTTTACTGTGAACTCTTCCCCAAGCTTCCTGTCTTCTCTCTGGTCACCGAATAGAGCACTTCCTCCTGTGTTATTAGTTCTTTATGCAGCACAGTGTCCTTTGCTTCACAATTTATATTTTACAATGAACTTACGAGTTTCATAAGCTGACAAATGCTACTCACAAATTCCACCCTGGAATTTAGCAGAGTGTCTACATATAGTAGAAGCCTGGCATATTTCACATGCATACGGGAACAACTGAAAAAGAAATGAACTTGTAGTTTCAAAGGTCTTCACTGGGAAAACAACAATGTTTAGGTGTATAGAGACCTCCCCTCTTTCCCACTCAGCTCACATTCTCACTTGGTATTTTAAATTCTAAGCAATGTGAGTGTAAAATACTGAAGAATGGAAACACGCTTTGCCTTGATATTTTAATGCATACAGATATGGCCTCTTTAATAATGAACCTCACTGAACTTTGCCATTTAATCCTGAAATTGGCTGTCTCAGGAGGGTGGAGAGATGGCTCAGTGGTTTAAGAACACTTGCTGCTTTTGTAGAGGATCTGGGTTCAGTTCTAGCTGTCTCAGCATTATTTGTAAAATGTTAAACACAGAGGTTCAGTTTCTACCCCAGACTTACTGATCCTGAATCTTTTTAAAGATCTCAGATGATCCATGTGCAGGCTAAAATTTAAAAAGCAGTGTTCAAATGCTGCTAGAAGTTTTGAGATAAGCTCAGGTGTTTCTTCTTGCATAGACCGAGGAAACATGGCTGGCCTGACATTTTTTTTTTTGTCTGATTTTGTCTATTTTAGTTGGTCTGTTATCAAAGAAAAAATTAATTGCTTCTAATAGCTCTGATGGTCATGGAATGTGGTGAGTGCTAGGTTAGTCACAGATTCAGGAATACTTTGGGGGAGTTAAAGGGTTTTCCAGTAAATTTAAGCAGTGCAAACTGATGTGATTATGTTGTTGTCATTGCTGATGTAATTGTTGTTACTGAACACACAAAATCTACCCAAGAGAACGGGACCTGGAGGTTGTGGAGGTAATGGATAACCTTTTCCTTGGAAGTCTGTACAGGGTTGTTTTCCAGTACAATGAGATTCACAGCAGCACTTCTCTGAGCAGCCCCCTGGACCAGGGAACCTTTGTCCAGTTCCATGACACGTGAAATTGGGTCACTTTTGTCCTTTACCTGATCCCACTGCTATAGAAGACATTATAGAGATTCTGTGAAAGATACCAATAGCTTGACTTTTGTGTGTTTTCATAAAGCGAGCACTCCACTTCGTCCTGGATAAGGACCTTAAGAACATTTTTCAAAGTTATTCATGAAGCGTGTCCCCTGCTGCAAGCATCTTTCTTGTGAGCACACAGCAGTGATACATGGCACTTGCGATGATTCAGGAGGGGAGGGGTGTGCCACGCTAGCTCACACCTGAGTGATGAACACAGGGAAGCCAGGAGAACCTCGTCAAAGAGTGATTTGGTGCCGTGTTAAACTTTCTGTCTCAGGAACATCAAATGGCAAGTTTTACTGAGAAAGTCTTTATTTTATGTTCTGCCTTGAAGCTCCACGTAGAAGGAAGTCTCCCGTCACCCCTCACAATGACTAATGCAGCTCAGCACAGAAAATGTTAGAGCAGGGTTATGTGGGGGGTTTCTTTCCGATGTGAAAGCTACCTGGAAGAGTCTCCACAACTCCAAGATGACTTTGATGATGGCAACGGCATTGTGCAGAGTGCTCATCAGAGCGTCTGTAAATGTAGATTCTTTCCAAGAGCTATCAGCATGGCTTGACTGCAAACGCTGCTGTGCTGTTCTTTAGTGGTTTGTGCATTTCTGGGCTCCTGAGGTTGTAAATGTTCATTTTCTTTTATTCATAGATAAAAAAGCCATTAAAGATTTATTGGATAATAAATTCATAAGCAAGTGGTAACATTCAATATTATCTATCAAGTGAAAAGAAATGTGCCAATTTTATCACATATTTTTGTGACTTCCTTAGCATAGTTTCTTGAAAATGTATCAAGCAAACACAAATGAGATACATTTACCAGGGAGGTATGCTGCATCTTCTTAGCAATCACAGCAGTTCGCACAGCCATTTCAACATGTTTTGATGGATTAATTGGTACTTACAACAAAGATTTCTTGGGTAGTTTATTACATTGCAATGTTATCATGAACAATATATGGAAAACATCTTTGTGCCTTGACAGAGACTGGAAATTCATGATAGAATAAGTGAGTGGATAGATTTCTGTCTTAATGTTTTCTTATTCATGTGTTTACCAGAAATATTTCTATAGTCTTTTCCATGACATGGTACTGCTGATAGTATATTCTTGGGAGGTCAAACTTCTGTGTTCACACTTAGTGCTCTTTGGGGTTACTGATCTGCCATGGTGCCTCAAAAACGCCTTGTTTTCTTTTTCTTTTTTGAGGTAGGTTTCATGTAGCCCTGTCCACCCTCAAACTTGTTATGTAGCTAAGGAGGACCTTGAACTCCTGACTCTTCTGCTTTCCCTCCCAAAGACTGGGGTACAAGGGCACGTCCCCACAGCTTTGTCTGTTGTTCTCTGAACGACATAGCACAAAAAATGACACAGGAATGAAGTTTTAAAGGTGTTTTTTTGCTAAAATACTAAATATCAGTGACAAGTGAATAAACAGTAATGGCCAAAATAAGAAAACGTAACAAAATTGAAGGGTGTTCACGTTATAACTTGAAATTTAACCAAGAGGGCATTGTACTAGCATAAAGATAGTTATAGAGAAGTGCAAGAAAACCCAGGGTCTGGAAGTAAATTCTAATGTCTATAGTCAAATTAATATCCTTCAAAGGAATTATGACAATTCCTAAAGGATAATGATGGTCTCTCTTCAATAGACAATGCTGGGACATGCAAAAATATAAACCAAATATAGACTAGACTTCCAACTGACAGACACGCAGAGTGAATCAGACATGGAGATGAGAAGCCCAAAGACTTTTCAACAGATAATGCTGAGACATGTGAAAATAGAGACCTGGACTCCCTACTGCATACACACACAGGGTGAATCAGATATGGAGATGAGAAGTTCAAAGTCTTTTGAAAGAAAATATAGGAAGAAATCATTAAGAGTGTGGGCAAGGCAAAGATTTATTAGCTATGGCAATAAAAAGCTTGATTTCTCCATAGTATAAAAAATTTAATAGATTGAACCTCATCAAATTTCAATACATTTATGCTTCCAGAAACACCATCTTGAAAATGAAAAGGCAAGCCAGAGAAAAGGAAAAAATGTTTGCAAATCAGAGCTCTAATAGAGGGTGTGTATTCTAAATATACAAACAGCTCTTACATCCCCAAATAAAAAATTAAGCAACCCAACAAAAAATGGACACAATATTGGGGCGACATCTCATCCACGAGGGTATATGAGTGAGTGATTAGTACACAGGACAGTGCTCAACATCATTTGTAGCAAGGAAATTAAAACATGACATCCTATTCCATACCCAGTAGGATGGCCATAATCAGAAAGACTGACAGTAGGTGTTGGGAAGGATGTGACGAATCAGCAAACCTCTTATATTTTTTTTGGTGAGGATATAAAATAACATGATCAATTTGAATGTTTTTGTTAACATGACCATACATTCCAGCAATTCCATACCTTCTTATCAGCTCAAAATGAATAAAAACACATATACCAAATCAAAAAGCATATAAATACTCATTGCATTATTACTCATAGTAGTCCAAAGATATGCACTCACAATGACCAAAACTGTCAGTAAACCCACATCCACTGTAGTGCAAAGTAGAGCACTGGTTGTTGTGGCAAGAGTCACTGGCTGCAGGTAGGGATCAACAGACAGTGGGCATATGGGATATGACTTGTGTGATGAAGGTATTCTAAAATCAGATTATAATGATGATTGTAAAACTCTAAAAGTATTAAAATTTAAAGTGCATGAATTTAATGCAAAAATGACAGGTGAAATGCTGTAAACAAATAAGACCTAGGTTTATGTATCGTGTTGATATTGCTTGGGCACCACTGAAGAACTGTCATGGACTTTTGCTCTTTCTATTCTGATGGTCCTCAGTCTCTTTTAGAGCAGTGATGAGCCTGCTCTAGATCTGCAGGACACAGCAAGGGTCCAGAACAGATGGGACCCACGGTGCTAGAGGATGGAGAGACCTTTTAAAACAATCCTAATTATCATACTCCAACTGATGGCTTAAAGTGTGCCCCTCCCGTCATGTCTTATCTCAGTCCTCAGGGAGGTTATCGTCTGCATTATGCACTCTGTCCACCTTTGAATTCACGGCCAGTCTTCCCTTTCACTGACATTGCTGTTTGTCTCATTACTTTGCTCCAGCCAGTGACCCACTATGTTATATCACTATGTCAGCTTCTCTGATTTTTAGTAGGAAAATGAGTTGACTAGGTACTAACCTTGTGAGACTATATTAAAGATACAGATTTTTGTTTTCCCCACAAGACTCTAAGTCAAGTGCCTTAGAAATAGCTAATTTTGGTAAGCTTCAAGGATGGCTCTGGGTATGTAGTGTATAGACCACACATCATTGAACTTCAGACACAGTGGAGAGTATGTATTTTTAAAATGACTGTGAGGTAGTCCATTTTTTATTTCAAAGAACATAATTTTTTGATGTTTTTGTTTGTTTGCTCCTTTTTTTTGGAGACAAGGTTTCTCTGTGTAGCTTTGGCAGTTTTGGAACTCACTCTGTAGACGAGGCTGGCCTTGAACTCAGAGATCCACCTGTATCTGCCTCCTCAGTAACCCATCACTGCCCAAGAAAGAATATGTTTTTATTTACATTTCTATTTTTTTGAATATCTCATTTTCTCTCTCCAGTTTTTCTTTTTTGAGAAAGGTTTTATGTAGCTCAGACTGGCCTTGAAGTTGCTCTGTAGCAATCCTTGGTTCTCTCCTCAAAGTGCTGGGATTACCAGCATGCACCACCATACTTGGTGCTATAGAAACATTTCTAAGATTTGTATAAATACTACAATTTAAAATCTTACAATAAATCATTTCTTCTGACTATAATTTTCTGAACATTTTCTTGATTGATATTACAAATCAATAAATCCTGTTATTATTGGTAGGGATTTTTATTTCTTTTTTTGTTTGTTTCATATTTATTATATTTTAGGATGAGATTTGTACATCTGTTGTGTTGGGCATCTCTTTAATTTTTTTCCCTTTTCCTGAAAATAGTTCTTTTATCATACAGTATATCCTGATTACAGTTTCCTCTCCCTCCACTCTTCCCGGTTCCTTCCCACCTGTGCTCTCCTCCAGATCCACTCCCTGTCTCCCATTAGATAGCCTGGAAGTCTAGGGTAAAACAAAACACTGGCCTGAAAAAATCAATAAAATGACTCCTAGTCATATTCCTCTGTACTCATCGTCATCATCAGAGAGGCTTCTGGTAGATTCTGCTCTAAAACCACCAGGCTCTAGCCTTTTTTTGGTCAGGAGACTTTTAATGATTGCTTCTATTTTACTAGGGTTATAGGTTTATTTAAATCATTTAACTGATCTTGATCTAACTTTATTAAGTGATACCTACTGAGGAAATTATCCATTTCTTCTAGATTTTCAATTTGGTGGAGTACAGGATTTTGAAGTATTAATGAGTCTCTAGATTTCCTTGGTGTCTATTGTTATGTACTGCTTTTCATTTCTGATTTTGTTAATTTGGATGCTCTCTTTTTGTCTTTGGATTAGTTTGGGTAAGAGTTTGTCTATCTTGTTGATTTTCTCAAAGAACCAATTCTTTATTTCAGTGATTCTTTGAATTGTTCTCTTTGCTTCTATTTTATTGATTTCAGCCCTCAGTTTGATTATTTCCTGCTGTCTGCTTCTCTTGGGTGTGCTTACTTCTTTTTGTTCTAGAGCTTTCAGGTGTGCTGTTAAGTTGCCAGTATGAGATCTCCCCAATCCTTTTATACAGGCACTTAGTGCTATGAACTTTCCTCTTAGCAGGGCTTTCATTGTGTCCCATAAGTCTGGGCATGCTTTGCCTGTTAGTTCCAGTATTTCTCTGTTTAGTTTTTTGTCTGGATGACTACTCTGTTGGTGAGAGTGGGGTACTGAAGTCTCTCACCATCAGTGTGTGAGGGCCAATATGTGACTTAAGCTGTAGTATGTAGTATGTGATATGTTTCGTTTACAAACTTGGGTGCTCTTGTGTTTGGGTTGAGGATGTTAAGAAGTGAAGTGTGATCTGGGTGTATTTTTCCTTGAGCATTCAGACCCATTTCTTGAAATCCTGGCCAATAGGCAGATAATACCCTGGCCCTTCCAGCATCCTGAAGTCATCCTTCATTCCTGTTCCCTGTAAGAAAGGCCTCCTCCCACTTTGCTCTTTCTCCCTCTTCCCCTCACCATGAGGTAACATGCACCTCTCCCATCTCTCTCTGTCTGTCTGTCTCTCTCCCCCTTCCTCTCCCCCCACCAAATAAAACTCTCCCCTGAGCCCTGTCTGTGTGGTGCATGTCTTCCTCACCCACTGAGGCACCTTGGTCCAACCTGACAAGACCTCCCGTGCACTGTATTCATAACAGTATGTAGTGTCCTTCCCTATCTTTTTTGATTAGTTTTGGTTTGAAGTCTATTTTGTTACATACTAAAGTAGCTACACTAGCTTGCTTCTTAGGTCTGTTTGCTTGGAATATCTTTTTTCAATCCTTTACTCTGATGTTTATTCTTGATGTTGAGGTATATTTCTTGTATGCAGCAGAAGGATGTATTCTGGTTTTGCATCCATTCTGTTATTTAGTATTGAGACCATTGGTATTGAGAGAAATCAATGACCAGTGATGGTTGGTTCTCTTGGGTTTGTGTGTGTGTGTGTGTGTGTGTGTGTGTGTGTGTGTGTGTGTGTGTGTTCTCCTTCCTTTGATTTTGCTGGTGTGAGATTTCTTGGTTTCATATGTGTTGAGGAGGAGACAGGGGGATTAGATCTGGGGGAACAGAGAGAAGAGAAGTTCTGCAGGCAGCCTACCTGGTTCTCTGACAGGCGTGGCCTGTGGGTTAGCAGAGAAGGTTCTTGCTGGAGTTGGGGACTGGGCAAAAGTAATGAGGGGAGGAGGTTAGAGGGAAGATCTGAGGGACCCACAAGGGATGGGAGCAGGGGCCAGAGAGGCTGCCCAGGGTGTTCTTTGACAAAGCTGGGAACAAGACCGGGAGATTGGATCTGGAGGAACAGAGAGGAGAGAAGATCCACAGGCAGCCTACCTGGTCTCCTGGTAGGCATGGCTTGTCCTTAGCTGGGGGTTCCTGCTGCAGTGAGGGGAGGGAGGTTCGGAGAAGATGGGCTATAGGATCCGCAGGAGGTGTTGGCGGGAGGGAAGGAAGACTGCAGCTGGTGTTCTGTTGCAGCACAGAGGCATGAGCCTAGCGATTGGATTTGGAGGGGAGGAGGGGGTGGTGAGGGTTTTCAGTTAGCTTACCTGTTTGCCTGTTCTGCTTAGCTGGTGTGTTCCCAGGGAATGCCTGCTGGTGTTAGAGACCGGGATACTGGGATGGTTTGGGGAAAGAAGATTGGATGAGAAAATATTCGCTCTCTGCTGGGGGAAAACCACAGCGGGTTTCTTGCTGCAGAGCTGGGGATGAGACTGGGAGAATATTGTTGGCTTTTAGGAGCAGTAGGAGAGGTGTGCACTTAGTCTACTTGTTGCCTGGGAGGAGCTGCCCTTGGGTCAGCAGGGTTACCTGCTGCAGTTGAGGTCTAGAACAAAGCAACAAGTGGGGTGAGGGAGGAAGGTTAGAAGGGGAAGGTCTGTGGGATTCACAAGTGATGGAGGGGGCAGGGAAGGTTGCCAACAGGTGTTCAGCTGCAGAAATAGGGATGAGACTGGGGGATCAGATCTGGGGCAACAGAGAACTATTGTTATGTACTTAAAGAATCTATTTTTTTGTTGAATTGTTTTTAGGATTATAGCAACATTGAGAGGCAATTGCAGAGATTTTTTTCATATAACCCATTTTTTATGTACATCTGTATCCTCCCCTATTATCAGCATCCCTCACCAGAATGGTACATGCTTCCTATCAATGAATGTGCACCAACACATCATAATCATCTAAGTCCACCACTTATTTAAAGTTCTGTGCCCTTCCTGTTCATGCTTCCTTCCCACACCCTTAACCTGTGGTAGCTACTAATTTTTCAAGTATCTCCATAGTTTTACCCTTTCTAGAATGTAATACATTCACTATTGTGCAATATAAAAAGTGTGCATCTTTTCCCAATCAGGCTTGTTCATTTAGCAATAAGCCCCTAAGGATCCTTCATATCTTTATATAAGCAAATAGTTTGACTTCTTTTCAACACTAATAGCCCACTCTCTGGATGTACCAACTTGACTTCATTCACTTATTAAAGACATCTTTGTAGCTTCTAAAAAATATATATGTATATAAGGAAAACTACTGAGTGATTAAAGATGTGCTGAATAAATATCAATATACCTATAGTTGGTGTCGGAGTCCAGCTCCATCTGGTGAAGGGTTCTTGGGGGGAGGAGAGAGGAATGAGGAAGTATTAGACAGAAATACAGACCTAGATGGAGAGAAAAGAAAGAGATACAGGATAGCTCCAGGAGGGTCCTAGGTCAATACCCAGCTGCCTTGAGGTTTATTCTAATGAGCTTTTTATACACTGTCAAGGGGAGAGGCAAAAGACCTCCCCCATTCAAGATCAAGCACAACATACAGCCAAGTGTAGACCCTTCAAAATACCTGGTAATCATGCCAGTGGCCAAATCACCCCATTATGCAGCCCTGTTGGGTAAAGCAAGCTCAGATTCTCTGTCCTTGAGTTAGGTCTTACTAGGGAACCTCTGTGGGCCCCCACAAGTCAGACTTTTCTTTGGGCCACCAGTCCTCAAATAATGACATGGAGACTTCTTATTAATTATTAAAGCTTGGCCTATAGTTTAGGCTTGTTCCTAACTGGCTCTTATAACTTAAATTAACCCATTTATATTAATCTATGTTCTATCATGTGGTATTATCTCTCTCCCATCTTGCACTTCTGCTTCTTTTTCGTGTCTCCTGGCATCCCCTGAACACAAGATTCTTCCTCCTCTTCCCTTCTCTCAACATTAATCCCACCTATACCTCCTGCTAGTGGTTATTGGCCACTCAGCTTTTTATTACACAAATCACAGCAATACACCTTCATACAGTGTACAAATACCCTACAGCACATACCCTCGTTTATACGATAGTAACACTAAATAGTGTCAGAATGTCTGTTCCTCTCAACTTCATCTGTAGAATCAATGAGTTTCTCCCTCCTTTGGTTTCAGTGTGAAATGTCCCACACAGGATTATGTATTTGAACATATGATCTCCAGTTGGTAGCATCTTTCTTCAGTCATGTTCAGTCTGCGAGTGAGCCATCGAAGCTAATCTTTGTTTCCAAGATTTTTTGATCTCTAGTATTTCTTTTTATCTCCTTCTTGAAGTATTTTTTTCTGCTTACATCACTCACTTGCTCTTCTGTACCATTTGCTTATCCATTAGAGTTTGTATTAATCATAGCCGCCAAGAAATGGGATCAATCTAGTTGTCTATCAACAGATGGATGGATAATGAAAATCTGGTATGTATATAAAAGAGAATACTGTTCATCACTAAGGAAAAATGAAATATCAAAATCCAGGAAGATAATATATACATATATATTAAAAGCATATTCATATATGCCCTTTAGAAATTTTTTTGTTGACTAGACATGCTCTACCAGACAGGTACATTATAATTAACAGGACTCTAGTGATACGGTGCTGGTTGTGGGGAGAGAAACACCATAATAGGCATCATTCTATCCCCTTGTGTTTATTCAGTATGTTAGTGTGCTGTGAACTCCATAATGGTTTCTCATACTTTCCTTGGATGGTAAAGAGTGACTAGTGATCTGTATTCAGGTAGTCCTTTCTTTCAAACAGAATGCTAGAATCTCAAGAGCCCTTCTAGACTTTTACATCTTAGTTGTTGACATTGAAGCTGTAGCAATTCGTCAGTCACAGTGTAAGGCTTCCTCTCCTGGCCATAGTGGTATATAACAGTTTCTACCTATGAGTGTTCAGCACCAGTCATTTGTGGCTCCCCATGATTATCCATCTGCCTCTTCAGTCTTGGAGGTTTGGCTTGCTCTATGTCCCTGCTTCCTTGCTGGATTCCAGAAGAGTGATTGTTTGGCAGTATGATCCATTATTTATTCGTTAAAGGATAAAGTAATGATTTCCAAATTCCTAACATGTGGAAAAGAACCAGTGTGTTTGTGTGTTTGATTCTGTTTTTCTAGACATGGTTTTCTCTGTGCAGCCCTGGCTGTCCTCGAACTTGCTTGTAGACCAGGTTAGCCTCAAGCTCGGAATTGCGCCTGCCTCTGCCTACCAAGTGTGGGGATTAAAGGTGTGTGCCACCATGTCTGGCTAGAACTGGTGTATTTTAAAGAAACAGTTGTGTGTGTGTGTGTCTGTATGTATGTGTGTGTGCATATCTCTCTGTCTCTCTCTCTGGGGTGCTTATGGAAGTCAGAGGACGACTGTGGGAGTCTGTCCTCTTCTTCTATCATTTTGGTCCCAGAGATGAACTCCAGCACCTTTGACTATGTACCATCTTGCTGGCTCCTGAATATTTTTAGCATAGTTTTACTGAGGAGTATTTTACAGAGTATATAACTTACCTATTAAAATACACAAAACATCATTTTCTATATAATTTAGTAACTTATGAAGGCATCATCATAATCAGTCTTAGACTATTCTTGTCACCCTGATAATGCCCTTCATATCCATTTTTCTGTCTTTTCTGCCTCCAGCTCACACAGTCTGCCTTGAACAACTGCTAATCTCATTTCTTTCCATAGAGTTTTTTGAACATTTCACAAAAGTGATTTTGTGTCTAACTTCTTTCATTGAGTGGAATGTTTGAGTTTAAGGACTAAATGTCAATAACAAATGAATACAAATTCTCAGAACAGATGTAGCTGATATCTGTGTCTCATTCCTGTTGATTGCTGCACAGTATTCCATTAGAGAGGCATCCTATACTTTCTCTACAAATATTTTGGGGTGACTGACATCTTGGTTGTTTGAAAAAAATTGGTTATTATGAGTGGCTGTGGGAAGCATAGGAAGCCCCATGTGTGTGAAGTCCTGAGTGAATGTATGCTGTTTGGCATGAACACGGTCTTGTCAAGGACCCTAGACTCAAACTTAGAAGGAAATGGCCAAGTATTCTCCCGTACTACCTATCTGCCAGGGTGAGGCTCAGAGGGAAATGGTAAAGCCTTCCTCTGGTCCATGTGTGGATGCTGACAGAATGTGTAGAAAACGCTTGCCTTAGCTTTCTCCCTCCAGATATGTACCTCCAGCAGACACTGCTTCTACACACATTAGCTAAACCTGTCTCCTTGATCTAGCTGTGTACCATAAACTCTGCCTCCTTGTCTATCCGTATATAATAACCTTTTCTCCTTGTTCATCTGTATCTACCAGCCTGACTTTTGTATATAACCCTGCTACTCTGTTTTGTGGTGGTTAGAATGACAGTGGCCCCCATAGACTTACATATTATATTTTAATACTTCGCCCTTAGAGGGTGGAACTGTTAGGGAAGGATTAGGAGGTGTGGTCTTGTTGGAGGAGGTGTGTCACTGTGGGTGGACTTTTGAGGTTTTATAAGCCCCTGTCTTTCCAGTTAGTTCTCTTTCTGCTCGTGATTATTGTCTCAATATGCCACCTTGCTTCTTTCCAAAGACTCACCCTCTGAACTGTAAGCAAGCTCCCAATTAAATGATTTCTTTTATAAGTTGCCTTGGTCATGATGTCTCTCCCCACAATAGAAAAGTAACTGAGACACTATTCATCTCTGTATAATAAATGTACTGAGCTTCTGGAGTGCTGCAGTTTCTCCATCTGTGAGCCTAGGTCACCTGGTTCCACGTGTCCATCTGTCTGTCATTCCTTCATTTCCTTGCTGCTCCAGTTGTATCCATCCCTGGAGCCTTGCTGCAAACAGCAGCTGGCCTTGTCTTCTTTTGAATATTGTTTTGGTCATCCCAAGACTTTGTAACGCTTCATATGCTACAGCATCACTTGACCAATTCCTGTTCTGCCTTCCCATCAAGTCTATTTGGCATTAGGTCTACTATAGTGGCAATTATATGGATATGAATTAAAAGCATAAAATAGTTAACTAGTCTGTTCAAATTTTCAATAGTTAGATTTGCCTCTGTATGTCACACTTAGAACCACTTAAAACTGAAAATAAATTAGTCAAAGTATAAATAATAAATGTCTGGGTGTGTTTTATTTCAAATGACCTCCTGAATTTTCTCAATGTCTATCAATACTTTTGCAGTTGAAAACAATTCTTTTGAATACTGTAGGATAATGGACTCCACTCTTTTCTTATTCTGATGTATCATTCTAAAATTTAGTCACTAATTATGATGGTCAACTTTTATTATCAACTTAACAGAACTTAGAATCAACTGGAGAGAGTTTCAATGAGGGATTGTCTGCGTTGGTTGGCCTGTGGGTATGTCTATGTGGGACTGTATTAAGTTAAATGATATAGGAAGGCTCAGCTTACTGTGAGCAGTAATATTCCCTAGGCAGGAGTTCCAGGATCATATAGAGTATAGAAATTGAGTTGAACATAAGCAATCAAGCTAATGAGCATGTATACATTTATTTCTTTCTGCTCTTGACTGTGGATGTCGATGAATAACTATTTTAAATTTCAAGACTGACTTCCCACAATGATGCATTGTAAACTGAAATTGTCCCCTAAGTTGCTTCTTGTCGGGATATTTTATCACAGCTACAGAAATGAACCTAAGATGCTAGCTTTGACTCAATAAGTAGAAGTCTTTTATTTTTCTTCATTAAAATATATTCTACTAGTGTAATAAAAAATTTCACACTGAGAGCCTTCTGTGGCAGTTTTCTTTTTCTATTTTTTTAAATAGAATTATCCTAAAAATGTTGCAAATAAAAAAATACATACACCAAATTTGCTCTCTGATCAACTCCCACATGGCCTGACTAACAGATAAGGAAGGATATAGGAGATCTGGCCAGTAGCAGTGGTCCAGCTTGGACATGCTCTCCTTCGGGTGCTTAACAGATGCACAAATTAGAGAGGCCTGAGTAAGCAGCTCAGCATAGGGTTCTGTGGTTCATTGGGGGAAGTTTAGACTAGAAATACCATTTGGGAATCACTAACATCTAGATGGCATTTAATGCTTCAAGTCTGGATAAGGTCGAAGCTAGAGATAAGAGTGATCAACTATTCAATGCTGTTGATGGGTGTGGTGGCTAATTTGATTATCATCTTGACAGGATTCTAGAGTCCTGTCTTAGTCAAGGTTCTATTGTTGTGAAGAGAAACCATGACCAAGGCAACTCTTAGAAACAAAACATTTAATTGGAGGCTTACTTACAGTTTTAGAGGATTGATCTATGATCATCATGGTGGCAAGCAGAGAGACATGGCACTAAGAGATGTAGGTGGGAGCCTTACATCTTAATCCACAGGCAGTGGGCAGAGATAGAGACAGAGAGAGAGAGACAGAGAGACAGAGACAGAGAGACAGAGAGAGACAGAGACAGAGGACTAGGCCTGGCATGGGCTTTTGAAATCTCAAAGCCCATCCAAGTGACACATCTCCTCCAACAAGGCCATACCTCTGAATCCTTCCCAAACAGATCTACTAACTGAGGACCAAGAATTCAAACATCTGAGTTGATGGCGATCAATCTTATTCAAATCACCAGTCATCTAGGAGTTAAACCTCTGGGAATGTCTGTGAGAGTTTTGAAGACTAGGTTAACTGTGAATGTGGAGAATACCATTCCATGGACTGGATGAAATTAAAGGAGAAAGCCACCGCACCCATCTCTATTGGCTTCTTGTCTATGGACACAATGTGACCAGTTAGTTGACGACCCTCCTGCCTCCAGGATTTCCCCACAGTGATTGACAGCCTCCCCACTGTGAGCCAAAAGAAAGCCTTCCTTAGTTAGTCAGTCATTTTGTCACAGCGATGAGAAAAGTAACTAATGTGAAGGAAGAAAGATTGAGAATTAAACATGAGGTTGGAGACCTCAGGAAGAATGATTGTGGGGTGTGCACGTGTGTCGTGTGTGTGTGTATGTGTGTGTATGTGTGTGTGTATGTGTGTTTGTATGTGTGTGTGTGCACATTTGTGTGTACGTGTGCATGTGTGTGAGTGTGTGAGTGTGTGTGTGTGTATGTGTGCCTGTGTGTATGTGTGTGTGCATGTGTGTTTGTGTGTGTGTGTGTGCGCGCGCGCGCGCGCGCATTTGTGTGTGCGTGTGCATGTGTGTGTGTGTGTGTGTGTGTGTGTGTGTGTGTGTGTGTGTGGTGTAGGGACAGGGTCTTGCTGTGTAACTGGGATTGGTCTTGAGTTGTTTTCTGCCTGCTATGGCCTTTAGTGGCTAGGATTACAGATGTGCCACAGTGATACATGTGTTTGTTTGTTTGCTTTTCAAATGAGTATCTTCTCTTTAAGGAATTTCAAACACCACAGACAATATCTCTCTTGCTCAACAGACTATTAATCACTTAGTATAATAAACCTTTGCAAATATTTGTTGAGTGAGTAAATTCTCTAAAGATGACCAACTTTCAACCTTTATCTCCAAGATACGTCTGAGCTCCTGCATTATATTTTTAATAAAGCAGGGAGAATTCCCCACCTGGTTTTACCTCAGTCGCCACAGTTTTAAGTTACTACAATGGACTAAACTCTGATCCTGGGTTTAAGATGGCAGATGAGATAAGCTTTGAGTTTGTTATACTTGGATTGCAAACAGATGGATGGATAATTAAGGATTCCCTTGGACGAAGGCACTGATGATAGTGGAGATGTCTCTGTGAAGACAACAAGTGTGGCTGGTGGACCCAGGAAGGAGGGCAAGGTGACTCGCAGAGCCTCCGTCTTCCAGTGTACACATACAGGTGAAGGTGTGTGGGAAAGGCAGACACCGTAGCTTCAGGTGCCCGGTATGTGGGCTGGAGCAGTCAGCCTGCAAAGAGATCCATCTGCTTCTTCCAGGCTTCTTTGCTGTGAGCCCACCCTCCCATTGCGGTCCTCCCATCCCGTTCCTCCCATCTTCTCCAGCTCTGCTCTGTCTTGTGTATTTTTGTAATCCTTATCTTGCTCCCTACCCCACTTCTGCTCTAGCCTCCTGTGGCTTGCTTCTCTTCCCAGCACAGTCCCCTTGTGGTTTCACAAGGTTAAAACCTTGAAACCAAGCTGCTGTGTTCCTCCAATGCACAGTCTGAAGGGAACTGCCTGCATGACCTCTCATTTCCTAGGCCTCCCGTCACTCTGCGCAGGCGCAGGAGGCATCCATTTCCTCCTCTTCCCTTCTTAGCAACTTCCTCAGAACACTGTTTTCCAGTACAGCTAGACAACATGAAGTTTCCCATATTTGCCCTTTAACCCCTGAACGTGTCCTGCGCCCACCCTGGTCTTCTGCTTCCGTATGCTTTTCCTTCTGTAACATAGTGTGCAGTGTATCTTGCGTGTCAGCTCTTTTGGCTTCATCAATATAGGCTGGGTCCAAAAATCTGCAAAGGACAGGAGCTTAGTTTTTGTATTTGCAAGCTCTTGAATGGGTCTGAGAGACAATCCTTTGGTGGGTGTTCAGCATTGAAGATCTTTTCCTATTGTGGGGATTCCACATCAACAGTGAGAACAGTCCCCAGGGGCAGGTAATGAGAACATGGACTTGTACATAGCTATTCAATGGTTCTTTCTGGGAGTTACCCATGCCACTTCTGACCACATTTCATCAGCATGTGTCATGCATATATCCAACTGGACTGTATCCTGAAGAAATGGAGAACAAGGGGTCCCCCCACCAGTCACATCACTTTGTAGACCCTAATGGTAAATAGTGTCACTGAGGTCAGCAGAGGATATTGTATTGCTACTGATAATCACCAGCAAATTGTTTGTTTGATATATGGTGTGATTTCTCTAACTTTGGTTCTTCAGCTATAAGTCAGGGATAATAAGAACACCATTTAAAAGGGTCATCGTGAGTACTAAGGTATTTAGAACAGCACTTGGCATGAGTTAAGACATTCAAGACAGTATTGATTTTTTACTGTGAACTCTTCCCAAGCTTCCTGTCTTCTCTCTGGTCACCGAATAGAGCACTTCCTCCTGTGTTATTAGTTCTTTATGCAGCACAGTGTCCTTTGCTTCACAATTTATATTTTACAATGAACTTACGAGTTTCATAAGCTGACAAATGCTACTCACAAATTCCACCCTGGAATTTAGCAGAGTGTCTACATATAGTAGAAGCCTGGCATATTTCACATGCATACGGGAACAACTGAAAAAGAAATGAACTTGTAGTTTCAAAGGTCTTCACTGGGAAAACAACAATGTTTAGGTGTATAGAGACCTCCCCTCTTTCCCACTCAGCTCACATTCTCACTTGGTATTTTAAATTCTAAGCAATGTGAGTGTAAAATACTGAAGAATGGAAACACGCTTTGCCTTGATATTTTAATGCATACAGATATGGCCTCTTTAATAATGAACCTCACTGAACTTTGCCATTTAATCCTGAAATTGGCTGTCTCAGGAGGGTGGAGAGATGGCTCAGTGGTTAAGAACACTTGCTGCTTTTGTAGAGGATCTGGGTTCAGTTCTAGCTGTCTCAGCATTATTTGTAAAATGTTAAACACAGAGGTTCAGTTTCTACCCAGACTTACTGATCCTGAATCTTTTTAAAGATCTCAGATGATCCATGTGCAGGCTAAAATTTAAAAAGCAGTGTTCAAATGCTGCTAGAAGTTTTGAGATAAGCTCAGGTGTTTCTTCTTGCATAGACCGAGGAAACATGGCTGGCCTGACATTTTTTTTTTTGTCTGATTTTGTCTATTTTAGTTGGTCTGTTATCAAAGAAAAAATTAATTGCTTCTAATAGCTCTGATGGTCATGGAATGTGGTGAGTGCTAGGTTAGTCACAGATTCAGGAATACTTTGGGGGAGTTAAAGGGTTTTCCAGTAAATTTAAGCAGTGCAAACTGATGTGATTATGTTGTTGTCATTGCTGATGTAATTGTTGTTACTGAACACACAAAATCTACCCAAGAGAACGGGACCTGGAGGTTGTGGAGGTAATGGATAACCTTTTCCTTGGAAGTCTGTACAGGGTTGTTTTCCAGTACCAATGAGATTCACAGCAGCACTTCTCTGAGCAGCCCCTGGACCAGGGAACCTTTGTCCAGTTCCATGACACGTGAAATTGGGTCACTTTTGTCCTTTACCTGATCCCACTGCTATAGAAGACATTATAGAGATTCTGTGAAAGATACCAATAGCTTGACTTTGTGTGTTTTCATAAAGCGAGCACTCCACTTCGTCCTGGATAAGGACCTTAAGAACATTTTTCAAAGTTATTCATGAAGCGTGTCCCCTGCTGCAAGCATCTTTCTTGTGAGCACACAGCAGTGATACATGGCACTTGCGATGATTCAGGGAGGGGAGGGGGTGTGCCACGCTAGCTCACACCTGAGTGATGAACACAGGGAAGCCAGGAGAACCTCGTCAAAGAGTGATTTGGTGCCGTGTTAAACTTTCTGTCTCAGGAACATCAAATGGCAAGTTTTACTGAGAAAGTCTTTATTTTATGTTCTGCCTTGAAGCTCCACGTAGAAGGAAGTCTCCCGTCACCCCTCACAATGACTAATGCAGCTCAGCACAGAAAATGTTAGAGCAGGGTTATGTGGGGGGTTTCTTTCCGATGTGAAAGCTACCTGGAAGAGTCTCCACAACTCCAAGATGACTTTGATGATGGCAACGGCATTGTGCAGAGTGCTCATCAGAGCGTCTGTAAATGTAGATTCTTTCCAAGAGCTATCAGCATGGGCTTGACTGCAAACGCTGCTGTGCTGTTCTTAGTGGTTTGTGCATTTCTGGGCTCCTGAGGTTGTAATGTTCATTTTCTTTTATTCATAGATAAAAAAAGCCATTAAAGATTTATTGGATAATAAATTCATAAGCAAGTGGTAACATTCAATATTATCTATCAAGTGAAAAGAAATGTGCCAATTTTATCACATATTTTTGTGACTTCCTTAGCATAGTTTCTTGAAAATGTATCAAGCAAACACAAATGAGATACATTTACCAGGGAGGTATGCTGCATCTTCTTAGCAATCACAGCAGTTCGCACAGCCATTTTAACATGTTTTGATGGATTAATTGGTACTTACAACAAAGATTTCTTGGGTAGTTTATTACATTGCAATGTTATCATGAACAATATATGGAAAACATCTTTGTGCCTTGACAGAGACTGGAAATTCATGATAGAATAAGTGAGTGGATAGATTTCTGTCTTAATGTTTCTTATTCATGTGTTTACCAGAAATATTTCTATAGTCTTTTCCATGACATGGTACTGCTGATAGTATATTCTTGGGAGGTCAAACTTCTGTGTTAACACTTAGTGCTCTTTGGGGTTACTGATCTGCCATGGTGCCTCAAAAACGCCTTGTTTTCTTTTTCTTTTTTGAGGTAGGTTTCATGTAGCCCTGTCCACCCTCAAACTTGTTATGTAGCTAAGGAGGACCTTGAACTCCTGACTCTTCTGCTTTCCCTCCCAAAGACTGGGGTACAAGGGCACGTCCCCACAGCTTTGTCTGTTGTTCTCTGAACAACATAGCACAAAAATGACACAGGAATGAAGTTTTAAAGGTGTTTTTTTGCTAAAATACTAAATATCAGTGACAAGTGAATAAACAGTAATGGCCAAAATAAGAAAACGTAACAAAATTGAAGGGTGTTCACGTTATAACTTGAAATTTAACCAAGAGGGCATTGTACTAGCATAAAGATAGTTATAGAGAAGTGCAAGAAAACCCAGGGTCTGGAAGTAAATTCTAATGTCTATAGTCAAATTAATATCCTTCAAAGGAATTATGACAATTCCTAAAGGATAATGATGGTCTCTCTTCAATAGACAATGCTGGGACATGCAAAAATATAAACCAAATATAGACTAGACTTCCAACTGACAGACACGCAGAGTGAATCAGACATGGAGATGAGAAGCCCAAAGACTTTTCAACAGATAATGCTGAGACATGTGAAAATAGAGACCTGGACTCCCTACTGCATACACACACAGGGTGAATCAGATATGGAGATGAGAAGTTCAAAGTCTTTTGAAAGAAAATATAGGAAGAAATCATTAAGAGTGTGGGCAAGGCAAAGATTTATTAGCTATGGCAATAAAAAGCTTGATTTCTCCATAGTATAAAAATTTAATAGATTGAACCTCATCAAATTTCAATACATTTATGCTTCCAGAAACACCATCTTGAAAATGAAAAGGCAAGCCAGAGAAAAGGAAAAAATGTTTGCAAATCAGAGCTCTAATAGAGGGTGTGTATTCTAAATATACAAACAGCTCTTACATCCCCAAATAAAAAATTAAGCAACCCAACAAAAAATGGACACAATATTGGGGCGACATCTCATCCACGAGGGTATATGAGTGAGTGATTAGTACACAGGACAGTGCTCAACATCATTTGTAGCAAGGAAATTAAAACATGACATCCTATTCATACCAGTAGGATGGCCATAATCAGAAAGACTGACAGTAGGTGTTGGGAAGGATGTGACGAATCAGCAAACCTCTTATATTTTTTTTGGTGAGGATATAAAATAACATGATCAATTTGAATGTTTTTGTTAACATGACCATACATTCCAGCAATTCCATACCTTCTTATCAGCTCAAAATGAATAAAAACACATATACCAAATCAAAAAGCATATAAATACTCATTGCATTATTACTCATAGTAGTCCAAAGATATGCACTCACAATGACCAAAACTGTCAGTAAACCCACATCCACTGTAGTGCAAAGTAGAGCACTGGTTGTTGTGGCAAGAGTCACTGGCTGCAGGTAGGGATCAACAGACAGTGGGCATATGGGATATGACTTGTGTGATGAAGGTATTCTAAAATCAGATTATAATGATGATTGTAAAACTCTAAAAGTATTAAAATTTAAAGTGCATGAATTTAATGCAAAAATGACAGGTGAAATGCTGTAAACAAATAAGACCTAGGTTTATGTATCGTGTTGATATTGCTTGGGCACCACTGAAGAACTGTCATGGACTTTTGCTCTTTCTATTCTGATGGTCCTCAGTCTCTTTTAGAGCAGTGATGAGCCTGCTCTAGATCTGCAGGACACAGCAAGGGGTCCAGAACAGATGGGACCCACGGTGCTAGAGGATGGAGAGACCTTTTAAAACAATCCTAATTATCATACTCCAACTGATGGCTTAAAGTGTGCCCCTCCCGTCATGTCTTATCTCAGTCCTCAGGGAGGTTATCGTCTGCATTATGCACTCTGTCCACCTTTGAATTCACGGCCAGTCTTCCCTTTCACTGACATTGCTGTTTGTCTCATTACTTTGCTCCAGCCAGTGACCCCACTATGTTATATCACTATGTCAGCTTCTCTGATTTTAGTAGGAAAATGAGTTGACTAGGTACTAACCTTGTGAGACTATATTAAAGATACAGATTTTTGTTTTCCCCACAAGACTCTAAGTCAAGTGCCTTAGAAATAGCTAATTTTGGTAAGCTTCAAGGATGGCTCTGGGTATGTAGTGTATAGACCACACATCATTGAACTTCAGACACAGTGGAGAGTATGTATTTTTAAAATGACTGTGAGGTAGTCCATTTTTTATTTCAAAGAACATAATTTTTTGATGTTTTTGTTTGTTTGCTCCTTTTTTTTTGGAGACAAGGTTTCTCTGTGTAGCTTTGGCAGTTTTGGAACTCACTCTGTAGACGAGGCTGGCCTTGAACTCAGAGATCCACCTGTATCTGCCTCCTCAGTAACCCATCACTGCCCAAGAAAGAATATGTTTTTATTTACATTTCTATTTTTTTTGAATATCTCATTTTCTCTCTCCAGTTTTTCTTTTTTGAGAAAGGTTTTATGTAGCTCAGACTGGCCTTGAAGTTGCTCTGTAGCAATCCTTGGTTCTCTCCTCAAAGTGCTGGGATTACCAGCATGCACCACCATACTTGGTGCTATAGAAACATTTCTAAGATTTGTATAAATACTACAATTTAAAATCTTACAATAAATCATTTCTTCTGACTATAATTTTCTGAACATTTTCTTGATTGATATTACAAATCAATAAATCCTGTTATTATTGGTAGGGATTTTTATTTCTTTTTTTGTTTGTTTCATATTTATTATATTTTAGGATGAGATTTGTACATCTGTTGTGTTGGGCATCTCTTTAATTTTTTTCCCTTTTCCTGAAAATAGGTTCTTTTATCATACAGTATATCCTGATTACAGTTTCCTCTCCCTCCACTCTTCCGGTTCCTTCCCACCTGTGCTCTCCTCCAGATCCACTCCCTGTCTCCCATTAGATAGCCTGGAAGTCTAGGGTAAAACAAAACACTGGCCTGAAAAAATCAATAAAATGACTCCTAGTCATATTCCTCTGTACTCATCGTCATCATCAGAGAGGCTTCTGGTAGATTCTGCTCTAAAACCACCAGGCTCTAGCCTTTTTTGGTCAGGAGACTTTTAATGATTGCTTCTATTTTACTAGGGTTATAGGTTTATTTAAATCATTTAACTGATCTTGATCTAACTTTATTAAGTGATACCTACTGAGGAAATTATCCATTTCTTCTAGATTTTCAATTTGGTGGAGTACAGGATTTTGAAGTATTAATGAGTCTCTAGATTTCCTTGGTGTCTATTGTTATGTACTGCTTTTCATTTCTGATTTTGTTAATTTGGATGCTCTCTTTTTGTCTTTGGATTAGTTTGGGTAAGAGTTTGTCTATCTTGTTGATTTTCTCAAAGAACCAATTCTTTATTTCAGTGATTCTTTGAATTGTTCTCTTTGCTTCTATTTTATTGATTTCAGCCCTCAGTTTGATTATTTCCTGCTGTCTGCTTCTCTTGGGTGTGCTTACTTCTTTTTGTTCTAGAGCTTTCAGGTGTGCTGTTAAGTTGCCAGTATGAGATCTCCCCAATCCTTTTATACAGGCACTTAGTGCTATGAACTTTCCTCTTAGCAGGGCTTTCATTGTGTCCCATAAGTCTGGGCATGCTTTGCCTGTTAGTTCCAGTATTTCTCTGTTTAGTTTTTGTCTGGATGACTACTCTGTTGGTGAGAGTGGGGTACTGAAGTCTCTCACCATCAGTGTGTGAGGGCCAATATGTGACTTAAGCTGTAGTATGTAGTATGTGATATGTTTCGTTTACAAACTTGGGTGCTCTTGTGTTTGGGTTGAGGATGTTAAGAAGTGAAGTGTGATCTGGGTGTATTTTTCCTTTGAGCATTCAGACCCATTTCTTGAAATCCTGGCCAATAGGCAGATAATACCCTGGCCCTTCCAGCATCCTGAAGTCATCCTTCATTCCTGTTCCCTGTAAGAAAGGCCTCCTCCCACTTTGCTCTTTCTCCCTCTTCCCCTCACCATGAGGTAACATGCACCTCTCCCATCTCTCTCTGTCTGTCTGTCTCTCTCCCCCTTCCTCTCCCCCCACCAAATAAAACTCTCCCCTGAGCCCTGTCTGTGTGGTGCATGTCTTCCTCACCCACTGAGGCACCTTGGTCCAACCTGACAAGACCTCCCGTGCACTGTATCATAGCAGTATGTAGTGTCCTTCCCTATCTTTTTTGATTAGTTTTGGTTTGAAGTCTATTTTGTTACATACTAAAGTAGCTACACTAGCTTGCTTCTTAGGTCTGTTTGCTTGGAATATCTTTTTTCAATCCTTTACTCTGATGTTTATTCTTGATGTTGAGGTATATTTCTTGTATGCAGCAGAAGGATGTATTCTGGTTTTGCATCCATTCTGTTATTTAGTATTGAGACCATTGGTATTGAGAGAAATCAATGACCAGTGATGGTTGGTTCTCTTGGGTTTGTGTGTGTGTGTGTGTGTGTGTGTGTGTGTGTGTGTGTGTGTGTGTGTGTGTGTTCTCCTTCCTTTGATTTTGCTGGTGTGAGATTTCTTGGTTTCATATGTGTGAGGAGGAGACAGGGGGATTAGATCTGGGGGAACAGAGAGAAGAGAAGTTCTGCAGGCAGCCTACCTGGTTCTCTGACAGGCGTGGCCTGTGGGTTAGCAGAGAAGGTTCTTGCTGGAGTTGGGGACTGGGCAAAAGTAATGAGGGGAGGAGGTTAGAGGGGAAGATCTGAGGGACCCACAAGGGATGGGAGCAGGGGCCAGAGAGGCTGCCCAGGGTGTTCTTTGACAAAGCTGGGAACAAGACCGGGAGATTGGATCTGGAGGAACAGAGAGGAGAGAAGATCCACAGGCAGCCTACCTGGTCTCCTGGTAGGCATGGCTTGTCCTTAGCTGGGGGTTCCTGCTGCAGTGAGGGGAGGGAGGTTCGGAGAAGATGGGCTATAGGATCCGCAGGAGGTGTTGGCGGGAGGGAAGGAAGACTGCAGCTGGTGTTCTGTTGCAGCACAGAGGCATGAGCCTAGCGATTGGATTTGGAGGGGAGGAGGGGGTGGTGAGGGTTTTCAGTTAGCTTACCTGTTTGCCTGTTCTGCTTAGCTGGTGTGTTCCCAGGGAATGCCTGCTGGTGTTAGAGACCGGGATACTGGGATGGTTTGGGGGAAAGAAGATTGGATGAGAAAATATTCGCTCTCTGCTGGGGGAAAACCACAGCGGGTTTCTTGCTGCAGAGCTGGGGATGAGACTGGGAGAATATTGTTGGCTTTTAGGAGCAGTAGGAGAGGTGTGCACTTAGTCTACTTGTTGCCCTGGGAGGAGCTGCCCTTGGGTCAGCAGGGGTTACCTGCTGCAGTTGAGGTCTAGAACAAAGCAACAAGTGGGGTGAGGGGAGGAAGGTTAGAAGGGGAAGGTCTGTGGGATTCACAAGTGATGGAGGGGGCAGGGAAGGTTGCCACAGGTGTTCAGCTGCAGAAATAGGGATGAGACTGGGGGATCAGATCTGGGGCAACAGAGAACTATTGTTATGTACTTAAAGAATCTATTTTTTGTTGAATTGTTTTAGGATTATAGCAACATTGAGAGGCAATTGCAGAGATTTTTTTCATATAACCCATTTTTATGTACATCTGTATCCTCCCCTATTATCAGCATCCCTCACCAGAATGGTACATGCTTCCTATCAATGAATGTGCACCAACACATCATAATCATCTAAGTCCACCACTTATTTAAAGTTCTGTGCCCTTCCTGTTCATGCTTCCTTCCCACACCCTTAACCTGTGGTAGCTACTAATTTTTCAAGTATCTCCATAGTTTTACCCTTTCTAGAATGTAATACATTCACTATTGTGCAATATAAAAAGTGTGCATCTTTTCCCAATCAGGCTTGTTCATTTAGCAATAAGCCCCTAAGGATCCTTCATATCTTTATATAAGCAAATAGTTGACTTCTTTTCAACACTAATAGCCCACTCTCTGGATGTACCAACTTGACTTCATTCACTTATTAAAGGACATCTTTGTAGCTTCTAAAAAATATATATGTATATAAGGAAAACTACTGAGTGATTAAAGATGTGCTGAATAAATATCAATATACCTATAGTTGGTGTCGGAGTCCAGCTCCATCTGGTGAAGGGTTCTTGGGGGGAGGAGAGAGGAATGAGGAAGTATTAGACAGAAATACAGACCTAGATGGAGAGAAAAGAAAGAGATACAGGATAGCTCCAGGAGGGTCCTAGGTCAATACCCAGCTGCCTTGAGGTTTATTCTAATGAGCTTTTTATACACTGTCAAGGGGAGAGGCAAAAGACCTCCCCCATTCAAGATCAAGCACAACATACAGCCAAGTGTAGACCCTTCAAAATACCTGGTAATCATGCCAGTGGCCAAATCACCCCATTATGCAGCCCTGTTGGGTAAAGCAAGCTCAGATTCTCTGTCCTTGAGTTAGGTCTTACTAGGGAACCTCTGTGGGCCCCCACAAGTCAGACTTTTCTTTGGGCCACCAGTCCTCAAATAATGACATGGAGACTTCTTATTAATTATTAAAGCTTGGCCTATAGTTTAGGCTTGTTCCTAACTGGCTCTTATAACTTAAATTAACCCATTTATATTAATCTATGTTCTATCATGTGGTATTATCTCTCTCCCATCTTGCACTTCCTGCTTCTTTTTCGTGTCTCCTGGCATCCCCTGAACACAAGATTCTTCCTCCTCTTCCCTTCTCTCAACATTAATCCCACCTATACCTCCTGCTAGTGGTTATTGGCCACTCAGCTTTTTATTACACAAATCACAGCAATACACCTTCATACAGTGTACAAATACCCTACAGCACATACCCTCGTTTATACGATAGTAACACTAAATAGTGTCAGAATGTCTGTTCCTCTCAACTTCATCTGTAGAATCAATGAGTTTCTCCCTCCTTTGGTTTCAGTGTGAAATGTCCCACACAGGATTATGTATTTGAACATATGATCTCCAGTTGGTAGCATCTTTCTTCAGTCATGTTCAGTCTGCGAGTGAGCCCATCGAAGCTAATCTTTGTTTCCAAGATTTTTTTGATCTCTAGTATTTCTTTTTGTCTCCTTCTTGAAGTATTTTTTTCTGCTTACATCACTCACTTGCTCTTCTGTACCATTTGCTTATCCATTAGAGTTTGTATTAATCATAGCCGCCAAGAAATGGGATCAATCTAGTTGTCTATCAACAGATGGATGGATAATGAAAATCTGGTATGTATATAAAAGAGAATACTGTTCATCACTAAGGAAAAATGAAATATCAAAAATCCCAGGAAGATAATATATACATATATATTAAAAGCATATTCATATATGCCCTTAGAAATTTTTTGTTGACTAGACATGCTCTACCAGACAGGTACATTATAATTAACAGGACTCTAGTGATACGGTGCTG
The DNA here is from genome assembly GCF_004664715.2 of Peromyscus leucopus. Taxonomy (NCBI): domain Eukaryota; kingdom Metazoa; phylum Chordata; class Mammalia; order Rodentia; family Cricetidae; genus Peromyscus; species Peromyscus leucopus. The sequence goes on along the minus strand of NC_051067.1, from coordinate 89,119,466 downwards.
GTTGTGGGGAGAGAAACACCATAATAGGCATCATTCTATCCCTTGTGTTTATTCAGTATGTTAGTGTGCTGTGAACTCCATAATGGTTTCTCATACTTTCCTTGGATGGTAAAGAGTGACTAGTGATCTGTATTCAGGTAGTCCTTTCTTTCAAACAGAATGCTAGAATCTCAAGAGCCTTCTAGACTTTTACATCTTAGTTGTTGACATTGAAGCTGTAGCAATTCGTCAGTCACAGTGTAAGGCTTCCTCTCCTGGCCATAGTGGTATAACAGTTTCTACCTATGAGTGTTCAGCACCAGTCATTTGTGGCTCCCCATGATTATCCATCTGCCTCTTCAGTCTTGGAGGTTTGGCTTGCTCTATGTCCCTGCTTCCTTGCTGGATTCCAGAAGAGTGATTGTTTGGCAGTATGATCCATTATTTATTCGTTAAAGGATAAAGTAATGATTTCCAAATTCCTAACATGTGGAAAAGAACCAGTGTGTTTGTGTGTTTGATTCTGTTTTTCTAGACATGGTTTCTCTGTGCAGCCCTGGCTGTCCTCGAACTTGCTTTGTAGACCAGGTTAGCCTCAAGCTCGGAATTGCGCCTGCCTCTGCTACCAAGTGTGGGGATTAAAGGTGTGTGCCACCATGTCTGGCTAGAACTGGTGTATTTTTAAAGAAACAGTTGTGTGTGTGTGTGTCTGTATGTATGTGTGTGTGCATATCTCTCTGTCTCTCTCTCTGGGGTGCTTATGGAAGTCAGAGGACGACTGTGGGAGTCTGTCCTCTTCTTCTATCATTTTGGTCCCAGAGATGAACTCCAGCACCTTTGACTATGTACCATCTTGCTGGCTCCTGAATATTTTTAGCATAGTTTTACTGAGGAGTATTTTACAGAGTATATAACTTACCTATTAAAATACACAAAACATCATTTTCTATATAATTTAGTAACTTATGAAGGCATCATCATAATCAGTCTTAGACTATTCTTGTCACCCTGATAATGCCCTTCATATCCATTTTTCTGTCTTTTCTGCCTCCAGCTCACACAGTCTGCCTTGAACAACTGCTAATCTCATTTCTTTCCATAGAGTTTTTTGAACATTTCACAAAAGTGATTTTGTGTCTAACTTCTTTCATTGAGTGGAATGTTTGAGTTTAAGGACTAAATGTCAATAACAAATGAATACAAATTCTCAGAACAGATGTAGCTGATATCTGTGTCTCATTCCTGTTGATTGCTGCACAGTATTCCATTAGAGAGGCATCCTATACTTTCTCTACAAATATTTTGGGGTGACTGACATCTTGGTTGTTTGAAAAAAATTGGTTATTATGAGTGGCTGTGGGAAGCATAGGAAGCCCCATGTGTGTGAAGTCCTGAGTGAATGTATGCTGTTGGCATGAACACGGTCTTGTCAAGGACCCTAGACTCAAACTTAGAAGGAAATGGCCAAGTATTCTCCCGTACTACCTATCTGCCAGGGTGAGGCTCAGAGGGAAATGGTAAAGCCTTCCTCTGGTCCATGTGTGGATGCTGACAGAATGTGTAGAAAACGCTTGCCTTAGCTTTCTCCCTCCAGATATGTACCTCCAGCAGACACTGCTTCTACACACATTAGCTAAACCTGTCTCCTTGATCTAGCTGTGTACCATAAACTCTGCCTCCTTGTCTATCCGTATATAATAACCTTTTCTCCTTGTTCATCTGTATCTACCAAGCCTGACTTTTGTATATAACCCTGCTACTCTGTTTTGTGGTGGTTAGAATGACAGTGGCCCCCATAGACTTACATATTATATTTTAATACTTCGCCCTTAGAGGGTGGAACTGTTAGGGAAGGATTAGGAGGTGTGGTCTTGTTGGAGGAGGTGTGTCACTGTGGGTGGACTTTGAGGTTTTATAAGCCCTGTCTTTTCCAGTTAGTTCTCTTTCTGCCTCGTGATTATTGTCTCAATATGCCACCTTGCTTCTTTCCAAAGACTCACCCTCTGAACTGTAAGCAAGCTCCCAATTAAATGATTTCTTTTATAAGTTGCCTTGGTCATGATGTCTCTCCCCACAATAGAAAAGTAACTGAGACACTATTCATCTCTGTATAATAAATGTACTGAGCTTCTGGAGTGCTGCAGTTTCTCCATCTGTGAGCCTAGGTCACCTGGTTCCACGTGTCCATCTGTCTGTCATTCCTTCATTTCCTTGCTGCTCCAGTTGTATCCATCCCTGGAGCCTTGCTGCAAACAGCAGCTGGCCTTGTCTTCTTTTGAATATTGTTTTGGTCATCCCAAGACTTTGGTAACGCTTCATATGCTACAGCATCACTTGACCAATTCCTGTTCTGCCTTCCCATCAAGTCTATTTGGCATTAGGTCTACTATAGTGGCAATTATATGGATATGAATTAAAAGCATAAAATAGTTAACTAGTCTGTTCAAATTTTCAATAGTTAGATTTGCCTCTGTATGTCACACTTAGAACCACTTAAAACTGAAATAAATTAGTCAAAGTATAAATAATAAATGTCTGGGTGTGTTTTATTTCAAATGACCTCCTGAATTTTCTCAATGTCTATCAATACTTTTGCAGTTGAAAACAATTCTTTTGAATACTGTAGGATAATGGACTCCACTCTTTTCTTATTCTGATGTATCATTCTAAAATTTAGTCACTAATTATGATGGTCAACTTTTATTATCAACTTAACAGAACTTAGAATCAACTGGGAGAGAGTTTCAATGAGGGATTGTCTGCGTTGGTTGGCCTGTGGGTATGTCTATGTGGGACTGTATTAAGTTAAATGATATAGGAAGGCTCAGCTTACTGTGAGCAGTAATATTCCCTAGGCAGGAGTTCCAGGATCATATAGAGTATAGAAATTGAGTTGAACATAAGCAATCAAGCTAATGAGCATGTATACATTTATTTCTTTCTGCTCTTGACTGTGGATGTCAGATGAATAACTATTTTAAATTTCAAGACTGACTTCCCCACAATGATGCATTGTAAACTGAAATTGTCCCCTAAGTTGCTTCTTGTCGGATATTTTATCACAGCTACAGAAATGAACCTAAGATGCTAGCTTTGACTCAATAAGTAGAAGTCTTTTATTTTTCTTCATTAAAATATATTCTACTAGTGTAATAAAAAATTTCACACTGAGAGCCTTCTGTGGCAGTTTTCTTTTACTATTTTTTAAAAAGAATTATCCTAAAAATGTTGCAAATAAAAAAATACATACACCAAAATCAACGGGCAGTTTTCAATAGTACAACAAAAAGTACCCAGGCCTTTCTTCAGATACACGAATGAGAAAGCCAAAGAAACTTGGGTATTTTGGAATAAATTACTATTTATATGACATACAATTTCATCTTTTTGTGTGTACCATTAAGTGAATTCCTATGTGACATTTAAACTGACATTTCTGTTGTTTTTGTGGCTTGTTAGTGGACAGGCTATTTAATGTCCCAAAGTCAAAAGGCCATCAGGAGAGCCCATGTCTTATAATTAAAACTTGCTACCCTGGAGCTCTTTTGTTTAGCAAAGACACAGGACAAGGAGCTGTAAGAGCTGTTGCTTCTGAAATAGGAATGAAGCACTCTGACTTTTTATCATGGTACTCATGGGGAGCCTGATTTACTTTAGGTAAAGAGCTAGTTGGAACAGTGATTGCTTCCAGCTCTACAGGGGTGACTGGAGTCACCCACATCTGGCCAGCCAATGGTCTTGGGTAATGCTTCCACTGAGAGAGCATTGGTTGTCCCTGTCTTTAAAGGATTTGTGGTTCTAAGCAAGCAGCTTGCACACACACACACACACACACACACACACACACACACACACACACACAAACACACATGCACACATATATATACACATTCGGACACACAGACACACACACTTGCACACATGGAAAAGCACATACAATTATATGACCAGTCACTGGAAAACCATAGTCACCCAACTGTGTGAAAATATTCCTCTTTTTTCCATGGAGAAGACCCAGGCTTCAAAACTGAGAAATCATTCAAAACCTGACTTTTTTAATGTAAAATAACTAGAGCCTTGAGGCTTCACCTAGAATAATGTTCAAATATAAAAAAATTGGGCCAAGATCTATTTGATATTAAATCAACTTTATAAGCATAATGATATTGGCTGATCTAACTCACCCACATATAAAACTAAATTCATGCATAATATCAGCACCTGCTTCAAATTAACTTAAAAAATTTTTTATCTTTGAGAGTTTCATACATTGTATTTTGATCACATTTATTTCTTCTTCCCTAATTTCTCCCAGATCCATTCCTCCTTCCATGCCCATGACCATTTTGTCCTAATTTTTTAATTAAAATTTAAAAAATTCAATGATATCACTTCTCCCTCTCTTCTCCTCCCTCCAGAGACCCCACATCCCTCACTTCCTTTCAGATTGAGATCCTCTTTTGCTTTATTAGTGTTACATATATTCATAAATATATAAACATAACCTGAGTCCTTTTAGTGTGGCTTTTGTGTGTATAATTTCAGAGCTGACCACACGGTATTAGATAACCAGTTGGGAGCTCAACCCTGGGGGACACTAGCTTTTCTACCTTTCCACAGTCACTAGTTGCCTGTAGTTTTTTGTCTAGGAGTGGGATCCCATAGATTTCCCCCTTTTGTGCTATCATATCCATTGATGGTGTCATTGTTTGGGTCTTGTTTAGGCAGCCATATTGTTGAGATATCATGGGTGTTGCTTCTACATTATTTCCCTGGAGACACATCAGGCTTTTTGGTAACTGGCTTTGCAGTCTTCCCACACCTGTCTCCTGGGATGCCCCCTGAGCCTCACATACAATGGTTGTTTCCCAGCTGTATCTACTAGGCCTGGGCTCACCACAGTCTGCTGATCTCTGCATTATGACCAGTTTTTCTGTAATGGTCTCCACTTGCTGTGATGAGAAGCTTCTATGATGAAGGAGAAAGCTACACAAATCTGTAGGTATAAGAATAAGTTTTAGAATGCAGTTAGGAATTGTGTTGATCTAGCAAATTGATAGTAGCAGGTTTTCCCTCCTAAAATCTATGACTTCATTAGCCCCAGGAATTTGGCTGGATTTCTGATACTAAACATGATTTCTCTCCTATTGAGTGGGCCTGAAGAAGTCCTATATACAGCTGTTGGTGATGGCCAACATCTGAATACCACTGTTGCACCGTTAGGGCTGCCTTACCACAAGGGCCATTATTATATTCACAGGCATCACAGCTGGATAGGACTGTTGATTGCTTCTTCACCTTGGTGGCTTATATAGTACTTTCTGGTAGAATGAAAGATGGACTGACTACAGGAAGAAGGCTTTTAGACTAGACTTAGCTTGAAAATTCTGAATCCCGTGTCCAAAGTATGTGGTACTTTCAGCAATAGGAACTTACCTTCAACCTCTGAGAGGCAGCTAAGGGCAACAGTAATTGCCTATATTGTTTTTGGAGTTTCTTGGTCTCCCTGACTAACATCTTAAACCGAGGTTTCTCATTCCTGGGACTGGAGTTTTGTAAGACAGTCTATGGCTCTTGTGGGGAGCGTTGCTAGCCCAAGTGGCATAACATATGTACAGATGAGCAGGTATATATGTGAGTGTATATTTGCAATGTATCAATTGTATATAATTTTAAGTACATAGAAAATAATATGATTTCTTAATGTTTAATCAAACATCTTTGGTGCTATTTGTCTCCACCAACTCCAGTTTATTTTGCTCATATACTCTTTGATGTATGGTTATCCAGTGGTGTGTGCTCAACTAAGCAATGATCAAACCCTTAAAAAAAACTAAGTCTCTCTGTCCAGAAGCTGTCAGGCATTAGTAGCTCCTCAGCTGGGGGTGGGGCTTCACACCAGCCTCCCCACTCTATGGTGGGATTCTGTCTGACCTGCACTTACACAGTCTTGCAATTCTGTCACAACCACCATGAGTTCCCATGTGCAACTGCCCCATTGAGTCAAGAAAATGTTGTTTCGTTGCAGCCATCCAGACTACTGGCTCCTACAATCTTTCTGCTTCCTCTTCTATAATTATCCCTAGGCTTTGGGAAGAGGGGTGTAATTAATTTACTTTTAAAATTTTTATTTATTTGCTTACCTTGAGGCAGAATATCATGCATCTCAGGCTGGCCTCAAACTTTCAATGTAGCTGAGGATGACCTTGGACTTCTGATCCTCCTGCCTCCACCTCCCAAGTACTGGAGTTATAGGTATTTATAACCATACCCAATTATGTAGTCCTGGGAATCAAATTCAGACCTCTGTGCATGTTGTCAAGCACTCTACTAACTGAGCCACATCCTCAGATACTTTAATTTGAAAAGAAAAAGAAGTAATTAAAAATGGGTATGCTGTGGAATAATCTTTTTTTACAGTGTGAAGATTCGTCACTGTGATTTGTTTAATAAAGAAGCTGTCTGGCCAATAGCTGAACAGGATAAAGTTAGGTGGGAAAGCCAAACTGAGAATGGTGAGAAGAAGGGCAGAGTCAGAAGAGTTGCCAGCAGAGATGCAGAGAGAAGCAAAATGGACATGCCATACTGAGAAAAGGTATATCAAGTCACATGGCAAAGCATAGATAAGAAATATGGATTAATTTAAATATAAGAGTTAACTAGTAACAAGCCTGAGCTATTGGCCGAGCATTTATAATTAATATTAAGCCTCAGGGTGTTTAATTGGGAGCTGTTTTTGGGACAGAAAACTTCCACCTACATAAGTAAGAAGATACTTTGTTAAATCCTCTGCATACTTGTTAATACTTATTAAATACTTTGCACACTGAATAGTTATATTCTCTCTCCAAATTTCTGTGCCATGTAGAATTATGGACCTAAGAGTTATATACAAGCTCATAGAGTGCTTGAATTGCTCCGTGTCTTTAGAGGCCAAGAAGCAGTAAGTCTCAGGAAGGCAAGTTCAGACACTAGAATTCACCATAGCTGCTCGAAATAGCTTGAAATAGCTGATATCAATGGTGGTATAATTAGCTCAGCTGCAGTAATGCATCAGTCATGAGAAGAAGCTGCAGAGCACCGACTCCATGGATCTTGCCTGCTGTGGTGTGTCTGTTAACCTCGTACAAACCTGTTTTTAAACATTTGGGAATGTAGAGCCTGTCATGGAGATGGCCTTTCGAAAACAGTATAGCCAAAACATTAAACAATTCTGAACAAGTAGAAATGATTATTTTCAAAGGTCAAGGGAAGTGAGAGGAAGTAGGGCAATTTGAGGTGCCCAAACTTCCTTTTATGATCCAGAAGACAGACTCAATTAACGCTTTCCCCAGTCAGGATCCCCTTAAAAGAATAAAAAAAAAATGGGATGATGGTATTCGTGGGAAAGACAATATGTTGATTTTTAAAAACAGCATGAAAAGATAAATTCTGAGTGATATTAATAACTTGTGAATGTTATGTAATATCAGAAGGCTAACCTGGGAGAAATGCAAAATTTATTTTTAGAAACAAATGTGTCAGACACATTTACACAAAACCAATTTTGTAACCCATCAAAGATAGAAACTTGGATCTACATGCTGAAGACCAAATCTAAAATAAAATAAATGAAAAGAGTAATGGTAGTTTTAGAATAAAATGCATATTTTATGGGTGGCAAAAGTAACAATTCAACCAACCAAAACTATCTCATGGAACTAAAGCAGAGCTCTGGGCCTATGCAGCTTTTAACTTGATCCAAATTGTGCATAGACCAAGAATAAAATTCTGTGATGTACGAACGAGGAGATTCAGCACTGTTTAATAATTCTACTGTATTTTAAAGCTCCCTTTAAGCCCTGTTATGCCAATGTAAAAATTCATGTACTAAGGGTAAATCTAATTCCATGATGGAAAAAATGTTTTAAATAATCATGTGTAGAGAGACACTATGTAATTGTACTAGATTTTTCAGAAAAATTGTGAATTTAAGACAAAGCCTCCAGAGTCATGGATGTTCGCGGGGAAGCAGTGCGGCTCAATCAGGGTAAATGTGATTAACTGAGAGTGGCTGATCAGTACAATTAATATTCTCTCGGGAACAAGGGGAAACGCTTGAATCAGGAAAAATACTGTTTCCAACACTGCCTGTTTAAAAGGAAGATTGGAGACATTATTGAGGTCCCAGGTATGAGTTGATGAGTATTTATTGCTGTTAGCTAGCTAGTAGGAGATGAAATGGTGCTCTTCCCATGTGTGTATCAACCATATTCCAGGGCAAGTCTCATGCTCACAAATCATTGTGTGTGCGTGTGTGCGTGCGTGCGTGTGTGTGTGTGTGTGTGTGTGTGTGTGTGTGTGTGTGTGACAGAGAGGGAGAGAGAGAGAGGGAGGGAGGGAGGGAGCGACGGAGGGAAGGAGGGAGGGAGAGAGAGAGAGAGAGAGAGAGAGAGAGAGAGAGAAGAGAGAGAGAGAGAGAGAGAGATTTGTTTTTTAAGAGATAAAATCATGAAGTTGGGTAGGTAGGGAGATGGGAGCAGTTCTGGGAGGTGTTGGAAGAAGGGGAAGAATATGATCAAAATATATTGTATGAAAAATAAAAAATAAAACAATGGGACAGTTTGGTGTTTTCTAAAACCACTATGAGGACATGACAGTGGGTGTGAGTGGTGGGAAGGAAGAGGTGGCAGGGGGTTGGGTCAGGATTTTGCAGATGGACTTGGGGCAGGTGGGGATGGGAAGAGAGGGGATCAGGTGGTGGGGATGCACAGAAAGATAGTATGGGGAGAGACGGCTGGAATTGGGAGGTATTTCTGGGGTGAAGTAGAAACAGTGCAATGGAAACTTCCTGGAATTTATGAGGGTGACCCTCCTGAAGATGCCTAGTAGTGGGGGATTCAGAGCCTGAACTGGGCATCGTTTGTAACAAGGCAAGGCTTTCAGTGGTGTGACTTGGACACCAACCCAGCCACAACACCTTTGTCCTCCAACTTGTCCTGCCTGCAAGATGTGCTGTGGAAACTGTGGTGCAGAAATTGTGGGCATGGCGATGACTGGTCCAACTTGAGACCTATGCCGAGAGGGAGCCCATGCTGATACTGCCTGGATGGCCAGGAATCAGAGACTGGACAGCTCAAAGTCCTAGAATAGAACCCAAACAACTGCCTTTGGGACCCTTTTCCTCCTACTGGGTTGCTTTGTCCAGCCTTGATATGAGGGTTTATGCCTAGTCACATTGTAATTTGTTATGGCCTATTCAGTTGATATCCCTGGGAGGTCTGCTCTTTTCTGAAGCGAAATGGAGGAAGAGTGGATCTGGGGGAGAGAGGAGGTTTGGGAGGAGGATTTTGGAGAAAAGGAGGGAGAGGAAACTGCAATTGGGATGTAATATATGAGGGAAGAATAAATGAATTAAAAGCTAATAAAAAAACCACTATGAAAATGTTACTGGATTTAATACAACATGTTCAAGTAAATTGCATTGGGGTTAGTTATGCTGAGTATTAGGTCCTTTTGTGGAGTAAGTACCATGAGGAGACAGCACGAGGGTGGGAAAACGTCCACCCATGTCAGCAGAAAACACAGACTATAACCTGGAGGTCAACATGGTATTCCAGGGCGTAGCTACACTGGAGAGGACTTTTGATACCAAATAGTGCATTGGGGGTCTAATAGTGGAGCTGTACACATGGCAAGACAGGAAGGTTGGCCTCAGGATCTGGTATGAAGCGGGGCCCCAGTCACAGGGGATCCACCCTAGGAAGATGACTGTAGCGAGTAGTGCAGATCGCCTCCCTCAGAACTGAGCCCAGTCACTTCTAGTGTGCCTTCTTATGCTGCAGAGCCTGATGAGGGAAAGACTTCACTATTCCCATTTCTGCATGTGACTTATCTTCTGCCAGCCAAATGCCTTCATAGAGACCTAATCCCACAATAAAACAAGTGGTGGGAAATTCACCAAACATAAAACAAATGGTATAAATTTAAAAAAAGGAGATGTATAGATATTCACAGCATAACTGACCAATAAGCATACAGAAAAAAGCTCAGCATCACTAGTTGTGGCAGTTTTATTTAATTGTTAACTTGATGCAATCTAGAATCACCTTGAGAGATTCTGGATTCTAGAGAGTCTCAATGGTGGGCTGTCTAAGCTAAGTTGGCCTGTGGGCACATCTGTGGGGAATTATCTTGACTACATTATTTGAGGTGGGAGGAGTGGCCTACTGTGGGTGGCACAATTCCCTTGGAATGAGATCCTCACTGTATAAAAGTGGGGAAAGTGAACTAAACATCGGCATGCATGCATTCTCTACTCTCGGTTCCTTCTTACAGATGCAATGTGGTCAGTTTCTGACACTGTGGTTTACTTTCTATGATGACCTGTAATCTGGAACTATGCACCAAATTAAGTCCAGTCTCCATCAAGATGCTTTTGTCAGGGTATTTTATCACAGCAACAGGAAGCAAAGAGATGAGTTACTAGGGAAATGCAGATCAAAATGACAATGTGATACCACCTTATTCTCATTAATATGGCAACTACCAAAGAAAGCACAAGTAAGTGATAGTGATGATGTTGTGGAGAAGTTGGGACCTTGTACACTGGTGGTCAGAACATATAAACACACAGCTCTGAGGAAAACAGTTTCTGGTAATTCCTCAAAAATTAAAACAATTATCTTATTGTCTGGCTGTTCTGGGTTTAGATGCAATAAAATTGAAAGCAAGAGCTGGAAGAGTTTCATATTCAGTATTCATAACAGCATCATTTTCAATAGCAAAAACAGAAGCATCCAAGTGACCAAGGGTGAATAACTGGGTAAGAAAAGTGTGGCATATACATGATTGAATATTGCTCACCCTCAAAAGTAACAGATTCTGACATATGCTACAACATCATGACTCTTGAACTCACTGAGATAAATGAAATAAGCCAATCACAAAAGGATAAATATTGCATTGTTGAGAAACAGAATAGTCAAAATCACAAGAGACAGAAAATGGAATGGAGGAGAGGAGAATGGGAAACGTTTCATGCGTGTAGCTTCAATTTCCAGGATGGAAGTTGTGAAGATGGGTGGTGACAACAGCTAAGATGGCAATGTAAATGCACTCAGTGCCATGACCCGCATCCTTAACACGGTTGAGGTGCTAAGGGCTGCGTTATGCATGTTATAACCCACTTGGACATTAGTGGAAATTAACAGAGAAGTTACCAGAAGAGTGGATGTTAAGGAGGCATGATGCATGCGTTTCTTTAGAAGCAGAATGAGGTTCAGCCACCAGCTGTGTTCATGACTTCTTTTCCCTTTCCTCAATTTTTTATTGGTACATATTACACATTTATGGATTTCATAATGACATTTCCATTCTAGCAAACCATGTACAGGACCGTATCCATTCCTCCAGTCATCTCCTTGCCCTCTTTACATTGTCTCCCTTCCCATAAAATTGAGACTCATGTTTTGTTTTTATGCAGCAGAAGGCTTCATAATTATAATTGTTTCTATTTTTGTGGTAGTTGCCATATTAATAAGAATAAGGTGGTATTACTTTGCCATTTTGATTTAAATTTCCCTAATGATTCATGTCTTTAAATTTCCTGTTGATGTGATTTGAAAAAAGGCAGCTTAGAGGAGAAGGGATTCCAGGCTGTAGTTCATCGTAGCAAGCACATTATGTAGCAGCAGCATCCTGGGGGTCCATTCCTGTCTCATGACTTAGGAGATGTTTTCCCCGGAAGGTCAGCCTTTAGCTTTATAAACAGTTTTATAAGCCATTTAATATTCTACAAAACAAACTCCTTTCTGTTGACACAAGTGAGGATCTGTTTTGTTCTTTATTAAATCCTAATGGAGTGGTTGCTGGCTCTGGAAATTGCAAGCCACAGACTCTCAAAGAAATGAGATTCTGACAGAGATTGGCCCAGTAGCTTGAAGTGAAGGCAAATAAGATCCTGTTAGCATCATAAAATGGACCATGGTACCTGTGGTTCTGTATTAACATAAATCCTTACCTGAGCTTGTTGAGCTTGTTTAGGATAGGAAGCCTATCAAAGATAAGGTTTCCCAATTAAGTAATGCTGGTCATTTGGAAAAATTGGAAATGTGTGTGTGTGTGTGTGTGTGTGTGTGTGTGTGTGTGTGTGTGTGTATACTTGGAGTGGGATAGTTTTTTCCCCCTCAGTCTACTCAGAGAATTTAAAGAGGGAAAAAGATAAATTATAATGTAACCTTCCCTGCACAAACCATGGTTAGACAGACAGGTTAAATAACTTCTGTGGTTACTCAAGGGTCTCTTCTACCTCATGTTTGCTGAACTGGCCAGGCTAAAATGCAGTAGTCAAACGTGATGCTTTGTATTGTTGAACTGAGCTGCAAGGCAAGGTGGACTGAGATGGAACACACCCTAACTCGAGCATTGGACCACTTCCTGTAGAGAACGGGACTAAGAAAAAGGTAAAGCTCCATGAGGCAGATCTACCAACTTCTTAGATTCTTAAAAGCCCCAATTTTTTTTGAAAGAAGCAAACACATCCATTGCCTGAGACTGTACATTTTTTTCTCTTCACATCTCTGTGATGACTAACTTCAGGAGCTCTAGTCACTTGGTGTACTAGTCACTTACTTTGTAGTCTGATCAAATACTGAATGTCTGACAAAAAGAAATTCAAAGGAAGAAATTTTTATTTTAGCCCACAGTTTAGGAGAGGGTACAGTTGTTTATCATGGTGGGAAGGCATGGCAGTGTGGAGTGTGTAACGAGTCTTTCTCTGTCCTGCCAGCCAGCTTCACATAATAACACAGAGACTTCTTATTATGAAAGCTCGGTCTTAGCTTAGCCTTGTCCCACTAGCTCTTATGACTTAAATTAACCCATTTATATTAATCTACATTTTGTCTTGCGGCTTTTTACCTTTCTTTCATTCTGCATGTCCAACTCCCTCCAGGTTTCCTTGGCATCTCCCATGGGCCAAGATTCTCTTCCTCTTCCTCTTTCTCCTGAGAAATCCCAAATATTCTCCTTGCCTAGATATCGGCCATTCAGCTTTTTATTACACCAACCACAGCAATATACCTTCACAGTGTACAAATATCTCACAACAGGACTGTGAGGTGAATTTCCAGTCATGAAACAGAGAGAAGAGAACGCTGGCACTCATCTCACTCTCTACGAAAAAATGTTATCAGTCTAGGCCCCCAGCCCTGGGGATGGTGCCTATCATATTCAGGGTTGATATTCCCTCCTCATCTAAACTTCTCTAGGAATTCCTTCCAAGACAAAAGGAATTGCAGAAGGCATGATTCCCAGGAGATTTCAAGTCCAGGCAAGTTCAAAATGAAATGTTTCTTAGCAACCAGAGATAACCAACAGGATCCAATTGGTAGACTGTGGTGATGGTACACAAATATATGGTCAACAGACAGACAAGCAGAGGCCTTTGTCAGAGAAACTAGCTCGTAATTATAAATAAATTGCTAATAAATCCCATGGCAGGCTGTCTTCAAGGCAGAGACATTGGGATGCCTATACCATGGCTCAGTGAAAATCCAAAGACCTCAGCTGATGTACAGTCTGAGGTACAAGGTATAACAGTTCTGTGTGTATGGGACTCTGCCGTTGTAGATCCTGAAGGCTTACGCTGCAGAGCTTTGGGAAAGGGTGTAAGTGGGCTCTCCTCTGCCTTTCTGTTCCCTCTCAGCTGCCAATTGATCAAGTGGGGCTCATGCATACAGAAGGTACTTCGGTACTCATTCAAGTAACTCACACAGGAGCTTTTCAAGAGAAGAAGGAAGCCTGAGCAGTAGCCTACCCATCCTTTAGATTCCCTTAATCTAGTCAAGTTGACCCCAAGCGTCGTCACACCAGTAAAGCCAGCCTTCTACCTGCCCCTTGCTCCTTCTAATCAGCCAGCAGAATCTGATTCCAGCACACTGGCACTGTAGCAAACAGAAAGTAAGGAGCTGGAGGGAAAAGGTTTACCCAACAAAAGCAGTCACAAGACTTTGCTCATTTGCAATGTCAGAAACCTGGAATATGTGTGAGAACAGATTCCAACAGCTCTAAACCACGAAGGGAAAGATGCAATTTTAGATTGGGTTGGATATTTTGTGTTGCATGTACTTGCCAGAGATTCTGGGTTCAATATGTTCACTTGAACAGCTCAAACTGTTTGATAGAAATGTGGGTGCAGTGTTAGTTGATTCTAGAGCTATGCTGCCAGTAATTTCTTGGGATCATGTAGAGAAATGGATATAAAGATAAAGAAATACTGGGATGTATTGATCATGTGCAAATCACTTATCTACATCTAATTATACCCCAACTCAGGAACAAGAGGGGGCTTCTTAGTAAGATTCTACTTTAACCAAGAAATACATTGCAAAGATCCAGAGTGACTGTCTTCTGCAGCCCTAAAGGACTTTGGGATAGGGCTCAGTGGCACAGGGAAGGTAGGCATGCTTATTGTAGGCATCAGGACTTGAGTAATGATCACAGGGTTTGATTGACAGGGATCATTGGCAGGGGCCAGCTAATTTAAAGGTTCCAAGACCTGAAAGAGATGCCGTGGAGCCTTTTCTCCCCTTGATCTGTATAAAGTGAAATCCAAGCAATGAGAAAAGTAGGCAATCTGAGGAAATGTAATTATGAGTTATAACCCCTTTACTGACCCATAGACACACAGCTCATAATGAAAGGTAGGCTGCAATCATGTACTGTATGGCTTCTTCCTATTCTCCCTCTTAAAAAGGCTAGCAGCCAATGAGCCACTCAGATCTAGAATATCATTAACACAAGCTCTAGGTAGTGCTAATTCCATGAGACTGAGCATGAGCTGTGGTCCACTACTTACTGGGTTCAGGAAGTATATTTGGAGCATGGTCTGGGATTGCCTTACAGTGGGACAATATGTACTCAGTTATTCTTCAAATTCCCATACTTGTAGCTGGCAGAGACACACTCTTCAGCATCTCCATATTGCTTCTGGGTCCATGGAGTGAAAGCTCTAGAAAGGGAAATGGAAGCCTCTGTGCTCAAGGCGCTTCCAAAGTAGTGAACCCAGACAAATGTCACACACTTGCTGGGGCTGTGGGCTGAGGGTTACAATCAGACAGTTGGAAAGGCAAGGTACCAATCGCTATTGCACCTCCCAATTGTTTCCTTCCTCCCTCAGCCCTTAGACCCTTATTTATTCTTCTCTTTGAGCACTGAGAAAATAGATGGGTCCTGGGTACAGTGTCAATGCGTTATCAGACTTAATAAGAGAGCAATTCTCACGGAGGCTGTGGCTCCATGTTTACCTTGTTTTCTGAAGCCAGTGAGCCCAGCTTCTGTTATCCAATATACAGTTATCAAGTTGGTAAATGCTCTTTTGCTGCTACCCAAAGAAGAGACCACAGAATCTGTTTCCTTTCAACTGGCACAAGCGACAGTGAGCCAAAGGCTGTATCATCTCTGGCTCTGGATGACAAATTAGTTCAGGGATTGGCAAGTTCTCCTCCAAAGAGCCAAATAGACACTTTAGGCTTTGCAGGCCACATATGGCCTCTGCTGCATATTTTTCCCTGTTTAAACAATTTTATAAAGTAAAAACTGGTCTTTGCTTGCAAGATATATACACTAGGCGGCTGGCTAGATTTGGCCTCTAGGTTGTCATAGTTTGCTGACCCTTGATTGACTCATGGGGACTTGGCAATCTCAACAATCCTTGAAATATTATGTTGCCCCATTATTCTGATAATTCTAGAATTACAGGGTCTTGGGAAAAAGTAGGGCATACCACGAATGTCTTGATAAATTTCTTCACTATTAAAGATAGAAGATAAACCTAGGTCAGCTCAAGTGTCTGCCCATGACACACAGCTGATTTTCAGGAGGTTTTTTTTTTTTTTTTTTTTTTTTTTTTTTTTGAGACAGGATTTCTCTATATAGCTTTGTGCCTTTCCTGGAACTTGCTTTGGAGACCAGGCTGGCCTTGAACTCACAGAGATCCACTTGCCTCTGCCTCCCGAGTGCTGAGATTAAAGGCATGCGCCACCACCGCCCAGCGCAGGAGGTTGTTTTTAAACCTGTGTTTCAGAAATAGACATCAGGAGAGTAGCCACAGGCTTTGGGACAAGTGAAAGGAAGTGTCTTTGAAGACCCTAGCTTCTCCTGTACTGTTCTCATATCCTTCTCATCAAGGGCCTTTGGAACTGACCAGGGGCCATGATTGCAGAAAAATCAAATGGTGCAGCCGCAAGGAAAGAAAGAATGCAGTGTCCAGGAACCAGGGGCTGGAAAAATTAGGTCCTCACAATATTGATTTTGAGTCTATTCACCAGTAAGCTATTTTTGACTGAGAGTATTGTCTGACATAGATAAAAGCCAGTCAAATTTCATCATTGTGTACCTCAGATTCCTAAGAAAAATTCTGCCTATAGGTAATATAAAAACAATTATGTACCATGGGAATTTAAACAAAGCACTCAGAAATTGCTGAAAACTATGCAATTGAGCCAGCAGAGATGACTTATCTTCTTTGTTCATTTTAAGAACATTTTAAATTGGTTTGTGTATAATAAAAATTTAGCCTGTCATCAATACCTACATAAATAAACTTCAGCCTCTTTGGAATATAGATTGTCAGGACACAATCGAGCTGTGGTTTACTATTTCACATAGTTTGCTTTCTCTCTCTGCAGTAGTAAAAGCCACAACCGCATGCTTTATTATAAAGTGCATGACAAAGAGTAGGCAGTATTTTTCTTCCTTTAGAAAGGCAAAGCTCAACAATAAATAACATTTTTGGAGTTTGACCTGAACAGTGAGAGACTTGACTTTCCTGTGTGATGATGGCTTAACCCCATCTCTAAATGCTGTCTGTAGTTAGAAGTACTTGAATCTCTCTCTTGGATTCCACGACCCTTAACAGAAACATTTCACTGCATGGGTGTGCGCATTCACCGATCTCTTTTATCTTAGGCATTTGAAGGTGTGCTTGTTTCAGCAAGGATCCCTACCAGCCTGATACCCAGCATTCCCCTAAGTTGAAACCCCAGCTTGCAACTTCCCACTCTCAGAAACAATGCCAGGCTGCCCTCTACAGCCCCTGGCAAGTGTAGACACCTGATCTAAGGCTAGCCTTCCTGCGTGTGGGGCAGCAACCTCTGAGTCGGGCTGCTGTAAGAGGGTCTCTTCTCTATAGGAGAGATTTTAATGATCTTCATCACCTGGTGGAATGAACTGCAATTTAGACTAAGGGGAATAGCTATTATTCAGTTAGTGGTAGGATGAGATGGGGAGGTCTCTAAATAGAAGCACAGATGATAAAATCTACTGAGAAGTATTAATGACCAGATTCAGAAAAGAGTGGAACAGTGGTCATGGGTGCCAAAGCTGCAGCTTTCCTTCATCTCTCCATGCACAGCTGTCCTGCGGAAGGTGACTGACTGCAGCCCTAGTCATAGCAATGAGAGCAGCTTCTCTATAGAGTAGGAACCTACGATGTAGACCAAATGCCATCATGCCTTGGTGCTGAGTTGTTTACTCAGTGTGTCGTTCTTCATTACAGCTACCACTTTCCCTTTAAATGCACAAGTCAGAGTTGGAGCTTGCACCTCATTTTCAGGGTTTATATTCTGCCTGCTTCCTTCCTTCTGTTTGGAGAGTCCTCACAGCCAACCGTCTCCTGGTTCCGATTCCACAGCTGTCTTCTCCAGACTGTTGTTGCCATCTTCTTGACTTGGAGGAGGAGGGGGAGAGTGAAGCGCAGCTGACGAGGCTCCTGCAGCTGGAGTGTGTGCTACAGCATCATGGGGTGAGCACAGGAAGGGTAGGTTGACAGTAGAGGAGGAGCAGGCACGGAACAGGACACTTCTAGGCTTTTCCTCAGGTGTAAGGTACTTTCACGTGGAGTAACTGAGATGGGCAGTATTATAGCTTGCCTATGAAATGTTCCCTACAGGCTCATGGGTTATAGCCTAGGTCTTCAGCTAGGCAACATTTTGAGAGGTTATGGAAATTTTAGGAGAGATGGAGAAAGTAGGAGGCTGGGAGCAGGTCCTTGACAATGTCTTCTCCCAGACCCACGAGTCTAGAATCCCTACACAACAGGAGGTGAAGAAATTCCTCCCTTAATATGTGCTTATCAGTGTGATGTTCTGTCTTAGTGCCTGGGCCAAGCAACCATGGACTGAAATGGTGAACAAAATAAATCTTTCTCTCTTTAACTTGTTCTCTTGGGAATTGTGGTCATAGCTATGCAAAGGTCACTGATACAGAGAGTGTTATTTATTTGCTTCTGTCTGAAGCTCACACAGCAAAACTTTAATGGGGTCTTTGATTGACAATTAGGTCACAAGGGTGGATCCTTCATACACAGATAGGATTTCTGTCCTTATGAGAGGAGATTTGAAGACATGATTGTTCTGTTAAGACCACATAAGGCTGTAGGTAGAAGGTGACCTTTTCTAAACCAGGGACTGGGCCCTCCCTAGGCATGCTACCATAGTGCTTTAATCTTGGCCTGTCAAGACCTCACCACTGTGAGCAATAGTTGCTTGCTGTTTAGGCCATTCAGTCCATTCTACTGGATTGTTCTGAACTGCTTAGATGTGATAATGGGACGGAATTGTGTGGTAGGGGATAATACTTGGTCTGAAAACAGAATTCAAGACATATCCTGGAATGCTTGCTTAGATTCCAATGGCCCCCAAAGTTCTTGGTATCTGGCTAAAGAGACAAATCCAGGTTCTCCTTAACCCACCACACTTAAATTCAGTCCAAAGCCTGCTGGCAGGAGATATAATCATCGCTAGAGAGTGAGTAAGACCCAGAATGAAGCTAGCACTTCCATCATCATAGAGGACTCCTTGCCTTCCGCCTATGTTTTGGACCTCTCACTGTAGGGTTGTGTTTACACTGCTTTTGCCATTACAAAACAACACCAATGCATTTGAAAAACTGACCCATATTCAAGTTAAACATCTGTTGGGAAAACTTGATAAAATGTTCATAGTTCGGAAATATATGGTGCTCCTCAATTTCTATTTGTGGTCTAGCCCATCCATCAAGGCTGCAACAATAGTCAAGACTATAGGCATCTAGGATTTTGTCGGTGCAAGACAAGAAACACTGACGACTCCAAATACCTTCTACTTTATGGAAAGCATAAAATGAGTCATCCATTTGCTACCATTAAAACATTCATGAAACAAAGTCTGTCCTGTAAACTGTTACTTCATCTTAAACCAGTTGTTTTTTCATATTGATGGAATTCTTCTTCTTTTTATCATGTTTCAAATGATTCTATTTGTTTATAAGTGCTGTATTTCGAAAGAACATTTCTGAACTATCTGCAACGATTTCTCAGCTTTCACTGTAGAGAATATTATGGCAACTCTCTAATAAGCTTATGTTCTATTTTCAAAGAAAACATTTGTTACTTTCTGGAATATAAGGCTGAAATGAGTACACCAGTGTATATACAAATTATCCTGAAATTTCAAGTCTTCAGTGTGTTAGTGGTTACACACTGCATGCACTTATTTACCTATTAAATAAGACAAGATAACTTTTTTTAATACCTCAGATGAATCTTCCTCCATGTGGCAACTCAAATTCTCTGTGTTTGACTTTATTTCATATCCATGAGCAAAGGAAGCATGATTGTTACCACAGAGAAAGTTATGGTATAGGAAAGGCTTACAAAACAGAACAGTGACGTAGAAAGCCAAGAGGAGGGGAAAGCTCAGAAAACGAGAAAGAGAAAAGTCAAGAGAATCAATGTGAGCATCCTTGTTCCCCCTCAGAAGTTGATTGACAGGAGGTAATCAGTAGGAACCCTGAGACCCATTTTGCAGAACTCTAAAGACAAAATTTCTCCCATTCTATACTCAGAAAGTTGTAGCATATTAAAGAGGACTAGTGGACAAAGCTGTCTAGATGGATGTACTATGTGAGGACTAAGTTCCTGCCTATCTTGTGGAAAATGCAGAAGTCCTCAGGAAAATGAACCTCAGATGGTCCATTTAACCAATGGTGCCCTATGGTTAAGCAATCCTCACTCAGGCAGGAAGTCTAGAGCAGAGTTGGCAAAAGGCCCAAACTACATCTAATTTGGTGAAAAATAATTAAAATTAAATTTTCTTAAAAAAAATGGGAGTTTGCTAGCCCCATTGTACCTTCACACAAAATAAAATAGGATTTATATTCTCAGGAGGAACTTGTAACCCATTAAAGGAGACACATTGGTAAACTAAGGCAAGCACACACAGGGACTAATGGTCTTAAAGAATGCAATATACAAACCCCACTGGAATCAATGAGGTTGTCACTGGGTCAGCTTTATTCAGACCTGTTATGGGATACCTGACAATTACGTTCCTTGAAATCCTTAATGTATCAAATACCACACCACATCATGAAGATTGTTTAAGATCCTTCCAGTTAGACTAGGTTTCTCCTGCCTCTTAAAGTTTACAGCTCCTTAGATTGCTTATTAATACATAGTATCTCACTTGGCTTTGGACCTATTTGTATACTTATATACTTGTCTTGACCTCCCAATTAAATTTTATGCTTATCCCTGTGTTTCCACATCCCTGTACCGTGTGTGTCCTAAACACTCAGTAAATGTTTATGTTAGAGTAAATACAGTAGAGAATAGATACTAGAACATTTGGGAAAGTCAACTCTAAACCTCCTAAATCATGAAAGTAGTTCTGCCTTCTTCATCTTGTTCCTTCCATCACCAAGTACAATCCATGTTTGCTAGCAGTCGCCTGTGTGTGTGTTTCCTAGGAGTGATCAAAAGACACCGGAAAGAGCTGTACAGGAAAAGTAGGCAGCGGAAGAGAGTTGGCAGAGAATTTTTGCTCCCGACTCGGGGAAAGCCTCCTTTCACGTGGTTCCACCTTCAGCTGATGTCTGTGAAGCTGTGTCATCTTCCACAGGTGCTGGCCAAAGATTCTGTGACAAGTACCAGGTTTTAGATAATGGTGAAATGACTAACCCAGAACAAACGATTCAGAAGGTCTCATGAGGAAATATTTTGTTCCTTATGTATCCATCATTTTTAGTCTCAGCAAAGGACTGCTGAGCAGAAAACCAGGACAATGCCTTACAGTGTCTTGTGACTCTCACTGCCGGTCTCTGAGGTAGGAACCATCAGCCCCATTTTAGAGACAAGGGAATCAGAGACTCTGTCACTGGAAGATGTTTTTCAAAGGTCAGGCAGGCCATGAGCACCATGAGAGAAGCGCCAACTTGTCTGATACTGGAGTGCAATTTTTGTGTTGATGAGTCAATGAAGTGCTGTTGGGGGAGGAGTCTCATGTGAGACAGGAGTTTAACTGAAAGATGGTGGTGGGGCTGGAGAGATGGCTCAGCGCTTAAGAGCACAGACTGCTCTTCCAGAGGTCCTGAGTTCAGTTCCCAGCAACGGCATGGTGGCTCACAACCACTCATAATGAGATCTGGTGCCCTCTTCTGGCCTGCAAGTACACATGAGGCAGAACACTGTGTACATAATAAATAAATAAATAAATGTTTAAAAAAAGAAAAAGAAAGATGGTGGTAGTCTCAAGTTTTTTTGGCTTACTCTACTATTCAAGTCTTGTCTGTGCCAGGTCACTAGTAGATAACCATGATCTTCCATGGAGGGATGGATGATTCCAAAAAAGAGACCAGGGCTGGTAATTTGACATGGTTATTAGAGCCAAATAAATTTCTGAAAGTAAGGATTCTCTGAAAAAGGATATATTTGCATATGAAATGCAATAAAGTTTTCAAAAGTAATATACTTTTGCAAAGAACTCACTGCCCCATCAATCTCCCTGATTGCTATAAACATTTCTTGAAAGATGTCTGATAAATTTCTTCCCAATTTTATCCCACCAGTGACATAATTATGTAATAAAAAGCAGTTGAAATGAGAACACGAAGACTAACATTTAATTCAGATGTTTTCCCTTTTCATGACTTTTGTGAGAAAATATTAGCTTTATATTTGTTGAAATATTGTTCCTTCTGAAGACCCCAGTCCTTGAGTAGAGTTATATCTGCCCAGAGAGTGCCTACAATTTTTTCTCTTATGAGCACTTTTCTTGAGTTTACCAAATTATATTTATTTACTAAATATAATCAAGTAAGTTATTACACTATAATTTACAGACATTGTTTTCTTTAAGTAAATATATTTCACATCATTCTTTGGGCATGACATGTCTGTTGCACACATGAGCTCATGGCAACTGTGGTAACCTACATAAGACAAAGACAGCTAAAATTTTGAGCACGGAGGGAGGAGGGGCTACTGGGGGTGGTGGCTCCTAAGGGGCAGAGAGTCACTTTTCTTTCAGAGATGGCCACTAGTGGCTTGCCCACGCTCCAGTGGATATGGGCAGCAATAACCTGACTCAATGAGTCATAAGAAAAAAGACACAAAGTTGGGAGGGAGATGTGTTGGGAGGATCAGGAGAGGGAAAGAATATGATCAAAATACATTGTATAGATACATGAAAATTTCAATAACTAAATAAAATTAAACCTAATTTTAAATAATTTCTCAATAGAGGTTTTTATATACACATATGTTTTTGTATTATTCAGATAAAACTCCTTCATGTAATTGGACTTACAAAAAAAGATCCCCTTGGGCAAATGTTCTTAATCTGGATTTAAAATGTTCTTAGAATAGATCCCCATCAAGGATACTTGGAGCCCCTTGAGAAGGTATCAGGTACATGGTATGTATAGTGTATCAGCAGTCTTTAAAATACAGGTGGAAAATACAGACGGTACTTTTGCTGCCATAAAATCAACTTATATGAGACCCTAATGGTACTCAGAAAACTTCATTTGGTCTTCTTTGTTCTATTAAAAAATGTAAGCCAAGTCTGTACTGGCTTACAATGTACCCACTTGAAGTCACTCTGCTCCCTCACCTCCGGCACGGTTTGGGGAGTGTTCCAGGGAAGATTTCTGAAGCATTGTGACACAGGGACATCCCTGGCTGGTGATGAGCTCTCCTGTGGTTTTCTGGAGAGCTGATTTCACATATATTCTTTGAATGAAATGTGACATAGCTCTCCAGTAGCCACGGACCATTCTGAGGTCAATGCTGGCACCAACAGAAAAACCACACTTTTTATTTTTTATTTTTTTTAGATAAAGTTTCTTTATGTAGTCCTGGAACTCTCTGTAGACCAGGCTGGCCTCAAACTCAGAGATCCTCCTACCCCTGCCTCCCAAATGCTGATATTAAAGTTATGCACCACCACCCCTGACTGACTGAGCCACATTTTTTTATTGCTATGTAACACAATGGTCCCTCTTAGGTGTCCTCTTGGGGCTTTTCTGCCACTCTGGCTTTCTCTTCTAACTGATACTTAAGCCTCCTAGTGCCCCTTAGGAGGCTTAAGCTCTCCTCATCACTTAGGCAACATGCAGAAGTCCGGGATCATCAACCCTGGAGGATTTAGGTAAATAAGCCAGCATGTATATTTTTACTTTGCATATAGTTCCATGTTCCAGGATCTTCTTGAAGACTAAAATTTTCAAAAAATAAGAAAACTGGGCACAGAGCTTTTACTCCTGAGTTTTTATTACATAAAGTAGGATCTATATTATATTCCTTTGAATATAAGTTTGATGCTGTGGACACTGACGATGGGCAAATCATTCTCCCTCCCCTGATTCCCAGTAGCTAAGACTTTGAAAAATAGGGCCTTCAGCAAGGTTACTGGCTTAAAGGGAAACCATTAAGAAGGTCCTTTACTTAACCTGATTGGTGTCTTTTAAGAAGAGGAAATTTAGGTGCAGAGACCCTGTGAAAGATGTCCAGAGAAGTGGCATTTACAAGCCAAGGAGACGTTCCAAAGAAATCAAGCCTTCAGATTCTTTGATCTTGGAGTTACAGACTCTAGACTGAAAAATACACCTCCCTTAAGCCATCCAGTCTGCATTTCCTTGTAGAAAACAGAAGGCCCTAGAAAACGAAGGCAGTGGTCTTCCACACAGTTCCCTTCTTGAGAGCTCAGCATTCTGTTTCGACTCGCAGCTCAGAGTGGAGGGGGCAGGAAGTGGTTCTCATTGAGTTATGCATACACCTGCTGGCATTTTGAAGGCTTTGTGCAAGGAGCCTTTGTTTCTGTTTTTCAAGTGGGGATGACTGAGAGAAGATAAAAGTCAGTGTGGAGCTGCAGTTCTAGAACGCACATAAATGTGCCATGTATCATCCCGCTGTCAATGTGGGTGTCATGTTTAGGATTCAGTTGTTTTTCTGTCCCCTGGAGAATAAGTCCATGGATCTCTTCAAATCCTCAAATGTGTTTATGGCCACAAGAATGTTAATATCTACCATCCAATTATATCTGAAATATGATTGAATTTCAAATATGTAATTTACATTCAATTCTAGAAAAATATTATGTAAAGTGAGAGCAGAATGTTTATCTTCAATAAATGTAAAATTATATCGCACTTGCTTCATTTAAAAAAATCTCTTATCTAATTTGCCATGGAAAAAGAAACTAAAGTAAATTGTCTGTAAAAATCTTAATTCCTTCCTCTAGCTTACCCATTCCCACATCAGGAATTCACAAAATGGTATTTCTGCTGGGACAAGCCACTCTTGGGCCACCAACAGCAGTGAGAAGCGTTCTGTCTCATTCTGTGCTCAGATGAACAGATGAACTTGTACACAGGAGCCCTGGTACTCCTCCAGTTTCCCTCTCCACTCCCGACTTCCTGTTTTAGCAGAGTTTAGAAACCAGAAAGAAATTAGCAGTGAGACAGCTTCTGGTCCTCATCTCATTGGATAATTCACCATTTTTCTCTCTGAACCCCGTCCAGCACTGCCATCTATCTGGTTGCCACACCCGTGGCCTGGCCTGGCAATGACTGACTGGATTAGGGTCTGATGACTGGGACAACCGTAGTGCTTCAGTTGGCCCGTAAGTCATAAATTTCAAGAGTCACTAGTAACCATCCAGCAGTGCATCTCGAGAAGCAGAGAAAGTCTCTGTGGGAGTGTAGTGGGAAGAAAGTCCCCACGGAATGTCTGTTTTCAGTTTCCCCAGCCTTAGCATCATTCTCTGCTTGGCTTCCATGAGATAGCCTGTGGAAGCCCGTTCTGGGGTTCCTCGTGGCTTTACCCAGCAGGTCCGAATAGAGGATGATCAGGACCACGGGCCTGAGTGCAGGTGTCTGAGATGGCCTGCACTTGGCTGTGCTGGGGGAGGAGGTCTTTTGCTCCACCCCTTGGCGTCTCTATAAAAACCCTGGACCAGAGACAGTCCGGGCCCTTTGGAATAGGTTCCAGGCCCTCTCGAGGCTATCCTTTATTTTCTATCTGTTTATCTCCACAAGATTCTCCACTATAAATCCTTCTATCTAATATTTCCTGCTGCTCGCACTCAAGAAAACTCTGGGAAGCTGTGGGGGTGGTGGGTAAACGCCCCACAATAGCCAACTAATTTTAGACCAATTTTACCCTCTTTGCCTAAGTTAGGCAAGTTTTTATTTCTAATAATATTACTTTTAACTTAAATACACATGCATGAAATTATCTAAATGTATGAATAACAAAATTTAATCTACAATGTTAACTTTTTTTAAAAAAAAATGCGCAAAGCCACTCCTATACACAAATGACAAATAACTGAGAAAGAGATCAGGGGAACAAAACCCTTTACAATAGCACCAAATAATATAAATATCTTGGGGTAACTCTAACCAAGCAAGACAAAGGCTTATATGATAAAAACTTCAAGTCTTTGAAGAAAGATATTAGAGAAGATATCAGAAGATGGAAAGATCTCCCACGCTCATGGATCAGTAGGCTTAACATAGTAAAAATGGTAATCCTACCAAAAACAATCTACATTCAATGCAATCCCCATCAAAATTCCAACATAATTCTGTAGCAGGAATCTACAGAGAGACAGAACAAGCCACAGCTATCTCACCTCGCCGGATCCTCAGCTGGTCTTGTCTCCTCAGACTGGATGCTTCTGTGTCCTCATCCCAATGGCTCTCAGCTGAACTGCCACATGTTTAACCAGCCAAATGCTTCTAGTTTCTGGTCCTCACTCCTTATATATCTTTCTGCTTTCTACCACCACTCCCTGGGATTAAAGGCTGGCTTTCTGGGATTAAAGGTGTGTGTCACCATGCTTGGCTATTTCCAATGTGGCCTTGAACTTACAGAGATCACAGGGATTTCTATCTCTGGAATGCTAGGATTAAAGGTGAGAGTGCCACCATTTTCTAGCCTTTGTATTTAGTGGCTGTCTGTTCTCTGACCCCAGATAAATTTATTAGAGTACACAATATTTTGGGGAACACAATACCACCACATAATTCTTTACAGACCTTGAAAAGACAATTCTCAACTTCATATGTAAGAATGAAAAACCCAGAATAGTCAAAACAATCCTGAACAATAAAAGAACTGCTGGATGTCCACCATTCCTGATTTCAAACTGTACTACAGCGATATAGTAATAAAAATCACATGGTATTGGCACAAAAACACACACATCAATCAATGGTATTGAATTGAAGACATAGACAAAATCATAAACATATGAACACCTCATTTTTGATAAAGAATCCAGAAATACACACTGGAAAAAAGAATCTTCAACAAATGGTACTTGCATAACTGGATGTCTGCATGTAGAAGAACGCAAATAGATCTATATTTATCACCCTGCACAAAACTCAAATCCAAAGAATCAAAGACCTCAACATAAATCCAGTTACACTGAACCTGACAGAAGAGAAAGTGGGGAATATTCTTGAACTCATTGGCACAGGAGACAACAACTTCTTGAATAGAACACTGATAGTACAGGCACTAAGATCAACAATTAATAAATGGGACATCACAAGACTGAAAAGTTTCTGTAAGGCAAAGGACACCGTCAACAGGACAAAGTGGCAGCCTATAGAAGAAGAAAGGATTTTTATCAATTCTACATCCTATAGAGGTCTAATATCCAAAATATACAAAGAACTTAAGAAACTAGATATCAAAAACACATAATCCAATTAAAAAAACGTGGTACACATCTAAACAGAGAATTCTCAATAGAGGAATCTCTAATGGTTGAGAAACACTCAAAGAAATGTTCAGCATCCTTGACCATCAGGACAATGCAAATCAAAACAACTCTGAGATTCCATCTTATACCTGCCAGAATGGCTACGATCAATAACACAAGTGACAGCTTGTGCTGGCAAGGATCTGGAGCAAGGGGAACACTTCATTGCTAGTAGGAGTGAAAATTTGTGCAGCCACTATGGAAATCAACATGGCAGTTCCTCAGAAAGTTGAGATTGCTCTACCTTCAAAACCCAACTATACTACTCTTGGACATATACCCAAAGGATGCTCCATCCTACCACAAGGATACTTGCTCAACCATGTTCACTGCAACTTTATTTATAATATAGCCAGAAACTGGAAACAAGCTAGTTGTCCCTCAATGGAAGAATGGATGAACAAAATGTGGTACATGCACACAATGGAATATTACTCAACTGTTAAAAAAATGACATCATGAAATTTGCAGGCAAATGGATAGAACTAGAAAAATCATCTTGAGTTGTAGCCCAAACTCAGAAAGATGAATATGATATGCCATAAAATAAACAATAACCAAGCTACAATCTGTAGATCCAGAGAAGTTAGGTCTTCTCTAAGAGAAGGGGTCTAGGTGGGGACACAGGGATTTTAGGGGCAGACAAAGGATGGGTGGGACAGGAGTGTGGGGATCAGGAGGTGGGAATCAGGTGTAGGAGGGAGATGAGATATAGGGAGAGAATGCAGGGAGCGAAGGCAGGAATTTGTGGGTGGTGTGGAAACCTAGTGCAGTGAAATCTTCCTGGAATCTATGAAGATGATCCCCATAAGGACTCCTAGTAATGAGGGATACAGAGTCTCAACTAGCCATCTTTTGTAACCAGGCAAGGCTTCCAGTGGTGGGACTAGGGCAAATTCAATTAAATTGTTGGCTAAGGGGGTCCCATGGAAATCTCCAAACAAACCAGACTGTTGTGAAGACAAAAGGCTGCTCTTTGTAAACTGACAGTGGGGCCCCATTTCTGAGGATAATACCCACACAATTCACCGAACAAGAGCTGGTACTTACACGGAGCTGTCACTCCTACATTCTAGTCTCTTTGGTGTGGGAAGGTACTCTGCAGGCTACAGAAAGAGAAAGGTGGACACAATCCATCCACAAACCCTTTGCTCTATAATCTTTCCTGCTACAGAACATGCTAGGGTAATTGTGGCACAGAACTTGTGGAAGAAGCCAACCAATGTCTAATTTGACCCATTTCGTAAAGAAACCCACAGCTGACACTGCTTGGGTGACTAAGAACCAGAGACTACATAGTCCAGAGATCTAGGGTAACACTAAACACTACTGGTAAAAAAAAAAAAAAACCCAATGAAATGATTCATAATGATATTCAGCTATACTCATAGATAAGTGCCTTATCCAGTTATCATCAGAGAGGCTTCCTCTGGCAGCAGATGGGAATAGGTGCAGAGACCCACTGCCAGACACTAATCACAGAGAGAGTCTAAATTGGAGATTTTCATCAAATCCCTCCCCTCAGGCATCAGGGAACCCCACAGAAGAGGAAGAGGAAAGAGTGTAAGAGCCAGAGGGGATGGAGGACACCAGGAGAACAAGGCCCTCTGAGTCAACTAAGTAAGGTGAACATGAACTCACAGAGACTGAAGCAGTCAGCACAGGGCCTACGTGGGTCTGCACCAGGTCCTCTGTGTGTGTGTTACAGCTGTTAGCTTAGTGTTTTCATGGGACTCCTAACTGTGAGAACAAGTGGGTCTCTGACTCTTGTGCCTGCTCCTGGGACTCTTTTCCTCCTGTTGGGTTGCTGGGTCCAACTTTGTTATGATAGTTTTTGCTTCATTTTTATTATATTTTATTTTGTCATGTTTGGTTGTTATCTCTTAGAAGCCTGTTCTTTTCTAATGAGAGGCAGAAAGGGAGAGAATCCAGAGAGGAGGGATGGTGGGGAAGGAACTGGGAGGAGTAGAGGGAGGGAAAACCATAATCAGGATATTATGTGAGAAAATAATCTATTTTCAATAAAGGGGGAAAAGAAAAAAAATGGTCAAATACCCAGACTTGCTTTGCCAAGTATCATTAATATGAATGGATGATTATGGTTAAGACAAAGCCCAATACCACACGTGGTGCTCAATACCATACATGGTGCCACATTTCAGAAGACATTTTGAATAGTGAAGGGTTATTATAGTATAGATGCCCACAGATGGCCTCTCTAATGATAATGAAATATGTATGGTAAATGAGCAAACTACCTAATTGAAAAGGAGCAGTGATACCAATCTCACTGCCTAGGCTTGCTTTTATTGCTTTAAACAGCATGCTAATTCCTGGGAATCACCTTTGACTTTTGGCCCTACAAAGATATTTCAAAAGGAAATGAGAAAATCTTCTGTCCTTCCTTGGCAAATGGAGTTACATTTCAAGAGGACAAGTGGCTGAAAGTTCAAGGCTTCTGAAAGCAGAGACTGCCCGAGTCTAATAAACCACACAGCAGCACCTGAATCTCCCCGGCTCATACACGGAAAATGCCACCAGATAACCAAAAAAAGGTGATAGAATCCTTTACAATGCTATGTGGTGCACAGATTCCCTAGAATCCCCTCCCCCTCGATTTTAAACTTCCTTGCTGATATACGTTGATATGCAACATTCTTCTCTGAAGTCTTGTAGAGGAGCTTTGTCAGAATGACTTTTGTCTGAATTTTAGTTACACCGTGGCTTTCAGGTGGTGGTGGTGGTGGTGGTGGTGGTGGTGGTGGTGGTGGTGGTGGTGGTGATGGTCTCACTTTTGAGTATTTGTGTCCAGTCAGTAACTCTGCTTGACAACTCTATTTTAGAGGGAACACTTTACGGGTTCAGACACTTCTCCGGCAGCCTTACAGCAACTCCTTTCTGAGACTGCCATCTTCTTTTTGCACTTACAGCTTTTTCTTTGAAGTCAGAGGACAGATGCAGTGGTGGCATTTCCAGTGTGCTGGTGAAGCTCTGGAGCCAGGCATTCGTTGTCTTCCATTCTGGGTATATTTTAGGGGCTGAATTGCTGCCTGTGGCAGATCTGCTGCACCATCTTTCCAGCAGATTCCATGAGCAGGACTCACCCTCTGCTTACCAGAGTGTGTTATAGGCACACAGCCAGCTCCTCAAGGGTGGCCCATAACCTGACAGGGTCTAATGGACAAGTTGGTCCTCAGCATCCCACTTTTTCCTCCCTTCAGTTCACCTGTGATGGCTGAGCAGTGCAGAAATGACTTGGAGAGAAAGCAAGGGAAGGCTGCAGGGAGTAGGGTGAGAAGGAGTCAACACAGCTTCTGGCCCACAGTGCTTATGAGTCATTCTTTAGACATTTGTTGAAACCATAATATGTTGAATACTGCTCCAAGCTCTGGGAGTATAGAAGGCAAACAAAATATCTGAAAACCAAACTAAACAAATCAAGCAACCAACCAAATGAAGCTAAACTAACCAACCCAGTTAACCAGCCCTAACTAAGCAACTGGCCAACCTGAACCAACCAACAAACCAACAAGCCAACCCACCAACCAACCCACTAACCAATCAACCAAACCAATGAACCAAACCAATGAACCAACCAAACCAACCAACCAACCAACCAAACCAACTAACCAACCAACCAATCAACCAAACCAACCAACCAATCAACCAAACCAACCAACCAACCAAAAAACTAACCAAACCAACCAACCAACCAACCAAACCAACCAACCAAACCAACCAACATACCAACCAACCAACTAACCAAACCCACTAACCCACCAACCCACCCACCCACCCACCAACCAAAGAAACTACCTCTTCCCCCTCACTTCCTCTTCCCCTTACTCCCTCCACCCCCCATCACTTCTCCTCCCCCTTGCCCCCACCCCTATCCCCCACCCCTACCCCAAAGGACCGAAGCCATCTAAGTCCTTGCCCTCATCAACTAAGAGTATCTAGCAGCAAATACTTGGGAAGTAAATGGATGTCTAGATTCAGGCAGTGACAGCAGGGGTGACAGCTGGGGGCAGACACAGCTTCCCGTTTTGTAATACTGTTAAGCACTGCCTTAACCCAAATTGATTTCACTGACTTTAAGATTCCAGGCTCTTTGTCTGACAAATGTCACACTTGTGTACAAGCATTTGTACTTTATTTAAAATGCCAGTTTAAAGGGTTGCAAGTAAGAAAAAGGCCTAGCATGCCTTTTTGGGTAAGCTCTGGGCAGGATTAATTCTGAGCAGAGTGGTCAAAATCTCTCCAAGAAAACCGCCAGGTGGCACCTGTAAGGCGCAGATGGGGAGAGCCATTTACCCCACCCCCATAGCCCGGACTATCAAGGCTACCCATCACCCCGTGGGCTTGTTGGTGAGGAAGTGGGGGAGTTTTAGTCTCTTTCCAGACTGCGTGATTACACACTCAATTTCCTGACACCCCAAACACACCGAGGGCGGATTTGTCTCCATGCAACCAGGCTGTCAAAGGCATGAGCCCCGTGGTTGGGAGCACTTGCCACTCTCTGCCAGGCAGGGACTGGCTGTGGGCTGCCCCTGTGCCTAGGTCTGCTCAGCCTGGGTCAAGGGAGAAAGAGTTCTCAGGACCGTGACATACACAAGTCACCAGAACGTGGGACACCGCTTCACAAGACTCCCACGCCCAATCCTCCTCCGGGGACAATCAGTGGGGACTGGTCTATGGCATCTTCTCTTGTCCTTTTACATTATTATTTTTCTCCTCCGTAGCCACTTCAATTGCCCTGGCCGCACTGTGGCTGCCTCCGGCCACCCCTCCCCTTCCCTCCTGTGATCCCACACCCCAGGATGGGGTAGCTGTCCCTAGAGACAACACAGAGAGTCTGAGGGCGGGTGTCAGTAAACAGAAGCAGCGTGTTGTGGTCATTTCCGAGCTGTGCGGTCGGGCCACCAACTCCATCTGTGGCGGGGAGGCGAGCTGCGCCAGTTGCGAGTCCGCCGCTGTTCCTCTTAGGTGGCTGGTTGGTGACATTGGGAGGAGACCGCTCCGAGGGAGTGAGCCTACGACGACGAGGAAGAGAGGCAGGGCGTTGGGGGTGGGGACATGGCGACAGTGCCAGGGGGCGTGTGAGCCGCGGGCGAGGAGCAACTTCTCCCGGGCGCGTGCGGCGGGGCGGCGGGCGGAGCGTGAGCTGCCAGCCCGGAGCGGGGAGCAGCGAGCCGGGAGCCACGGCCCGCGCCCTGCGCGCTAGCATCCTCCGGGTTCCCAGCCCCGGGTGCTGAGCTCGCCGCTATAAATAGCAGGTTACAGCTTCTGCTTGGGCGCACACGCTCTCACAGGAGAACGCAGGAAAGTCAGCCCGAAAGTGTCTGCCGCTGCTATCGCCCCCTACTCAGCCTCTGTGAGAGGTAACATCCTGCCTGGGATCCTGGGGCTCCGGGGGAGGGAATTTTGCGGGTACGGCGGGTGAGGATGGGTGAATCCGGAGGCTGTGGGGCGCATCTGAGAGCTCGGGGTTGGGGGACACGTCCTGCCTGAGAGGCAGCTTGTGTGTTTCTTATCAAGTTTCCCAGCTTGCCGCTGCAATCCTTCCTTCAGCCTTGCTGCCCAGGGGATGGCTGCTGGAGGTACCCCTGTGACCCTGATTACTGTCTGGTGGAGCTCCCCCGGCCCGGCACGCACGCGTGTACACACACACACACACACACACACACACACACACACACACACACACACACCGGGCACACTGAGCTTTGGCCCAGCTGACCTACCCAGGCTGTGCCCACCTGAGAGGTCCTGAAAAGATGCTGCAGTGCTTGGGAGCGCCTTCTCACCCCCAGTCCCAACCTCTGGCTGCCGCCTGCCTCAGAGGAAGTGGTCCTGGTCCTTAAGACGTGGAAGGGATACTGGGGTCGCAGTTGACTAAAGAGCCCCCTCTCCACGGCCACCTCCAACCCCACCTTCAGCAACTCCTGGCAAAAAAAAACCAGCCAGGCCTGTATCCCCTTGGCTACCTTTGTGTACTACCTACCCCAAAGGGGATTGAGGAGTTAAAAAATCAGGGCCTCGGGGGTAAGAGGGGGTGGAGGGGTCGGTGAGAGGATCTTTTGGAGTCTGAGATCTGCACTGCAGCCTTCTTGAGCTCATCTGGCCCCTCGGGCAGGGCCAGGAGCAGGAGTAAGCCCAGGAGCTTGCTTCTTGTGTGGACCTTGAGGTTTGCAGCCAGTTCTAGGGAATGCTAGAGCTTTAGGCACCCGTGTTTACACCTCTTCGCGCCTTTGATTTTGCTTCCCTCTGGGGCAGCGGTTTCTGTCCCTGAGGACGTTCAGTGGTTTCTGTTTGGGGACAGAAGCTTTATAGGTGAGGATGTGCATATTGATGAGATAGTTGCAGCCGCACAAAACTTACCGGAAAATCCAGAGAGAGAGGCAGTTGCTGTTAGGGGACCAAGGCTTCTTAAGGGTGAGTATGCAGCCCCAAGTTAGCAGAGAACCCCTGAGGGACATCCTGTCACCTTTGTTTTATGATGTAGAAAGGCTTCTTTGTTTATCCTAATCTTTTTCTTTCTCCCGAATCCGGCTTCTCCCCTCTTTCTTAAGTGCCATTTGAGGTCTTTCCTTGGGTGTTACATATTGCTTACTTTCCCCTTTAGTATGAAATGACTTGTTTATAAAGGTGTGGCTCGAAAATACATGAAAGTGCAGAGGACAAGGGTGAATTCATCTCTCCGATGATGGGCACTAGGTGGCCCCTTTTAGAGGTGTACGTCTACATTTAGAGGACCTTGCTTGCACAAGAATTTTCTTAATGAGTTCTGGAATCATAATGGTATCAATCTGACTTGGTTCAGAGAGTCATCAACAGAGTGGCTGGCTGATGAGGGTTAGAAGTAGCATTAGGAAAGGCTTGGGTAAGCGGGCACTGCCAGCTCACTCAGTGTGGGGGGAAATACATTAGCTCGTGTTCTTTGGGATATACTCCAGGGAAGCACTGGCATGAATTCACAGTAATTGATCAATGCCTCTGTGATCAGCATATGGGTCTTAAACTCGAACCTGTTGGAGTTTCAGTAAGTTGAAATAGTTCTGCAAAAGAATGCTTTTTATGGGATTCCTGTGTGTGTGAATGAATGTCTCTGCATCTACATGTGTTTCTTGTGCCTTTTCTTTGGCTTTCTTTCTTCCTCTTTCTTCTCTTCTTTCCTCCTCTCTTTCTCTCCCTCTTTCTTTCTTCTTTGTCTTTGTTTTTGTTTTATTCTATTTTATTTTATTATTATCTGTTAGATGACCATTTTTTGATGAGAGTCAGGAAGGGGGTGGATTTAGATGGGAGGGGAGGGAGGTGGGGAGAATCTTGAAGGAGTTGGGGAAGGGAAACTAATCAGAATATAATGTTTGAAAAACATCTAACTTAATTAAAGGAAAATAATAGAAAAAAAGAATGCTTTTTCTGTGAGTTTCTCTCAACTGTGACTTACAAGATTGTCCTTGAAAGGTTATGAAACATGAATGTCAAGAGAGGCTAGAGGCTCTGTGCCATTGGAAAACATTTTCTGATTGAATTCTAACATTCTGGATTGTAGAATGGCATTCTCACTGATGAGGTAAACAGTATTTATTTGTGATAAACTAATGGCCAATAGGGTGTTCAGAACAGGGATTTGTGTTTGACTCTGACAAAATGAGAGCCCCTCGATAGACCAAACTGAGTCTTGACCCTCAAAACATTTAAGACTCATTGACATTCTGGGAAGAAAATACTCTTAGAATATTGGCCTCAGTTCCACTTTGAGGATGCAGATTGATTGAATGACCTTATAGCTTATAAGATTCTCTTGTCAAAATGCTACCTGACTCTAATACTGGCGACCCATCGGTCAACTTTGGTTAGAAGACAATGCAATTACATTTTAGTTTTCTAAAATGGAAAGTGAAATTAAGCTCTGGGGAAGCCAGTCATTT
The DNA here is from genome assembly GCF_004664715.2 of Peromyscus leucopus. Classification (NCBI taxonomy): domain Eukaryota; kingdom Metazoa; phylum Chordata; class Mammalia; order Rodentia; family Cricetidae; genus Peromyscus; species Peromyscus leucopus. The sequence goes on along the minus strand of NC_051067.1, from coordinate 89,084,476 downwards.
GTTCCAAATTGTGCAAATTCAATGTTCCTGACTTCTCCTCTGAAATACTGCACTGGCTCCTGGTACAAGTCAGGGCTGGCTCCACATGGGTAGTGGTTAACTTCAGCTATCTTCAGACAAAGTCCTAGAAGGCAACTCCATGAAAGACAAACAACTGCCAACCCATCTTATCGCTTAGCAACCAAGTAGACGTCAATTTCCAGGTAAGCATCCAGCATCTGAAAATGCAAAAGTCCAAGCAGGAGGAAAGTGTAGTTAGTGAGGAAAATGCTTACTGAATACCTGCCGTGTTTGCATTTTTCACTCCGTGGTGCTAATAATTAGGTAACTAAGTGTCATATGTTTTATAATCTTCATGGAATAGTCTGTCATTCATAGAGCACTTTTAATTTGAATAATGACTTCATGTTCAAAAATATATTTTCTGTATTCTGTATCTTATTCTTTTAAAATGCCTGACCTCTCTCTCTAAAGGCCCAAGGAACTTGCTCCAAAAGCTACATTGTTGGTGTTTTTCTTTTTTGTATGTTGTTTTAGAACTCTCTACCAGGGAGCCCCTTAGAAGACACTAATTTCATATGTACTTCAATACTCAGGCTTAAGAATAGTGCTGTTCAATAAATAGTTTCTGCATAAACAATTATTTATAGATAAATCCAATGATAATGCTATAGTTGAATTTTTGCATGTGGAATTTCTGCAGTCTTCGTGCTTCAAAACTTGAGATGTTGTATATACCTAGAAAAGGTATTTTATGTAGTAGAGAACCTGTAAGGAAGCTTCCAGAGTCTTGGGCACACTGCACTGGAGTCAAGATAGCTCAGTTCATTCTCTTCATTCATTTCAGTGCCATAGTCATCAATAAAAGAGTTTTGAAAATGCTCATGGTGAGGCTGGAGAGATGGCTCAGCATTTTGCAGAGGACCTGGGTTTGGTTCCCAGCAACTTCACTGGTCATCACAAGGACTTATAACTCCTGTTCCAGGGGATCCAACACCCTCGTATGGCTTTCCCCAGGCACCTACACACACAATACACATAAAACTGGCACACATACATACATATACATGCTATGGTGCTTTCTGGATTCTGACTCAAATACAGACTAAGCAGTCTGTGACTGTTGAAGGACTTCCTGTCTTTTATCCAAGGCACTGTGTTGCCCCCTATCTTCGACTCTGGGAGCACCTCATTTTAGACAGTACGCATAAGGAAGGCCTGTAGACTCTGGTGGTTACAGTCCTGAACTTACATCGCTCCAGCTGTCTCTGTAATTTTGCTGATCTGTCGGTGTCACGATGGATGTCATCTCAGCACAATGTAGCACTCTCAAATGTTTTCCAAGCTAGCTTTCTTGAGTTGTATTTGGAGTAATTTCTGTTTCTGCTATATGCCCTGATGGGTACCCTCCACAGATGTGAGTGAGTAAAGGACATTGGAAGTTTCCCAAATCATACAGTTTTCATGGGATTTCCTTTGGGAATTATTTGAATTAGTAATTTCATGGGGATGGAAATAACACTCGTTTTAAGCAGGAGTTTTGCCTATCATCTATCTATTATTTATCCATATACCTATCATCTGACTACTAACCAATCATCCTTCTACTCACCTATCAATTATCCATCCATCCATCTATCCATGCATCCATCTTTCTATTTTCAGCAAAGTAATGCAACAAGCTTCCCAGCAAATTGTTCAATGGTTTCCTCTGATGTTTCCAGTGTCAGGAAAGGGACCCACAGGCTGTATTAATAGTCATGTTGACATTGAATCACTGAAATGACAGTAGCAATGAAAAACATCTTGCAAGATACAAAAGAAAATAATATTAAAAAGCTTCCATAAGCTGTTTATATAATGTATGCATTAATTTCAAATATTGTAAAGAGAAAATGACATTTTTATTTGTCAAAAGAGAGCGAGTTTTTAAAAGTTAAGTGGCAGTGGTTTAGAGAGCTTTCAGAATTGTTCACTATGGAAATTGTAGCTAAGAGCTGGAAGTAAGAATCGGAGATGCATCTCAGGGTTAGGATGGTCGCCTCAACCGTGAAAGGCTCTGGCTTCAGTCCTGGCACTGTGACAAATGAATTGTCTTAGTTTGGGTTTCTATTGCTGTGATGAAACAGGAAGACCAGAAAGTGTGGTTTACACTTCTATATCACTGTTGCTCATCAAAGGAAGTCAGGACAGGAACCCAAACAGGGCAGGAACCTGGAGGCAGGACTTGTGCAGAGGCTTGGAGGAGAGCTGCCCACTGGCTTGCTTCCCACGGCTTGCTCAGCCTGATTTCTTATAGAATCAGGACCACCAGCCAGGGATGGCCTCACCCACTATGGGCTGGGCCCTCCTCATCAATCACTAATTAAGAAAATGCCCTACAGCCGGATCTTATAGGGACATTTTCTCAGCTGAGGCTCCCATCTTTCAGACAACTCTAGCTTGTGTTTTGCTGAAATAAAACAATCTAGCACATGGATGAAAAACAAAAAACGAGCACCCAAACAACACCAACAATGACAACCAAACACCCATCCGACTATCTGAGAGCGTTTCGAGTTGACAATCAGGTCAGAAGTAGAGCACTTGCCTAGTTTGTGGAAGACCCCAGGGAGGCCCCAGCACCACAGACTGAACTAACCAACTAGAAGCTCTTAAAATGACAGTTGGTGGTCTTGGGTGGGTATGGTAGTACAGGCCTGCAGTCCTAGAATTTGGGAGGCTGAGCAGGAAGACTGCCATTCTCAAATATAACTCTCAGTACATGTCCTCGCTGGGTGTCAAAGCCATCCACAGCAGACTTGTTCTTGGTATTCCTACACAGCTCTTGTTGAGTTGGTGTCGGGCTTTGCTTGACTGGACAAAAGCTCAGATGTGAGCTCCAGGGGCTACCTTAATGGTATATAAAAAGTCACTCAACTTGAGGGAAATGAGGTAAAACGGAGTCAGTGGCATCTTAACCTGAGGTTATAATCTGTGCCCTTGAGCGAAACAGCAGCAGTCTCCAAGGAAACATTCAAATGCCATTAATAATTATTTACCATCACCTGGTGTCATTCTGAACACTTTCATATGACACACTCACTAGGTGTGTCCCACTTACAGATAAAGTTTTTAAAAAACATTTTACAACATTTTACTATTTAAAAATATTTTTGTAACATTTATTTAGGTGTGTGTGTGTGTGTGTGTGTGTGTGTGTGTGTGTGTGTTGGTGTACTCACTTTTGCACATGGAGGTCAGAAGTGGGTGTCTGTTATCCTCTAACACTAACTATTCCTTTGGGGGAGAGTGTCTCTTGAACCTAACGTTGCCGTTTTCTGGGCTGGGTGAAGTCAGCCCCTGATGTCTTTGGAGTTGAGGCTACAGGCATGAATAGGATAGTCAGCTTGTCATGTGAGTGCTGAGATCTGAACTCCAATCCTCTTGACCGCTCTTAACCAGAGAACCTCTCTCCAGCCCCCACAATAAAATATTTTGCTAGGGGAAGCTCCGTGTAAAAATGTGAGTTTCATGTGGTATTGTACCCCTGTAACCCCAGCACTGGGGAGCTGGAGACAGGAAGAACTAGGAGAGTTCAAGGTCACTCTCAGCTATATGCAAGGGTCTAAGGCCCCTGTGGGATAACAGAGACTCCTGTCTCAAAACAAACAAAAGAAAATAATAAACAGAATCCCACCTTACCTGGTGACGTACCTCAGTGGTAGAGGAACTTGCCTAGCATGTGAAAAGCCCTGGATTCAATTCCAAGCATCACATACACAAATACCACCTTAAAACAAACTGTTTCTTGTCTTCGTTAACAAAATCTACAGATTTTTATATTTACTAACCTACTTGGATATGTCTTAATGAGAAAGGTTACTTTTAATGGCATGTATGATTTCATCTATTCCCAATGGCCCCCTGCTTTTTCTTTTTCTGTTGAAATCTTGAGGTTAAATATGTTTCCAAATTGTCTTCAGGTAGAATTGCTTTAAAATACAGCATTTGCCCCTTTTGGTAGCTTCCACGGGCGGCTGACATTACAGATACTTAACACCAGGTGGCAGTGTGCAGCGTTTAGCTGTTACAGGTCATTTTCATTGCACTTATTTTTAAAGTTTTTCTTTGAAATTATTTACTTATATCATGAGTGAGTTAATTCAGTTAGAGTCTACAAGCACACAAACATTAGAATTGTATTTTGGAGATCTGTTATTTGAAATATTTAGCATAATCTGCTTTTGTGAGGCATGTACATATCTGAAGAACTCTTTGGGATTAATTGAATTGAATGTGCCAGAACTTTGCTTATTACTGGGTAAGCAAGCAGGAAAGAAAAAACTAAAAGAACACGATAAAAATAAAAGAATATGGTTATTCAGAAATGGACATTGTCTCGCCCATCAAACACCCACATTTGAATCCCAATCCTTTCACAGTACACCCTTAATTTTTCCCTAAGGATCACTGACTATTCTGTTCCTCTTCTGTTCCTCTGAGCCTCCCTCCCAGCTCTGCCTCATCAGTTCAACAAACAAACAAATAAACAAAAATCCAAAACCAAGTGACTTGTGCGTAGTGGTGTATGTCTCTAATTCCATCACTAAGGAAACAGAGATGAGAAGATAATGAGTTAAGGTTCATCCTGGAACACATAGCAAGGCCCTTGCTTAAAAAACAAGACAAAATAAACAAGAACACTACCAACAAAACAACATAGGAAGGAAGGAAAGAAGAAGAGGAAGGAAGGAAAGAAGAAAGGAAGGAAGGAAGGAAAGAAGAAAGGAAGGAAGGAAGGAAGGAAGGAAGGAAGGAAACTACAGTGCGGATGCTTACATTATCCCTGAGTGCTCTCTGTTATATGATAGCAACAGAGAGCAAACTGGACCAGCCGTGAGGCACTTACAATGTATTGGGGATTATGCAGATGAAAGTTGCTGAGACAATTTCTTCTTGGTTAACCTGGTTGTAGACTTGCCTGTCTTTAGGTGAATGATTAAATTATGAGTCACAGCAGATTTAATCAGTTCATTCATAAGTGCAGCAGGATGGAGCAACTGTATTCTCTCCCTTTCTGGATGATGTGGCCTTTCAATCACGTTCACTGCACGTGGCTGTCTTAGGGATGGAGACTGAGGGAAAACAGTCACCAACCAAAGCTCGCAACTAAGAGATGCATTAGTTAAAATATTTTTATTACGTAAAAATTCATAAGCCTAGTCCAGTGGGTTCTTGTCTACTTCATAGCCAGATGCTCCGGTTGTCCACTCAGGACCAGTGGATTCTTGTGTACCCCATAGCAGATGCTATAGTAGTCCACTCAGGACCTTTTTTATTTCATCTGTAGTCCCATGCACTTTCTATCTCTTTGGAGTTTGTGAGCAAATCATAGAAATTATATTCAAGGATGCATAGCTGTAAAACAGTTCTTTACAAATTTAACTAACTTACCCAAGATCACACAACTGATTAATAATAGAATGAGTGCAGGGTCAAGGTGATAGGTATCATAGAAGGACATTTTAAGACAATTCCTAGAATAAAATATCATGCTTTCCTTAGAAAACCAGAAATCATGGCATCTTACAAATTTACTTGAATTAGAACTCATTATCTGAGGCAAGAATGTTTGACTATCTGAGAATTTGAGATGTTGTTTGGACTTCTCCTTTGAGAAAGGCAAGGATCTACTGAAATACAGCCTTTACATTTTGTAGCGCTGAAGTTTCAAATGAAAAGAATTGTGAAAGATTTCAGAAAGTTGATAGTATACAGTCTCCTGGTCATTATGTGTTCAGCATCAAGTATAATTCCCTTTAGAAAAAACTAATCATCTCTTTCTAGGGGAGTTTAGTACCATATTTTATTAATATGTGTATAAATTATATAAGGAATAAAAACTAGCATAATTTTCTTAATAGACATGTATTTTTACTTAATTAATTTTTCATGTGGTGCTTTCTATATTAGTTATATTTGTGACCACTCTGCATGACAGAAACATGGTATAGAAGGGAGATTCCTTTGGCTCAGGCTTTGGAAGCATCTCAGTCCATCATGGAGCAGAAGACATGGTGATGTTCATGGTTGCAGGATCCATGTGAGTTTCCTTACACAGAGAGGGACCCAGACTGTGACAGGAGCCATGGGCCAGGTGCCACTATCAGCTCATGTTCTGTAACAGCCTACTTCCAGCAGCCAAGTCTCACCTTCCTGTGCCTCTGTGGACTCACACAAGGAATTACCAGCTGGTAACATAAGCAAAAGCTCCTGGATGATTCAGATTCAAACCATAACGATTTCCTTCCTGGGATGTGTTTAAAGATTATTTCCCCATTTATTCTTGTTGCTCATGTCTCCTTTCCTGTCTTATGCGACAGTGAAAATGGAGAATACTCAACATAGTGGATCAGGAAGTAATGGAGCCATTGGATTCTATTTGATTCTCTTAAGTTTTTCACCATTCATTATTTTCATGACTATAAATATAGTAAGCCTCCATTGACACAAATAATGGACAAGTGAAGTCTGAAGAGGCAGACAAAAAGTCATGTAAATCAACACTGTTAGCATTTTACTTTTCTTTCTAGAATTTTCTATGATTCTTTTATAATGATTATAGTGTATTTGTGGGTATGCATTCCGATTTTTTTTAATTTAAAATTCTCTCCTTCAAGCCAGCTTAGATTCTGATTGACACCTGTTGCCTGCAAGGTTCTCTGCTAGACTATGTTCTGTTCATAGCAGTGAATAACAAAGATGACCACTTCCCCACGCTGTCAAACACAGTGAGCTGAGAAAAGGTTATGTAGGAGCTGAGGCATGGCTTGTTAGGTCAGAGTGCTTGATGGCCAACAGAGAGGACGTGGGTTTGTATGACCAGAGCCCACGTGGAAGCTGGACACAGTGGAAATATCTACAGTCCTGATCCTCCTATGGGAGATGAGAGGCAGAGTCTGAATTCCCAGAAGCCCAGGGTCCAGCCAGCCTGCATTGCAGCAGAAATGCTGCCAAATGACCCTGCCTGCAAGATGGTGGGCGGTGAGCACAGGCACTTCAGATTGTCGCCTGCGCATCATGGAGTGCACCAGCATTCACACATATAAACACACACACACACACACACACGCACGCACGCACGCACGCACGCACGCACGCACGCACGCGAGCACACACACACACACACACACACACAGAGAATTATCTAGTAAGTTATCTAGTAAACAGATAAATTCTTTTTAGATTTTAGATTATTGGTGATGATTTTGTTGTCATCAAAACGTGACAAATATTTTCTATTTGCTCTCATTGTCTGATATTCTGTTTTCCCCCACAAAGGAACTAGCATTCCTAGAACTAGCATATTGAATAAAGAATGTGAAATGTTTAAAAAGTCCTTACACTTACTACCAAATTGTTTTCCAGAAGGTTTGCATTTATTTACATCTTCACAGGAAGACTTGTCATCTTTTCACCAGCACTAGGGCTACAAAAATGTGTTAATTCAAAGGATGAAGGTAATTTAAACAACAAAAGCTAGGACTGACTGAGGCCCTCTAGAGGCCGTTCCCAGTATAAAGCCTATCGTTGGCGTCCATGTTATCCACTCAGTCCGTGCGATAGCTGCAGCGGGTGTCCGTCTTTCTGTTCACTTTCGGGTGTCCGTCTTTCTGTTCACTCTTTGTTTTTATTTACTGCTAGGTATTGAACCAGGCAGGGCATCATACGTGTTATTCTCTCATGGAAATTTATTCCTAGATCCCCCCCTCCCCTCATTTTAAAGGTTAGGAGACGTTCTTTGAGGGAAGTTTAACTAAACCTACCCAAGATCACATTGCTGGTTAGGAGTAGAATGGATGTATGACCAAAATGGATTCTAGTTTAAAATCTAGACTTTAGGAAGATGACTCAGTGAGTCAAATGCTTTCTAGCAAGCATGCAGACCTGAGTTTGGATGCCTAGAAGTCATGTAAAAACTGTGTGTGTGTGTGTGTGTGTGTGTGTGTGTGTGTGTGTGTGTGTGTGTGCGCGCGCGCGCGTGCGTGCGTGCGTGCGTGCGTGCGCGCACACCCGTAGCTCCAGCATGATGGGGTGCCCGGCATAGACAGGTGAATCCTGGATTAGCCAAAATGGAAAGCTCCAGGTTTAGCAAGTAACCCCATTCCAAAAACTATCGCAATTCCTCTGGCCTCTAAATATGCATGCATAAGTCAGTATACCTGCCACACAAGTGCCCTTGCATGCACATAAAACACACATGCACACACAAAAGAGAATATAATCTAGGCTTTTAAGTGCTATGTTTCTTCTCCATGGTTTCACTGAATAAGACTGAATGCTGCACAATCCTTATTTTCATTTGCACATTACAATTTGATGTCAATTCATGTGTTTAGCCTGGCTGTACATTGAGACTCTGTGTCCCCTTTCACCACAGTGTCCTTTATGTACTAGTAATATTGAACTTTGGCCAATTGTATTACTTGTATCTTTTTTGTGTATAAAAGTTGAAAATACAGTTGTGGTTAAACTGAATATCCATGTTTTTCCCCACGACATTTTTGTGTGTGAAAACTGGATTTTTTAATCCTCAAAGAAGTTTCTGTTTTACTTAAGTTGATTTTCCTTTAAAATAATTTATATCTAATTACTAAATGCTTTTCTTTTTCTTTCATATGTCCAACTTTTCCCATTGATAATACAAAATAAGCCATCAGTTGAAATTCCTCTTAAAATAGGCATTTTCTTCCCATGGCAATCTTTACATATGACACTTCTCTCTTTAGCCTTTATGCTATCGATGGAATAAAATATTCTCTTAGTCTGCATGTGCACACGCTTGCAGATGCTCCCACACTTACAAACACTGCAAACATGTGCACACACTTGCAGATGATCCTACACTTACAAATACTGCAAACATGTGCACACACTTGCAGATGCTCCCACACTTACTGCAACCATGTGCCACGCTTGCAGATGCTCCCACACTTACAAACACTGCTAACATGTGCACACATACAGATGCTCCCACACTTACAAACACTGCAAACATGTGCACACGCTTGCAGATGCTTCCACACTTGCTTTTAGTGGGCTTTCAGTTCTGCTGCACTTATTTTAGTCTAGTGTTTTTTTTCCACTTGCTTTATGAATATAACACAGGCTTAAATGCCATTTTTATACCTTTATGTCCTGTACACTTGAGACCTCATTTCTAGTACTTTTCTCTCCCCCAATGTTCTTAAGACACTCTCATTGATCTTTCTTCCAAATTAATTTTAGAATAATTTTGTAATCCAATATACTTTGGGGTTTTAATTGAATTTTATTGAGTGGATAAATGGAATTAAGGAAAATTGCCAACTTTCAAAGATACAGTCTTATCTAAATCTCACTAAAGGTTTGATTTTGGCGACTTTTCATGCAGTGTATAAGGACACAAGGAAGACACCAACCATCCTACCTACATTTTTTCCTTTTTTATCATTCACTCATCAAACTGACCAAGGAATTGTAAATTATGTACCCTTTGACCTTGGCTTTACTAGCCTTCAGCCAAATGAGAGTGGCCATGTTTAAACTGTTTGTTTTCATTTTATTTTGTTTGTAGAGCACTTTGTACCTTTGACTCACAGTGTCACAGGGTCCTATGAAGAGAGGCACAGCAGGCTTAAAGGCTTCCCTTTCCTGGTACTAGGCTACAACTTTGAGGTCAACATCTATTGGTTTTAAATTCTTTTACTTTAACTTCAGACTGTACATTCAGTATAAATATTTATCAATGATACTTCAATTTCTTTACCAGACAACTTATGAGATGTTAAGATACAGATTTAAAAATACACAGAAATTTGTGTATCAACAAAATTGCAACAGATACTGCTCAGGGAAGATTTTATTTCTTGTATTAAATTTGACAAAATTACCTACAAGATAATCAATTTTGGCTTGTCAAAAATGTGTGGCGGTGTTGGCTGTCCTGCCTGGGGCTATCACTTATTATGTGGGCCTATACATTAACTATGGAGTTCTTTAAAATGAAAACTGCCCAGAAATATTTTCATATACACAATTAGTTTATATGTTTCTAAAGTGCTCTCTCACCATCTATTTTAACACCCATCTAATGGAATTTTCCCAAGGGCCTGCCCTGAAAAAATCCCTTCCAGGGTCCTGGGGAAGACACTATGTCTGAGGGAAAAGAATCTATGTACACCATTCTCTTTCATCCATTACTTTATTTCTCTATGGCAAAATTCTATCTATGCAGCTTCAGCTCCGTCCTCACATTCAGCTCCTCTCTGTACCTACTGCCCTGCCATAGACCTAACTAACTCCTATGCTTTTGACCTCATCTTCGTCCTCTGTCCCTTCGTCCTCCATCTTTCCTTCTTAGCTCCTTACCCCCTGGCTCTGAGAAACTCTTCCTTCTTCTCTTCTCTCTGGCCATGCAGCTCTGTCTACCATCTATAGAAACTGCCTTGTTCCTTCTCTCCTGGCCATGTGACTCTGCTCTGACCAGGACTCCTGCTCCAGTCTTTACTGCACCTGGTTATGCAAAAAGCCCAATTTTTTTAGTCAGCAGCTCTGCAATGCTGCTAGGCCTGAAGGCAGGGGATGATCTGAGCTTCATTTGCACAAGAAACAAAGCTATGCATCTTCAGCCTGCCTGTCTCCTAGGCACTGTAAGGGTGTTACCTAGTGGATCAGCAGTAGGTCTGAGAAGCTTAACTGTTTGCCATATGGCCTATTAGTATATGGGTGCACAAGAATTTCATAGCAGAAGACAGCTGGTATATATTAAAAGCTAAATAACACCAAATATTCCTTGATAAATGGCTTTACTCTAGAAAAGTTCCTTGGTTTTCCTATGTATAGCTTTACTATATAGCCAAATCTCTATAATATATTCTTGCGGCCTGCTGCACCCATGCTTTGACCTTAGAGTATGAAACCATTTGCATATTGAAATCACACAAGTGGGTAAGCCTTGTTTTCTCAACAGTAATCCTTCCCATTTTCTCAAAGTTGAGTTTATTTTCTCTCTGACTGGAGGGCTATATCTTCTTGGGCTTGTCTCAGGAAGTTGCCAACAGATAAGTATTTTTAAAGGGGTCTTCAGGTCTGTGTTGAGCCTACAATTGTAGTCACATCATTTCAAGGGCAGCTCCTCTGCGTCATCAGGATTGTTTATGGGAACTGCTATTCTAAGATGTGCACTTTGGCGTTGTGCAAAAATCAGGTTTATCTGCCTATTTAAAATTGCAAGGGCTTCTGGACAAGTGGGTTGCAGGGGTCAGTATCTACAAATATCCACCTTGATTTCATGGGCCAGGTAATTGAACCAGGCATCAGATAAAGACAAGGGAAGAGTTTTGACTGGCTTCTGATTATTTGCTGTTTTCTATGCTTCATTTTGCATGCTTCTATTTGCTTGTATGCTTGAAGCATGGAGCAGCAGCAAAGATAAAAAGCCTCCCAAAGCCTCAAGGGAGCTTTTCTCTCCCTTGCTTAAGTTTCCCTGATGGAAGCTCTTGGTGACAGGTGCTGAGGAAGAGTGTACACGCAGGTGGAAAGCAGGCCAGTGTGAATGCTGTCAAGGAGAGACACTGCAGTAGCACTTCAGATCACACATTTTATTTGGGTCCTCGTGTGCATAGGAGCGAGTGAGCTAGCTAAACTAGCTGAATCAGTGAGTTTGGGGTTCAAGTGAGAGACCCTGCCTCATTACACACAGTGGAGATCAAACAACCCCCCCCACTTTCATCTACATACGCATGCATACTCTATACACATACATGCAAAAAGGAAAAAGTAACATATTGGTTTGGTGTTTTTTTTTTCCTTCCAGTACACTGGTCCACATGAACATTATTTATAATAAAGTCAATGAAAACTTACTGAAAATGCAGTTTTAGTTCAGCAGGACTCCATGAGCCTCTAGGATACTTCCACATTCCATTTTCTGATAGACAATATCTTGGTTTGATTGGTTCTGAGGTACCCTAGTGCTAAAACCAGGAGGGGCCTAGGAAGTGGTATTGTTGGGTAACATCTCCACAAACATATTTGAAAAGTGGAGCGAGAATTGTAGCTGCATTCTCCCAACAGTCTCCTGTAGTTGAGAGAGAGAGAAAAGAGTTTTATGGGAACAGGGTAGTGTTCCTTGAACATCCTGTGAATAATAATCACTCTAGAGAGGTTACAATGTCTGGCCTTGTTGTCCTAGGTGTTTTTATTTATGTACTTACACTTACTTATTTATTATTTATTCCCTGTGTATTTAAAAATGATTTGAAATGGTATATGGTAAAACTACAAATAAAGACACCAAATTTTGACTGTAGTTCAATAACAACATCGAAAATGTATTTTGGAACTTAACTAAAACCAGCATAGCATTAAAATTAAGTTTATAATATGAGTAATAGCCAGCATGGCATGTGAGTTTTCCTCTAGGCAGAAAAATATCTGGGACATTCAGAAACATTCCACAGATTCCCATGATTTTGAATAAAAGGGACAATCATTTCAGTAATTATTTGATGATGTAAAGTTTCCACAGGTAGTCTGTATGGGCTATTATGGTGGGTCCTGATACAGAGGAGGTCACTGAACCTTTGGGACCCAGACATAGTGGTTTGTTATTTTACCAGTTATGTAGATATCATAACCACCCTACCAATTTGCTAATGAGAATCAAAAGAGATCACATCCATCAATGTCTTATAAAATATACTATCAAAGTCCAATACTAGTATTGACAACTACTAATATAATTATTAATCTGTACTTTCTTTTGCTTAGAATTAGCATTAGAACCCAACTGCAACTTTACTTTATGCTTCTTTTAGATTTTATGTGTGTATCTGTATGTATGTACATGTGTGTGCAGGTGCCAGGGGAGTCCAGAAGAAGGCGTTAGGTCCCTGTAGCTGGAGTTCAGGTGGTGAATGAACTTAGGTCTTCTGTAAGAATAGCAAGAGCTCTCAACTGCTGATCTGTCCCCTCCAGCCCGCCACCTGTTACCTACAGCTTTCAGTGTACTAACAATGGCCAATTATTCTGCATGAAAGAGGTATATGGCTGAGTATGTACAACAGGAAAATCTGTTTGTTTTAACTCACCATTGATTAGCATTTTGAATTACAGCTACTGTCAATTGTCTCCATAGGTATCATAAATAAAATTGCTACATTTTGTATAATATTTACCAAGTGTTTCTAGAATTGATGATGAAAGCATAATATGCTTTCAAAATTGAATTTTGGTGTCTAGTCAGATCAGGATAACAGAATTTTGTAAAACATTGAATTCAGCTGTCTTTGGATAGAATACCTATTCAGTTGCGACTGTCTCTGTCATTCTCTATTGTCTTATATTTGACTCATTTCCCTTGTGTTTGTTACTTGTCTGGCCTTTCTAGGCATTTGAACTTGGTTCTCCAAATCTAGAAGAAATGAAGTGGATTACAGATGTGTATAAGTGGATGTATAATTTCTGAAGTTATACACTTGTGTGTATTTTCATATCGACCAAAGCAAGTGACATAGATGTCACTGCTCTGTTTCCTGGCCGCACTTTTGCTTGAAGATGGTCTACATCTGGTCAAACTTAAAACTTAAACCAAGTGATGGGAATACTGGGATGGCTTGGCCGGAAACCTGATCATCTGAGTCCCATCCTGGGTCTCACACTGGAAGTAGACAGTAAACTCTTCTTCTTGTCTAATGACAAGAAGAATGTCTGCCTTGATGCCCACCTTCCTCCACATTTTGAACAAAAATTATCTAATTAAATAGTAGTCTTATACTTGAAAATGGAAGAAGATCAAAGGATTATCTGTGGGTAAAACCACAAAACAATTTAGATAACAATTCAGAGTCCATTCAATTGGATTTTAAGCCATGGTTCCTTAGCACTACCAGTCTTGCAAAGAAGCCACGAGGTGCAAATACAAGAACAGTCATAAAATACACACTGCTCAGGAACCAGTGTCTTCAGTAAGTAGTCAGTCTTAGAGCTACTTTAATTTTTGGCTAAATTTTCCTATTACTATGTGAATGAATGTGTATTGAAATAAAAAAGATATATTAGACAGTATTTTCTACATTGTAGCAATAGAATTTTAAATAAAGTTCTGGCACCCAAAGTTGATATAAAATATTTTATTATTACAAAGTGCATTTTGTAAGTTCACATTTTAAAAGTATTCCAATGGTAAGAGTTAAGGAGCTTAAGCAGACTCCTTGGTTGCACCAAAAAAATGTGTGGAATTATGTGTAAATGCCGGGAGTGTAGAGAACATCTGAGTAATAGTACTGGCTCATTTACCATCATGCAGCCATGCCTATAGATCCTGCATTAGTCACTTCTCCTGTTGCTGTGACACTGTCTGGTGTAGGTAGACTGTCTGGATCCTGGTGCAAAGGAATTCGGTGCATCATGGTGGAAAAGTCGTGAGGGTGGAACCAGCTCCTCCCAGTAAGCAGAGTGAAGAGAATTCAGAAGATGCTCACACTCTGTGGGTTTTCTCTTCCCTATTTTTATTCAGTCCAGGACCCTTGTTTGTGGGAGAAGGCCACCATGTCCAGTTAATCTTCTCTGGAGAAGCCCTTACAGAGGATCCCAAAGGTGTACCTCAGTTATGTCCTGTATATTCTTTGTGTCCTTCACATCATGCATCTTCATCCCATTCATTTCCTTGTCCCTTTGTATCCACCCTCTGCCCTTGCAAACCACACCCCCAATAAAATAAAATAAAATGTAAGAGAAAAAAGAAAGAAAGAAAAGTCCATTTGTCATGGGAGCTGTAGTGTCACATACTAGTCACGCAGTAACTCATATGTCTTTGTCCATGTATCTTTACTTGCAAGTGTTCATTGTAGAGTCATTGGTCTGGTTGGAGGCCTCTGATATCTGCTACACTATCCATGCTGGGCCCTCACTGGGACTCCTCTTGGTCATCCTGATGTTACCCTGTGTTGTGGAAATTCTAAAGCTTTGGGTCTGCTGGACCAGTCCCTTCACATGCTCTAGCAGATCACAGATGGATTGGATATTGGAGTAGGTCAACACATAACCCTGGTTCTGGACCTGGTTAGTTGCAGGATTGGTCAGCCCGCCAGCTCTCCCTTGTTACCACCACCAGGGTGAGCTCTTGGCATTGTCCTGGTGAACTCACTCCCTGCTGCGATGAGCAAGGGGCGGGGCCAGTTTTCCTGCTTTCATGTCCTCAGGGTCTGATCTCCCACACCTACACCTTCAAGGTCATCTCAACTCTGTTGTCCAGGCATGGCATAGGGGCCACTCTCCTGAGTGCTGCAGCTGATGAGAGGCAGAGCCAGCTCTCCAGCTCTCCCACCTGCTTCAGGCATTGATGGGCAGGGGTGGAGGTTGGAGGTGGAGTGGAAGAGGCTTCTCTCCCCTGCCCTTGCCACCTCATGTCCTGGATATATCTTTATCCAATCAAGCTCAAGGTTGAAATTAATGAGCACAGTTTTTATTTCTTTATTGGGAGTTTTCATTTGCTTTTGGTATTTTTACTTTGTTTCAGTTAATCAATGGGTGCAATGCCCAGTAGGACTCGCTGTATATAACTGTCTCAATATTGTTTTGATAAGTGAATGAACAATACAGTAGGATGACTTTACCCAAGAAAAATCACACAGCTGGCCTAGCAGTGGAGTTAAAGGTCTAGCCAAACTTGACCTAGTAGTAAATTCTTACTATTTCAGGGAGAATTTGGTGTTGGAAAAGTCGTTGTAGGTGGGCACGCATACATTCCCATCATGTGTGTGGGATCACAGGAGCTGGAGGGAGAAAGAATGGCAGAAACGAGAAGAGGGCCATAGACTTGTGCAGGGTCCACCATGTGCCATCAGGCACCTGCTAAGCGCATGGCTTTGAGTATGTTCTACTTTCCTGGAGGGCCTGTGTTGCCCCAGCCCCAGAGCCTGTGCAAGGTGGACCAGTGAAATTCACATCACACCTTGACAGTGAACTTCGGCAAAGACTTGCAAGGTATTTGTACGGGATGGCAGGCCCTCCTCCTGTCCTGGTGAGGAGGAGCAGTTTGGAGCGTTCTTCAGCACCTCATCATAGCTGTGAGAAAGAACAATCGAAAATTGGGACACACAGAGAAAAAAATGTGTATTCATGGGAACACACAAAGCAGAAGGATCTATTTTGATAAAAGTCCTAACAGCTAGATTGTTTGACATCCTGAGTTGCACACTGATTCTCCTCCTCACAGTTGTGTGAGCCAGCATCATTACTGCCCTCACCTTTCAGGTGAATTAACACAGAGAGGGGTAGTTTATTATGTTCCAGGCACACACTAAGGAACTGGTAGGGTGAGGCTTCTGAGTGAATTCCTTACAACACTTGCCCTTGCAATCCACCCAGCTCCAGAAGTGAATACAAGGTTCTGAGGTCAGAGTTCAGCCTTCTTCTGTGAAATTCCAGTGTTGGGAAAGAAAACACGTGCCCTCCTTCCCCATTCCCAAAGCTTGCAGCAGGGTGGCAGAGGCTAGGAAGACTTGGTCTGCTGTTTGTGAAGTGACGTTGTTATTGTTCCAGTCCATGAGGGAGTCTGGCTAAAAACAATGCTCTCCTGTAGGAT
Source organism: Peromyscus leucopus (assembly GCF_004664715.2). Lineage (NCBI taxonomy): Eukaryota > Metazoa > Chordata > Mammalia > Rodentia > Cricetidae > Peromyscus > Peromyscus leucopus. The sequence goes on along the minus strand of NC_051067.1, from coordinate 89,067,864 downwards.
TTTTCTCTTCAACGTTTGAAAATGCTTGTGTAAGTCTGCCCAGAGGCACTCTGTTGAATAGATACCTAATATCTGGAGATTCTGGGCTGATTATGAGCATAAAATTGTCCAGCAGTTGGAAACCTTTAATCATGCACTTTGAACATTCTAGGCCAAATTTTGTTTCATGGCCTAAAAAACCATCATAGTTGAAGGAAACATCTGCTGTGCCATCCACGAGAGCTTTGGAATCCAATCGACTTCATTTACACGGTCATTTTATGAGCATTGGGCACGCTTAAAAACTTGACTCATTGCTGAATTTTCTACTCAGAACATCCACATAAGTAGAAATAAATGTTAGTTTCTATAAAATGCACTGGTTAAAGCTGTCTATAGATGTTGGTGGCTAAATAGAGAATGGCCACAGTATATGCTGGATTGTTTTCCCTCCTGCTGTCTTAGAAGATACGTGCTGAGCACAAAATATATTTTATTTTTAAGAAGGCTTTGTTTACCCCAGATGGCACCAGTGCTGCTAAGGTTTATTTGTACCATGGTTACTTATAGTACAGATACCGTGGGAATTCAGCTACACTGCAAGAACAATGTATTTGCAAGAAATGAGCACCTCAGGTGGCAAGTCTTCATTAAGATAAGCATGGACCAGTTCTGTCCTGTGAAAGATCTTCCATCTTCTACTGGAAGGCTGTTGGGAGTCAGCATTGCATGACCACTGCAGATCTGTTTGTGAGCTCACTGGTGAGGTTCCTTTGCAGATCCTTCAACGGAGGTGCTTAATTTTGGGAAGAGCGAGAAAAGCTTTCTGGAAACAGAAGAATTTGAGATTCCAGCCTGACTATCATTCACTGAAAACGCAGGGGAGTGTGTATGAACATGTCCTTTGAATTAATGGATAGGAAGGTTGTCCCAGTCACCCTAATGAATTCTTGAAGAAGACATTTGCAAAGGAATGATGAGGTTGCTCCCTGCAGGGAGATTAATGTTTTAATGTGCAAAACTCGACAATTTGCAATTCCTTTGCTCTGTGGCACTGTGAGCTGCAGTCTTACAGTGTTTCGCCACCCCATAGTTGTCTTCCAGATAGCTTTCGTAGAGTTAAACAGAGCAGAGCAGCCAGTGCTGAGCCCTGTCTGACCTAGACCTCAGGATTCTGTCTGCTGCATGAAATTAGCAGACAACGAGACCTGTGTCTGCTAGTAAATACCTACCAGGAATATCAACAGGTTCTGCCTATCCAAGTGTCTTGGACTTGCTACTCAATTTACCAGCATCGAAGCTGGGTAAAGGGAAATGGTGTGAGGGAGGACTGTGTGCCCTTGGGACCTCTCGTTGCTCATTTCCAAAACAAACCTCGAAATGGTTCCTTTAATAACTCACCACCCCTTCTACTTTGTTCATGCTTCTTGTTGATGTTCTTTTGTCTCCTTCCGAGCTGCACAAAATCTGCACATTTGCTGTGTGTTCCCTTCCTCAAGCAGCCGGAACACATCTGTCGGGCACTTTCCTGTCTCCTGTGTCTTCCCCTCTCCTCTCCCCCATCCTTCTTTTTCCCAGTAAACGTTCAATATGTTCATCTATTCAAAAGAACCAAACTCCCCCCCAAACTCCCCCCCCCCACTCTCCTCTGGCCACCTCTTTCTCTTCCACAGGAGAGAACCAAGCACCGAGGCAGAGACTGTCAACCTTACCATACTTCCCATTTCAGTGCAGTCTGTCTGGACTCCATCCCTACAGCTTCCGTGAGAGATTGTTGCCACGGTCATTGAAAAAAGAGACTTAGTATATTTTGGGTATTTCTGTTTTTAATTTTACTTGACCATTTGGCAATGTCAGATTCTTAACTTTTCTTTAAAAATTATTTTGTAGACTTTCTTGGTACTGAATTCTCCTTACATTTTAACTTTTGAATATGAAATATCATGCACATATGCATGTACTACATTTGAAAAACTAAGCATGCCTATGCCTGTCCACACCCCTGTATTGTTCTGTGATTTGAACAATGCTAATCATTAGGTCAATTTGAGTTGGCATCTTGGGCTGCCTAGTATAATCTTATACATCTCTCTTCTGAAGCATATCTCAGTAGGTCCATCAGTTGCTAACTTGCAGCATGACAGATCCTGTATTAGACTTACTCTCAGCCATCTTATTTTTACTGTATGGTTTAAAATAGTATTTCTTTTAAGCATGCATGTTCTTACTCTGTTAGTAGCATGTAGAATAGTGTTGACTAATTCTGGTTTTGCTGTCAGATGCTATACTAAATTTTCTTACTCTAATATTTTCATGCAATTTTACAATTTTCATGTGTATTTATTGTAGTGAATGTCTATTGTTGGAGAATCCTCTTGGTTTCTGCTTTCCTTAAACGGCTGCTTGTGTTTGCCATTGAGCGATACTGTAATGCGATTCCACGTCTCAGCGGCACTTGGAGGACATTGCCCACAGTTCTCTGGCTGCTGTTGTTATGACTGAAAATTGTCATGTCAGTAGAGTACCATTTCTCTGTAGTGAGCGTTCTTTCCCCTTCTGGCCATGGGAAGATCATCCACGGGAAGAGGTGGAGACTCCTAAGTCGAAGTGATGAAGTTGCAGCAGACAGGAAGTCAGTGGAAGCTGGAGAGGGGAAGGGAGTGCAGAGCGGGTTAACTCTGGAGCTGTGAACTACTGTAGGAGCACAGCCAGCTCTGGCCCTCCAGGGAGGAGGCCGGAGAGTGAACACCCAGACCCACTCTCCTCCCTCTGCTCCCCTGTCTGTCTCCACTTTGACCAAACCTGCTCAGAACGGGTCCACAGCACTCCTGGTCTGAGTGTCCCTAGAGATCAACTTTGGGTGGTGGGAGGGGTGGACAGGGCAGATCTGAGAGTCAACACAAGGTGTCTAGCCCTTTTCCATTTCCTTTCCTCTGGAAATCTATCAAAGAATTTTTACACACATCTTGCCTCTTTCTCAAAATTCAGTTCTAGCTCTTATTTCTGTAGGCATCTCCAGCATATTATTCTTTCCCTGTGAGATCTGATATCTGAGGTTTAAATGTCTTATGGTTTTTCGTTGATTCTTACAACGGACTGTTATCTTGAGTTTCTATTCACTTTTATAAAATCTGAGTACATTTCTGGTTAATCTTAAAAGTAGATCCTAAGGGATCCTACAGATAGGATTTATGTTTGTTTTCACAAGACATCACTGACCCTTCCCCAAAGCCTTGTTTGTATGAACAGCTGCACTCCAAGCCCAGACTTATGCAAAAGAATGATTACAGAAACAGTTCTTTTTGAGAGGCTATCAATACCTTTTCCAGCTCAGAGCTTTTCCTATCTTTTTCTTTAGTGGGTGGGTGGACATTTTCCAACCTGCTCTATCTGCAGGGCACTTCCCTTCTGAGAGTTACAGTTAGGAGCAGGCTTCAAGTCATCTGTGTGACACATGACACAGGTCCAAGGCCTTCGAATCTGTCCATCTATACCCAGATCTGAGCAATTCAAGCTGCGATTTTCTGGGTCTTGACGTTTGTTTGATCTCTTATCAATTTGTTGTTCATTTTAATTTGCTATCAAAGGATTTCTATTTCTTGTGGACTCAGTATCTTGAATGCTTTTGAATCTGTCTGGAATATGAAACTCTGAGGTGGGAGCAGGAATTCTTTCTTGCTTCCTCCATGCTTTGTTTTCTTCCCAGCGTAATTCCCTTGACTATCCTTCATGTTTGGAGTACTTCAGAGCTCTGTCCAGTCCCTCTTCCCATTCAACCTTACACTTGCGATTTACGACTTTAATTTACAGCCTCCTGTTATCTCATGTAGGTGGAACTTGTGTTGGGAATTTTCACCAATATCTATCTACCTAGCGTTCAGCATAGAATCTAGTCTATGGTGAGAGTCCAGTTTGTACGGGTTGTGTGAATGGATGGCCATGTGTCTGTGTAGAGTCTGATTGGTTTCTTGAACTATGAATGGAAAGGGTTAGAAAGGTCACAGGATCATATGGCACAGATGCTTTCACTTTAAGTCAATTTTCTGGGGGGATGACTCTCCTCTTGGGAACTATATTTTTGGCTTTTGATTTTTCTAGACCTTCATGCTATAGAAAAGCTTAAGCATTTTTGCTGTTTCCTTTCACTCTATATATCTGTGATGAGTGTGGGCATGTGGAGATCTCAGCAGCTCCAGTAAGTGATGGGATATTTCTTTCTATGAATGTGGCTATTATTGAATCTTTTTTAGTGGATTTTGACAAATTATTGTTGGCTCTTTTCCCAATTAACATTAGGACCTTCTAGTTTGTGAGTGACTTTATTAAATTGGATGGCTGGTCTTGAAGACTCCACTTCAAGTAGAGCAGAGGAAATAAAATTAACTTCTCCTGATATTCAGAGCATGTAGCACCTTGAATACCAGGAAGAGCAGCCTGAGCCAATACAGCTCAGATACCAGCAACCAGGGCTGGCTGGGGGATTCTTCCCACAAAGGATGGTTTTAAAGAACGAGTCATTGCTGGGAAGAGACAAAGAAATGACACTTAGAAGCCCTGACTTTGTCAAACACGAGGTGGCAGGCCCAGAAGGCAGCAAGCCAAGGCCTGATCTGTGTGTGCTCCGCGTGAAGGCCTTCGATGCGGAAGTGGAAGGAAGACCCCAGGAGCGACAGCGGCAGAGGCATCGGCATCGGAGGGCTGCTGCAAAAGACAACTGCTGCGTTCTCAGCATCTGCAACCGAAAGCTATCTCAACTAGCGACAAGTTGCCGGGCTTTTCAAAATGAAATGGCTATTATACCCAATCGTGGCTATTTTAAAGAACTTGCTGGGTCGTTCATTTTCCCGGCATGCTTGAAGCTGGAGAGCTCGGGTCAGAGTGAATAAGAGACAGGCTTAGCTGTCTGGGAGTTTCCACTGAGAAGTAGCCCTTGAGAAAGAACAGTTGTTTCCTGGGGGAGATTCTGCAAGCGAGGATCAGAGCCGCGTGCCTCTTTAGACACTGAGCAATTTCAAAAGACTTGAGCAGGGAAGACTTTATTTGGTTTTCGCTCTTCTCTTTTCCGTGCATATGATTTAAAATTTACACACAGTAATCATCTAACCATCGTTCCTCGCTGTAGAGCACCAAAATTTATTTCTCATATTTGATTTTGGGATAGTGTGCTCTGCCAACTTTCCCCGCCCCTCCCTCCTCCCTGCTGTCCTGGTTCCTGGCAACCATTATTCTACTCTCAGCTTCTATGACTCAAACTGTTTGGACTCGGTATAGGAGTGAAGTCGTGTAGTACTTGCCTTTCTGGGCTTGGCTTAGTTCACTTACTCTGCTGATGCCCAGTTCTACCCAAGTTGCTGCAAATGACAGCATTTCATTGAATTTTCACGGCTGAAGACTGTGCTGTAGTCATCTACTACAAAGGGAAGCACCTCAGATGAGGATCGGGAGGTGCACTGGTCTGTGGGTGGTAACACCGAGTCATTAGGGTTAGGTTTCACGCTATGTCTATTTAGCAGAGTAATCGTATTTGGTTCCTCCCGGGGTCTAACAGCCGGTCTAGCCACAGGTTCTTAGCCTGGCAATGGTGTCAGGTGTGGGTGTTTTTAAGGTGTGGAGTGGGACTTAAATTCAATCAGAAAGTGGCCAGTCCCTCCCACGCTGTTTGGGACACTACTGCACGAATAGGTGTGTCTTGCCAGGTTATTCACTGTTGTTGCTTTGGGGGCTGGCAGTTAGGGAGAACTGATACTAAGCATTGCATGTTTATGTACTTGTTGGTCATCGCATGTATTTCTTAGAGAAATGTCTACTGGCTTATTGCCTGTTTTAACTTGATTTTTGTTTTGCTATCAAGTCATTTCATTTATCCAATCCATACATTAGCCCTTTGTGGAGTTGAAGCATTTTCGGAGTTTTCTTTTGTTTTGTAGGTGTCTCTTAATCCTGTGGCTTGTCTGCTCTGCTGTTTAGAAGCTTGTTGTTTGGTGTAATCATTTCTCTGTTGTTTCTTTTGTTTCTCACGCTTTTGGGACCTTGTTGCCCATGGCAGTGTACCCAGGTGTGTGTGTGTATATATATATATATGTGCTTTATGCTTTCTTCACTTAATTTCATTATTCTGTGTTGAGATGTTCAATTTTTATGGAGCCACTTATTAGAAAAAAATCTATCCTTCATCAAGTGAATGTTCTTAGCACCTTTCACACATAGGAGTTGATTATAAATGCCCAGCTTTATTTGCAGGCTCTCTAGTCTGTTCTATTGGTTTGTGCATCTGTTTTAAGTCAAAACCATACTATTTCTTGGGTGTGAGCATAGTGCTTACTGGCTGAGCCATCTCTCTAGCCCAAAACCATGCTGTTTTGATCACTGCAGTTTTGTAACATATTTGAAGCAGGTAGTCTGTTGCTTTCTCTTTGTGCTTTTTGCTATGGTTTAGATAATTTTGGCTATTTGTATTTATTCTCTGATTGCACATATATTAGTTTTTGGAAAATTTCATGCATCAGTACTATATTTTCATCATGTTCATCCTTCACTTTCTCTTGCTCTAACTCCCCCATATGCCCCCACTCCATCTCAAACTCATGACCTTTTAAAAGTTGTTATTGTTTTATACACACATACACAAGCATGATAAGTCCATTTAAGTGTTGCTCCTAGCACAAATGTTTTTCTATAATTCTTAAATATTCATTGTTCCTTCAGTTGTATGAAAATTGTTATTAGGATGAGGTGTATTTAATTGTAGATATCTTAGAGTAGTATGGATGTTTTAACAATGTAGTTTCTCTCAACTTATGGACACAGAATATTTTTTCCATTCTTTATGTCTAAGAACATATTTAGTATTAGGACAATGGAAAAGGGGACAAGGCTCAATAATTATTAGGACTCACAGATTTGAAGACAATAGCACCATCTCTGGGGCAAACCTAAAGGACACAGTCAGGAGTCAGTGCTGCTGATTCTTGTGTGGCATTGTCCTGAAATATAAGGCTATTTAAGATGAAGGCCTTGGTTTGTGACACTTGAGGATATATGAGCTTTATTCCCTTGTGAATACAAATAATTTACAAGCATAACTAAACTAGCTAAAGCTTAGGAAGATTTATATGCTCAAATTTTGACTCTCAGAATGGGAAAAATAAGGTGATAATGTTTTCTTATATCTCTGCTCAAAGTGGAATCCTAAAATCAACTTCCAGTTAAGTTTCATTTACATTGAATCACAGTTGGGCTTTTCCAACTATAGGGGCATCATGTTCAAAATAAAGATAAGATTTAGGAGATTTAAGGTGCATAGGTAAATGTAGACGAGGAGAACCTGTAACAGTCAGAAAGGTCAAGGCTGCCGAGATCCCAGTCTCGAGCACTGCATGATTCTGATACTTTCCATTGAACAACTGTCTCTACTATTTTGTTCCTTGCTTGTTCTCACCATTTCCTCCCTTTAGTGTCCTCCTCCACCCATCATTTCTCTGTCTTTAATGTTTTCCCCATCCTTTAAGCCCCTGCCCATGTGAGCTCCTCCCTCGAGCCATCCCAAAGCATGCTGGGTGGGCATGACCTTTAGGTGAGCGGCATCCAAGCACTCATCAACTGTTACCACACTTGTCATTCACCACACACTTATTTGCAGTATGGATGTTGGCCTCTCGGCCCGTTTTCTAGAATTCTTCTAGACTCTAGGTTTCCCACCTTTGATGGCTGCGTTGTGAGAAAGTCAGTGACACGCTGCACAAATGTACACACTAGGTACATTCTGTTCATACAACATCCACTTGAGAGTTGAGCAAGGAAGACAGCGCACTGGCAGATTAAAGCCAACCACACAAAATTACAGCAAAACCTTTCGTAATAAATTTAATTAAGATATTCCAAACTTCTGACTTAACAGTCTAAGTCAGGTGAGTGTGCTCCTCTCTGGGTATCTTTATTTCCCACAGATGACAACTTGGTAATTCAGGTAACCATCCCTGTCTTAAAAGGCAAGAGGCCTTTTAGAAATCAAAAGAAAGAAAATAACCTATTACATTCATAAAATGCAAATAGCCTGCCCTTTAAAATATGTCAAAGGGCACATGGTTCTAGAAAAGTCTGACATGTACTTTAGCTCATCAAAGAGAACAAGTCCACCAACCCAAGGCTGCACAGTAATTGCACAAAATTGCCATATATTTCTTCCCCTTGGTGTATTTCCTAGTTTACATTTTCTGGCAGTAAGATGGAGGTAGCTTTAAAGATTGTCCTCTATACTTTGTCAAGAACAATAAACCCCAATCCAAGGATTTTCCTTTTGGATAATTTCCAGCTTATATAATAAAAAATTAAGGTTGTTTTTCTTCCTTAGTCTTAGACTGATTTTGTTTTGTTTTTGAAAAGATTTCTAAAGTAATTAAAAATTACTTTTCCCCAATTCAGCCTCACTGGGTATCAAAGCACTCTTGAGGGAAGGGCCGGTGCTCAGCAGCAGATGCCAACACAAAACGAGTCCAGTGAACTCCACAGCATTGTTGGAGGTTCTTTATTTATAGTGCTTTGTCAGGGTTTTTGTGTCTATTTTTTTTTCTTCCTATTGGTACTTTTTGTGTATATTATGGTTTCCGGTTTTGTGTTTTTATGGAATTCCTGTGTGTGAGTGAATGTGTGTGTGTGTGTGTGTGTGTGTGTGTGTGTGTGCATTTATATGTGTTTCTGGTGATTTTTTTTTCTCCTCCTCCTCCTCCTCTTCTTTTCCCACTCTGGTTTCTTTGCTTTTACTGTATTTTATTTTATTATTATTACTTTTTTAGATGCCTGTTTGTATTCTAATAAGAGAAAAAGAAAAGGTGTGGATTTGGGTGACTGGGGAAGTGGGGAGGATCTCGGAGGATTTTTGGGTGGAAACCATAATCAGAATATATTAGATGAAAAACCTGTCTTTAAAAAAAAGTAGTTTCTATAAGGACCCAAGTTTGATTCCCAGCACCCCCATGTGGCTGCTCACAATTTCCTGTGACGCCATCTGCAGGAGGACCTGATACACACTTGAAGAAATGGAGCTCTTGTAATAATACACTTATCTCCTGTTGAGATCATGATTAAATGTGAAAATGCATGCGAAATAACTCACTGTCACAGATTAAGTATCTAGGGCTCTAGTTTTTTTTTTTTAATTGTTCTTAATTGTTCCTTTTTGTAAGGAATCTTGAATTCTTTTGGATAAACTTCTCAGCCAGTGCATGACTCACCTTTACAATCCTTTTTTACAGCTTCTTCATAATGTGTCTTAATCCTGGTCTCATGGGACACAGGGGAAAACCTACTTTTCTCCTGAAGAGTGCTCGTTCCTTCAGCTGAGGTTCGGAGCAGAGGCTGCCTCTTGCCTTGTTCTCTTTGGTATAAGGGCGACTTAGGAAGTGCTCGAGACCTGACATGGTCCGCTGTAGCCACAACACCCAGTACAGGTTATTGCTGGCTGCAGAGTGCTCACCATGTCCAGGCTAGACCTGCCAGACCCTAAGTGGTCCTGCAGCAGCAGCAGCGGGAACCCGCAGGCTGCGGGCTCACCACCTCCAGGTTGTTCTCTCTCCTTAAGTCCAGGAGTGACTTTTGTTGTTGTGTCTAATTTGTGTTTAAGAGACAAAGTGACACATGTTTTCACTCTGTTCTGCTTATTGGTAAGATTGTGGAATACACGGGAAAATAATTCATGTGTAGTTATGATTGGAGGGTTACAGAATAAATAATTAAAAATATAGAATAAAGCTACATAGTTGGTGGAAACCTGAAAAATAAAATAAAATATAGTAATTATATGAGAATCAAATAATGAATACTACATAATTTTTATATAAAATGTTTTATATAAAATTTTTTATAAAATGTTTTTATCATGCTTATTAAGTTGTTTATATTATTCCAAACAACAAAGAAAAATATTGTCCTCCCGAAAATGTATAGCTACCTTGTAGTGTCATTTTAATCAAGGTAGAATATATTTCCAACATAATATGTGAAAATAGAAAACTGACTAAAATATAAATCTAACTGCTTTAGGAGAAAGCAGTCTATAAGTCAAGTAAATAATTCACTCAAGAGAATATAGGCCCAAGAGAAAGCAATAAATACTCCATCTTCATTGGAGACCTTTATAATATTATCATAAAACATGTCAGCTAAAACAAAGAGCAACAACAACCGAAATAACAACTGACCAAAGAGAAGCCCCTCCAGATATTGGGAAAGTAATCCACACAATTTGCTAATAAAATGCAGGGCACAGATTAAGTTCTTAACTGAGTATAACCAATATAAAGCTGTAATAGAAAGTATGAGAAAGAGTCCTCTTAAAATTCATCAAATCTCCAAGACTGGTTCCACAAGGCACATAAACATCTCAAAAACAGCACAGAAGGATGCTGACCTGGTACACACATTATTTCCTTCAACTTCGGGAGCCAAGAATTCCACAGTAGGAGATCAAAAACCAAGTAAATAAACAGACAATACAGTAACTTACTTACGTATCGTATGATTATACAAAGGTAAACCAATCAATTGCACATGCGTAGCGCTGGCAAAGAAGAGAATGTTCTAGCGCCCATGGTCCTCATTCGAATACAGCGTGCCTGTTTTCTTACCCGCGGTCACAGCGGGCACAGGTAACGAACTTGACAACTGAATAGGGACAGTCCTGGATTCACATCCAGCCTATCTCCACTTCTATCAACTTGCTCAGAATCAATTAAATTCACATGACCTTTATACAAGGCAAGGTTTATTCCAATTTAACCTAATTGAGTGCTACATTATTTTTATTTGATGTCAAAAGCTTCACCTGGAAATGAACTCTTTGATGTTGAATTTGTAGGAACAGAACCTGAATTAGGTGCCATAATTTACTCCCTTTAGGAAAAGGCTGCATGGGAGGAGGTGGTGTAGGGGGGCGGGATTAGAGTGCATGGAGTGGCTGAGCGGGAAGCCTCGCTGAGCACAATGCTGTCCTGCATGTGTCCAGATGAGCTGGGTCCTTGCTGTTTTGTGTTCTAACCTGCACATCACTGATAATTTTGACTTTATTTTATTTCTCTCTCATTTCTTGTTGTTTAAGCCCCCCCCCCCCCCCCCCCCCCCCCCCCCCCCCCCCCCCCGCCATGCCCCATCCTCTTTCCCTTGTCCTTTTTGATCTCCAGTTCAGGAAGCTTGCTGATTATTTTTCTAATTCTAGTGAAAGCAAGCCCAAAATTCCCCCATGAGTTTATCTAAGAAGTCCCAATTTCCTGGTGTCTTTTGTTGCTATTGTTGGTTTCCTTTTATGTCATACTCATCATAAAGTTAGGTAGAGACACTTTTATTTTCTTAGTCCAAATATGTTAATAATATACTTACTTTAATATTATATAGATACATATTACATATGTATATATGTATACATATAATATAGGGTGATGGGAGAGAGCTGAGAAATACTGATGTTACCGAAAACCCACTCATTCTTTTGAGTGCTGAGTTACTGGGCAATGTGTAGTGAAGTTAGCTCTGGCTCCCAGGCTGCTGTAGGTGGGTGAGCCAAGCATTTAATCAATTAGCATCCATTCCTCTCATGGGGCTTGTCTGACTGAGGTATCATCCCAACCTACCAGTTACTTAGAAGCACTTCTTGGAGAAGAGACCTTTAGATCAGTGGGAAGGGAGAAAGCGTGGGCAGAGGTTGGGGCAGCAGCGCGTTCAGAAGTAAGAAGGCTACCCCTGTGCAGTTCAGCTTTGAGAGACTGAGTAACAGGGGGGATGCTGGAAGACTGCAAAGGGCTGAGGGATGCTGCTTGCTCCTGCTTTGGAACCTCATCAGGTCTGTGACTGATAATTTCATTTCACACATCTTTAGTTTTATTGCTTTTTAGCCATGGCTGGAAACTTCACTGAAAAACTTTTATCCTTTAGTCAGAATCGTCAACCACCCTGTTAAATGAATGAATGTGATGTGTGGTGTAGAACTGGGCTTCTAAACAGCAGAGAAGAGAACCAGATCCTATTTTCTCCCCGGCCCCTTCTTAATTGTGTGTGCCTTAGAACTTTTCAACTGTGGTATCTATTTGGATATATGTGGCCTGGGAAGCAGTATTTTAAAAAGTTTTGTTTCGCCTAAATCCATTCTATTTTAAAATTATTTTTATTTTATTTTATGTATGTATTTGCCAGCATGTGTGTATGTGTGTGTGTGTGTGTGTGTGTGTGTGTGTGTGTGTGTGTATGTGTGTGTATGTGTGTGTACCACCTGCATGCCCAGTGCCTGCAGAGGCCAGAAGAGGGTGGAAGAGCCCCTGGAACTAGTTATAGGAGGTTGTGAACTGGAATGCCCATTCCAGATGGGAACTGAACCCACAGACAGTTGAAATCAAGGTGTTTTCAGGGCCTTGCTCTCTCAGTGGCTTTGGGGGAGGGGCCCCTTGCCTGGATCTCTGTTCTTATGGTCATTCATGGTCCTTATTTTTTTTTTTTTTTTTGGTTTTTTCGAGACAGGGTTTCTCTGTGTAGCTTTGTGCCTTTTCCTGGAACTCACTTGGTAGCCCAGGCTGGCCTCGAACTCACAGAGATCTGCCTGGCCCTGCCTCCCGAGTGCTGGGATTAAAGACATGTGTCACCACCACCTGGCTTCATGGTCCTTTCTATGCATGGGTTCCAGAGTGACTAGATTTCTGTCTCTACTGCCACATGATATTCTCCCCCTGTGTCTAGTGCCCCTTATTATAAGGATGACAATAAAAGGATTATAGGCCACTTAATGTAATGTACCCTTTCCTGAACTTTACTAGCCTGAAAACACTTTATTTTTTGAATAAGGTCACATTCTGGGCTCTGGCTGAACACGAATGTTGAGAGGACATTGTTTGAGGCACTGTGTTCTCCACTATAGGTGCTGTGCTTGTTCAAAGAGCAGTGCTCTTCTCTGTCTGTTCAAAACAGCCCTTGGGATGGGGTCAGTGCTTGATAAAAGCTGGTTTACTTTGAACAGTCAAGTGTCCTGTGAAGAAAAAACTGCCAGAAATTCAAGATTTGTGTGAGGGAATAATGGCCTTTTGTCATCCCTAAACACATGCACGCACGCTCACGTGCACAGCAGAATGACCTCTACCTTGATAAACAAATGAGTGCAATGCAAGGCATACAACACCCTTATAAACCAAAATTAATTATACAATATATATATATGTATATATATATATACCTATTGTACAAATACAGCTATATGTAAATATATATATAACCTTGCATTTTCTAAAAAATGTTAGACACCATAGAATCTTCCTATTTCTTTCTCAAGGTGGGATGTTAATCCTGCTACCTGAACGGAATGATTGGGTAGTTCCTTTTCTCTTCTTTCATAGAAAACGTCTCCCGTGACAGCTTATTTAGCGGGCAGGCATGGCTGGTATGAAATCATTCAAAACGGAATATCGTCAGGCTTTTATCAATGAAATAGCTTCTTATGAAATGCAAAACAGCAACTTTGAGTAGCAACTTCTTAATTTATTCTGAGCAATGCGTCTTTATCTGAATGTGGCAGTGCTAAGGGCGGATAGTGGTATCGGCTCCCTTCAGTGAGCACTCTGTTCCCGAAGACTCACTGCTGTGTGTAAAGACAGGCATTTCCTGGGAGGGTGGGTTAGGTAGCCTAGGAGAAGACGTCTCTCTCTTCTCTGTCCTGTAGTCAGGTGATTGTTTTCCTGACATCAGGTTGTTGCCAGAGAAACGGTGGTGGTAACACAAATTTAGCAATGTGACTTCACAATAAAGCTGCCCTTTCTTTTCCTTACACAGTGGGTAGATGGGATTCATTATAAAAGGAAAAGCCATCTTGTCTGAGTACACAGCAAGTGACTTACAAAAGGGGAGATAAACTTCATAATCATCTCTGGAAGAAAATGCTCTCTTTCTGCAGTAATTTTTAATTGAACTTTTAAAGTAGGGCATCATAATTTTTGAAATACACTTCGGAACAATGTTCCTGATTCATGCTGAATAAAATGCACAGTGCGTACAGCTGATGTATATGAAGATGTGTTTGGAATTCACCCAGCGTTTGTTGAGTCTCATGGAGGTAACCTAACATCAACCACAAGCTCCCTGTCCAAAGGCACAGTTTGACTGACAGGGATGCCAGGATGACAGAGGGTTCTCCCCACGGTTTGTGTTTAACCAGTGAGCATCCTGAAGCATCACTGCTGTGTTAAACTGGAAGGTGGTAACTCCATGAAGTGACGTTTGTATGGCTTTGTTTTAGAACAGCTTGGGATTTATAGACAAACTGGGCAATACAATTCTTATGCAGCCCATACCTGATTTTCTCTGATAATAAAATCTCACAGTGGTACAACTGTTACAGTTAATGAGCTAGCACCCATCATTAACTGTACTGTTAACCACAGCTCACACTTCACTGGGATTTCTTTAGTTTTTATCTAATTTCATTTTGCTTTCCGAGATCCCAGCGATTTTTCCTTATATTTCAGTTGTCGTGTCTCTGGAGTCCCCACTTGCCTGTGACAGTGTCACAGACCTTCCTGGTTTTGGCCGACCTTGGCAGTCTTGGGGAAAACTAGTGAGACACACTGCAGGATGCCCGGATGCAGTGTGAGGCTTTGATCTGATTCTGCTGGGTTTTCATGGTTGTCTGGAGGAGGGAGACCTCACGATTAAAATGCTGTTCTCGTCACTCACCGAGAGTATATTTTATGCACAGGATTTTGCTCTTTAGAGGTAACCTTGGTCACCTGCTGGGTACTGTAGGTCACCTGTCATACTACATTATTACATCACCACTTTCCCCTTGCCATAGTAGGAATCCTTTGGAAGGGAGTCACTGTACACAGCTCATGATTAAGGAGTTTAGGGGGTGACTTTCCACTTTTTTAGGTAGAACATCTATATAGGTTTTAAAATTCTCTGCACAAGAGACATGTCTCTTTCATAGTTGCTCAGTCATTTATTTATATTAGCATGGACCCTGGGATATCTGTCTTATGATGTATAAGCCAGTATTATTTTATGAATTTTTTAAAATTTTTACTTAACTTTTCTTTGGTTTGGTCATTGAGAACCATTTCAGGCAGCTTCTGAGTCCCTGTGTATAATTTTTTAGTTCTGCCAGAGAAAACTAAAATCATGGTTATGGCTCTTCCAGCCTTCATGGAATAGCTATATAAAACAGTTTTTGAGAAAAGACCAGATTTTTTGGCTAAAGAGGTAGGAGGTAACTCAGTCAGACAGTGGTGTCCATTTATATTCTTATTTTCATTTTCATCTTAGCTTTCAGTTAATTTTTGCTGTCTCAAGAATAATGGATTTAGGTTTCATGATTTATGTTAATATATTCGACAGTTCTTTCCTGGAGCTGTTGACAGTGTAAACCCTCTGTCTTAGTTGGAGTTGCTATTTCTATGATGAAACACCTGTTGCTGGAGAACATCTCTCCAGGTTCCACCAAGCCCCACAGTCCCACAATCCACGTATAAAATAATCACTCAGACGCTTATATTACTTATAAACTGTATGGCCGTGGCAGGCTTCTTGCTAACTGTTCTTTTATCTTAAATTAACCCATTTTTATAAATCTATACCTTGCCACGTGGCTGGTGGCTTACCGGCGTCTTTACATGCTGCTTGTCCTGGGGGTGGCTGCAGTATCTCTCCTCCCTTCTTCCTGTTTCCCCAATTCTCCTCTCTCCTTGTCCCACCTATACTTCCTGTCTGGTCACTGGCCATCAGTGTTTTATTTATATAGAGTGATATCCACAGCAAACACCATGCCCAAAAGCAAGTTGGGAAGGATAGGTTTTTTTTGTTTGTTTGTTTTGTTTTTTTGTGTTTGTTTTGTTTTTTGTTTTTTGGCTTACACTTCTGTCACTGTCCATCATCAAGGGAAGTGAGGACAGGAATTCAGAGAGGGCAAGAACTTGGAGGCAGGAGCTGATGCAGAGATCATGGAGGGAGCTACTTCCTGGTTTGCTCCCCATGACTTGCTCAGCCTGCTTTCCTATAGAACCCAAGACCTCCTGCCCAGGATGGCCCCACCCACCGTGGGCTGGGCCCTCCCACATTGACCACTAATAGAGAAAATGCCTTACAGCTGGATCTCATGGAGGCATTTTTCTCAATTGAGGCTTCCTCTTTTTAGATAACTCTAGTTTGTGCTAAGTTAACATAAAACTATCCAGGACATCCTCCCTGTCTCTCTTCTCTCCAGCCCCCCACTGACTTTTTATCTTTTCTTTTCTTTTTTTTTTTTAATTTAATAAATGAAAGCATCATACCAAACATGCAGTCTCTTCTTTAAAGGGGAGGATACACAATCTTTTCTTGTCCTATCTTCTTTTTTCATATTTCCTTTTTGTATTATTCAGTTTTTATCACTGGAAACAAATACCAAGGTAATAAACTCATAAATACAAGGATGGCTTCTGGTTTACAGTTTCGGATAATTCAGTCAATGATTGGTTGGCCTTGCTGCTGCCTTTGGGCCTGTGGCAAGACAGCACATCACAGCAGGGGCAGTGGCTCAGCAAAGCCAGCCACCTCACTCCCAGGCAACAAAAGAGAGGGTGGCATCCAGAGGCAGAGACAGTGGCGTCTCCATTTAAGAACTACAGCCGTGAGTGGAGCATGGCTTCCAGCACACTGTCCCACACTGGCTGTTCGCTGTCTTTAATACCCCAGGTACAGGGGGCGATGCACGGTGAAAGAGTCACACGTCCTGGAGAATTTGCTGCTGTTGGAATGTAGAATTCAGAATGGAAATGTGTGACAGACGTCTATCTTTCACTAGGTTTTCTTCTGTTTGAGAACCAGCATTGGAGAAATGTTTTTTGTCCCACTTGCATAGATTTCCCATAGTGCTTGTGCTTAGTAGGTTCTTTCTAACCTTTTCTTGTGGAATTGAATTATTGACCTAGGAATTAGGACTGGGAAATTACTTCTAATTGAGTATGCATTTGTCCATTTATTTAATCCTTTAGTAGATAATACTTTGAGACTATTGTATGCTGGCACTGAATTTTTCTTCAGGGCTCTATTGGTGAGCAAACACAGATATAGGCCCTAATTCTCATAGAATAGAGATTTATTAAAGTTAACTGGAAAAATAACATTCAAAATACTAATATTAGACATCCAGATGGATTCATATACCAACTATTAAGATTTAAAACAATAGCCTTCCAATTGATTTTATTATCTAGGTGACATAAGACTACTATTGCTACAAATTATGCAAATAACTTGTCAAATCCTTTCTGCGAATTCTCATTCAGTGGTAGATTTTTAGATAGATACTGTGGTAATTTGCAGAGATGTCAGTAACTATGGCATTGTTCTCTCAGTCGCATCAAATTTCCAATGATTTCCTGATCAAGTCTCCCCTTGTTAGCCTGTCTGTGTAGCTGGAGGGTGGATGGCATGCTGCTCTTGCGGCAGAGACTCATGTGCACCTGAATGTCAGTGCTTTTCTTCTGGGTAGGCACTAGTTCTTGGCTGATGCCATTTGTACCAGAGCGGCCTGCTCGCCATCAGCACCCTTCTCTGCCTGTGTCACGCTGGTTTGAGGCAATGGCAGCCACTGGCCAGGCCTCCACAGCGTGGTTCCTCCTGTGCATTCTAGACATGCATATGAGTGGAGGCAGAGAAAACACTTTCAGAAACAATGATATGCTTTCTCAGATCCTTCTGCCACAGCAACAGCATTGATGACTCTTGTAAGATAACGTGTGTGTGGGACATCATGACAGGATTTAAAGGGATTTGATAATTTATCGAGTACAGAGTGAATCTGTTCTGTACTTACGGAGCATTGTTAATATTCCTCCCTTACTGGAGTTGTAATTCCTTATCTTTATAATGTCAGGGAGTCCCCAGGAACCTGTGTTAGGTCAGAATGACTCAGACAGCTACAGTCTTATGCTTCGTCTTTCTTCTATTCCGAGGGATTTTGTGACTTCATTCTTGTGACATTTAAAACACTTTCCCCCCTTTTTTTCCTGCCTTGACAAAAAGCTTTGCATGGCAAACATTGTTTCTTGACTAATGGTTCACAAGAGTTGGGAACTGAAGGCTGACGTTGATGGACAGGTTCATTCCTGGTTGGTCATGACCAGCTTAGTAAGGAAGGAGCTAGGGCTGCCCCTCAGGCAGCTACAGTCAGCCTCATCGGGCCTCATTGGGCCTCATCGGGCCTCATGGGGTCCCAGTCAGGTGAGTGTTGTAAACTCCTGTATCGTATCTCATCATTAGACTACCGCAATTTTAATTTCTCTTATATTTTGGTTGTGAGCCTAGCCTTGAACGGCTGAGCCATCTCTCCAGCCCTTGAATTTCTCATACAGTTTTGAAGTGTTAGGATATACAAAACATAAGTTATATAATCAAGTCAAAAATAGAAGAAAGGATAGAATGACCAGCAAAAGAACAATTTGGAATTTCCAACCTCTCCATCTTTAGGATAGCAAACTAAACATTGTATGTAGTTGAGAAACTGCATATGTAATACAAGAGCGTTTGGCAACATCTTCTAAACAGAACAGGTAGCCATGTAGGGCCATGTGTAAGTTAGGTCTAGTTTGCCTGAGCACCTCTCTCAAGGATGTAAGTGGTGAAGAGAAGACCACTCTCTCCTTACTGTTGGAAGTCACAGCAGAATTCTACCTTCAAAGATGAGTCTGAAGGAAAGCTTGATAGAAACCCATAATCCCTCCTTAAAAAAAAAATCAATTCATTTAGTCTCATGTGACTAATCCATATTCTGCTTCTTTCTGTTAGAATTTCCATGAATCCACCAGGCTCATGTTACAGCTCTCAAGGTCCTTAAGCAACCCAGAGCTGTGACCTGTGTTTGCAGAAGTCAACACTTTTCAGAGCTCCTGGTATTCTTTTGTGAACCTTCTTGAAGACACGAGACTTTACGGTTCACTCTGCTTGCAAAAGTTTCTAGTAAGAATAAGAATAATGTCTGCGAGTCAGACATTAAATAGCTATGGGTAAAGAACTTATTGATGACTCTTCCCAACTGAAAAAGAATTTGGTTATTTCTATAGCATATAATAATTTCATCAAATAATGACCAAATAATTCAAATGAGAACTAATATACCAAGGCAGATTACAATTAATTTCATATAAACATGGAACACATATAAATAACACATTTATCAAAACATATCTAATATGTGTCTTTTAAATATTCATGAGTTCTGTGAAAATACAAAGGTCACATATAGATTGAAAACTCCTTAACTTTAGAATCTAATTTTGAGAAATTTACTTTCAATAAAATTTTAATACCAAGAGGTTTATATGGATGTAAGAACAATTTAATGAAAATGACCTCCCCCCAGTCTTGACACAAGGGGAGGAGGTCAGTCTGTCCTCAACTTGATGTGCCATACTTTGTTGAAGCCCACGGGAGGCTGCCTCTTTCTGATGGAGATGGTGGAGGAGTGGATGGGGAGGAGGATAGATGGGAAGTAGTGGGGGGGGGACGGAAGAGAGGAAGGAGGGGAAATGGGGTTGGTATGTAAAATAAATGAAAAAAATGTTATTTAAATGAAATTTTTAAAAAAGAAAAAGAAACCAAGGATTTGAAGGAGAGTGGAGGTGTATGGGAGTGTTTGGATGGAGAAGAGGTGAGGGAGGAATATTGTAATTATAATCTCAAAAAGGTACCAAGAGGTTTGTAATAATGCTACAGCATGAACCTGGTGACCCATCTGAAAATGAAAATTGATTATAAAGTCAAATATAGAAGGTCATGTTATTTAATGAGCACTTTTGTACATTGGATCCCATTTTTACATTAAAAGTTAAAATGAAGACAAATCCAGATTGAACATAGTGATTTTTAAAAAAGGATGCAATTTTGAACAATTAAAATTATGAAAATATACAGAATTGATGGAGAATGCAGTGAGGCACCGGTACCCTTCCCGTTATGTGGGGACCACTGAAAACCTGTGCCTTTTATCTGCATTAGATAAACTATTTAAAGCGAATGTTTACTGTGACTCTCAGCAGTACAAGAAGCAATTGTTTCCCATTATGTAAACAGTACCCATAAAACTTAGCACTTCCAAAGTAAAAAGACTCACTTTCCTTAAGTAGTAAAGACCTAATAACTGACAGTACAAACTGCTAGAGATTGCCTTGTTAAACCCAGGGCTGCTGTTTCTCAGGCCAGCAGCCTACACAAAGAGGACTCCCTTTCACCACCTTCTATAAGAGCAAATCTGTATCACAAAGAGAAACAAACTGCTTTAGCACTATAGTTTAGCTTTGAGCATGCGTTTTTTGACATAAACCTTAACCTATAGACAATTCTCTTTCAGTTATACCAACTTGCTCACACAGAAAATTGCTTTTAAACAAAAATTTGTATTTTCTAACCTTTGTAAATGCAACCTGCTCAGACATTTTGCACCTTGTTTAAATCTTCAGTTTGGACTAGTAGTTTTGTTACTTTTTACAGATTTCTCTCTCAAACATTACTTTATCCTTTAATAGCTTTACCAAAAATGAATTTCATGCTTATAACTTTCTGTATGAAACATGCCCCACTTTCCTTATCTACAGACTTTTTCTTTTTAGTTTTAGTTATTGTGTATTATTAATCCACAGCGGCTGAGAAACGGTACCCTACAGAATTATACACATTCATAATTTATAGAAATACACAGTTTCTAAATGTTTTAAATAACATCCCAAAGAGCAGAGCTGTCTTCCTTTATTAATATGACTTTTTCCATCCATATACAAAGTGGCCACTGAGCCATCTCTTCAGGCCCTATTTATACAGTTAGACATATGCAGCAATTACTTGAAAATTTTAAGTTATATTGAAATGACAGCCATCTAATTAATGTCACTTTAGTCTAGTGCAATCTCAGAACTTTGCCAAGTCACATGAACTTTGAGATGCTTTTGGATTCATTTTACTTAATTTATGAGTGTTCATGTCTTAATTGACTTAATATCACGAAGATAACCTGCAAATCCATGTATATCCATGAGCATCCCTGCATGCTTCACAGTACACACACGCGCATGTACACACACAGAGATCTGGAACTTCCTGTTGAGTGCTTTCATTTGCTTGTAAGCTCTTTCCCTTACAGACTTAGGATTTCGATTACTGACTTTATCTCACCAAATAATGTCGAGAGCTAAGCAACTCTAACTTTGTATTTGAAATCCATGATTCTTTGATAAGACAAGAAAAGCATTTAAAGAGATAAAACTTAGACTTCCTAGAAGTTAGTATTTGCAAAGGCAACGAAAACAGGCAAAACCACAATGGACAACATGGTCAAGGACTGGTCACCAAGAGAACTCAGTCTCCCCTTACTGCAGGAGCTCCCAGAGAGGCAAGTTCTTTTATAAATGCAAATTTATTTTGTAGTCATGTAGTGCGAGAAGGTCATAGTTAAGGTTTTCTGGTGAAGTTTGTTTATTAATTAGATACTGGCTTCAGGGCATAACCTTTGAGGCAGTAGAACAATGCAAACAAAGTCTGAGCCTGCTTGATTTGGGGGAAAAGCCTCTTTGGGGCTTTTAGCAGCCTATTTTGTTGTCATTGATGGCATATTTTAGTCGTTTTAGAAGAGAATATTGTAGGAAGACATTTCAAGTCTGCAGACCATCAAGTCAACTATAGGAGTGACAGAAGTCTACACTGTCAATTGTGTGGTCTGAGGAGTTCTCCAGGGACCTCTGCACAGGTGTGGTCGCATGCTTCACTTTATATATCATGAGAAGAATTCAGGACCAGTTAGAGTGAAGCAAGCTTGAGTTGGTTAAGTAAAGCAGTGAACACACTAAGAGATGGATCTAAGATGCAAACACAGATGTGCCTTAGCAGTGCTTCATATAAGTGAATTCTGGTTTTTAGAGCCATGTTCTTCAAGAGTAGAATCTGTCTAAGCTAAAAAGGCTAAGCTGTCCATGAAAAGCACAGCTTTCCTTCAAAGTCATAAAACATTTATTTATTCTGAGTCAAAGGTGCATGAGTGTGGAGCAGAGCCATAGATGTTCCAATACTGAAGACACTGAACATTTTATAGTCACAGAGAAAGAAGATCCTAAATCAAGATTT
Organism: Peromyscus leucopus; assembly: GCF_004664715.2. Taxonomy (NCBI): domain Eukaryota; kingdom Metazoa; phylum Chordata; class Mammalia; order Rodentia; family Cricetidae; genus Peromyscus; species Peromyscus leucopus. The sequence goes on along the minus strand of NC_051067.1, from coordinate 89,045,772 downwards.
ATCAAATGCATCGGTGGGGAGATGAGGCAGGTGGATTACGGCAAAGCGGGGAATCTCTGTGCAGGTCACAGATGCGAGCCTATGGCATTCTTAGCTTCTTGGTTGGCAGAAGCCAGTTTTGGGGAGAAAGTTCGGACAGGGAGTCCATGCACTGTGTGGGTCATCATCATGTTTTCTCTCCTCTTCTCTAGAACAATGTCACAACACGTTGGCATTCCTACAGGTGACTGACTAAAAATTGAGGAATAGTTTTTTTTTCCCCAACAGAAAAAAAAAAAAAAAATCACTGGAAGGGCATTGAAGGCCAAAGCAAAGGGTGAGGACCACAGGGCAGTAGCAGGTGAAGCATTATTCCACAGAGTCTCCATTAATTTTTAATGCACTACTTGTAGGGAGCAGATCTTTTTCCTGAGCTATACTTAGAAGCTTTAAAGTACCATTGAAAACAATTTCCAATCTTTGGTTTTAAAACAGTTTTCCAATTGGACATAAAAATTATTACAGTTTTAGAAATTCAGGGGCTGGAGAGTGGTTACAAGCTCTTACTGCTCTTGCAAAGGATCAGGGTTCAGTTCCTATCACCCTCATAGCAGTTTAAAACTACCTGTAATTCCAATCCCGGGGGATCTATTGCCCTCTTCTGGCCCCTGCAGGCACCAGGCATGCATGTGATGCACATACACATACACATACACATACACATACACATACACATACACATACACATACACATACACATACACAGGCAAAACACTCATACACATACAAGTAAAAAAAAAATCTTAAAAATACTGGCTGGGCTGTGGTGGCCCACGCCTTTAATCCCAGCACACGGGAGGCAGAGGAAGGTGGATCTCTCTGAGTTCAAGGTTAGCCTGATCTACAAAGCAAGTTCCTAGATAGCCAATGCTACACAGAAAAACCATGTCTTAAAAAGCCCCGCCCCCCACACACAAAAAATGAATTTCAAAAGTTCTCTATTTTGGCCACTTGGAGGTTAAGATTGCAATGAGAGGATACTATTTTCTAGATACCAGGAAAATGAGGTACTACAGTGCTCTGCACAGTCAGGTGGAGTTTTCAAGGAAAGCTTGGGCTTGGATGAATAATTTTGTTTAATTTGGATGTGACTGAGGCAGGCCTGTGTCTTGGTCAAGTGTGCTGTTTGTAACCTTTTTCCTCAAAGTATTGCCTTTGAGTCAGTTTTCTACTTTTCTGTGGTTTGTAAACCCAAATATCTTAGAGTGGATGGATGGCTGAGGTGCCAGATAACCAGGATTTCTGTGTACCTTCCAGCTGAGTGCATGTCCCTAAAAGGCCCTTTTTTTCCTGAACCCCTGTGAGACCATGCACACATCCAGAGAGTCCTGATATTTTCTCCTTAGGGTTGTGTTTGCCTAAAGCATCCTTTCAGCCTGGGAGCAATGACTCTGCTTTTCTTTGAAGTAAGATTGGCTCTCATACGTTTTTATTGAGGTCAGACTAAAAAGTGTTGGTCACAGTCAAAGGCAAATTTACATCTCAAAGAACAAAGAGAGAAGCAACTTCAGTCTATAAAATACAGAAAAGCAACTGAAACTATAGAGCCTCACTGTAAAATACCCTTGTCTTCATCTGAGGCCTGACCGGCAGAAGCAGCAGAAAGTAGACCCTGTAACTAAGGGAGACAGTCTGTCTGTCCTTACCCTTGACTCAGATCGTCTGTAAAGAAGGTGGGAAGTGGCATCTGCCCATTGGTTATGCAACTTGACTCTTGTTTCTGACGAAGGAAACAGCTCACATCAACCTTGGTTTCAACCAAGGAGACTTGGGACCCTGAGAGGACTTACTACACCTGCAGCTCAGGTCCCTGACTCAGAGAACACTACCAATCTAATACCGAATTTTGGACACCCAAGGCGAGGCACTTTAGGACCCAGTCATGCTCACCAAAAAGTCAACCTAAGAGGCAAGTTGAAGATCTTCAGAGCAGAAAGCAATCGAGTTTATTAGCTTCAGCACACACACAGAAACCAAGAAGAAAACAGGAAGGAAGCCCAAGAAGCACGCCCCTATTTGAAATTGTGAGTTGCCAGCAAGGAGCCTGCTGCTCTGGCCACATGGCACTAGTCAAGGCGAAGAAAAATGCCACTCAGCCAATGTATTGTTGTTGAGTGACAATTTATGTGTAAGGTGTTTTTCTTTAAAGCAAGAGCATTAGAAACCAGATATAAAAAATTGTAGGATACCAGCCAGGGTTGGGTTTGGAAAAAGTTCCTCACTGGCTTTGGTATTACAGTGGAGATTGGTGGCAACCTTCAACGTGACTCGTCTATTGATTAGTTAATTGGATATTGAGACAACGATACGGGCATCCTGGGGAGTCCCTTGCGCTCACAGAGACTCAGCAGGAGTGAGCTGAGATGTATGGAACTGGATGGATTGTCTGTATTAGTGGTGATCCCATAACTGAAATGCTGATCTCAGTGGACTTTTCTTCTTTATGAGAGTGAAATATTTATATCCTGAATCTATGAATAAAAAATATGGGTGGATCAAAGTGTAGCTTTGGTTTATGCATTATAAAATCAGATACCACTGGAACAAAGGTGCATTCTAAACTGTGTGGACACACAACAAACTAATGTGAAATATTTCATTTCAAAATGAGATGAGAATTGACAGCACCACTGATGAAGTTTTTGATGGTGAATTCGTTTCTTCTTTGTGGTCAGATAAATAAATAGTGTATATTTTTCACTTTTGACCATTTTTGTATGCAGTTCAGTGGTGATAGGTAGAGCCACACCGCTGTACAAGTTAATGATAAATTATCAAGATCAAGTTCTTGATCAAGTATATACATACATACGTACATGCATACATACATACATGCATGCATGCATGCATGCATGCATACACACATATATACATACATACATACCAAAGCTTGTAAATTATTTTCACTTTAAAACAGAGCCATTTTGAATGTTTCCCTGTGTTCAGTGACCTAGGCATTCAGAAGCTGTGATAGCCATTGTCCCTGGCGGCTTGGCTGCTTTTCCCTGTGTTCAGTGACCTAGGCATTCAGAAGCTGTGATAGCCATCGTCCATGGCGGCTTGGCTGCTGCTCCCACCAGCAGAAGTCGTTGACACACACACACAAGATGCTCAGTCTGAAGGCCTATGGGATGTAAGAGTTATTCAACGATGAATGTTTCCACCCCAATTTCAAAGGAAAACCTGTATCTGGGGCGGGCTACATGTGGCATCGTTAGAATCCTTGCAGGCAGCCTTAGAAAGGGTGCTGTTTGAAGCTGTGAGTGTGAAGCTGAAGGTGCAGGGGAGACTCCATGAAGTTAGTGATGCCAAGAACACAGACGACTTGCTGAGGAAGCTACAGGCAGTAAACCGAGCCAGCCTAAGCATGAAAGCGTGCAGGCTGCACTGAGCAGGAATCGGGGAGGGCGGGGTTCTGATTGCCTATGCAATCCCTGTGCAGGTTTTATCATGTCAACGCATATCCAGGACACTGGGCATGGAATCACAGATGTAATGTTTACTCTGCAAGTCTTGTTCTTACTTTGGGTAGAGCTGGCCCTGCTTGTCTCTTAGTTCCACATGGTGGAGTTTGAATGTCTATGCTTTACCATCCTACGTTAGAGCTGTGAGCTTGGACTTCAGAGCAGGGAGGGAAGTGTTAAGATTATAAGGATTCCTGGCAGTAAGCTGAGTGCATTTTGAATTGAGATGGACACGAGCCTTTGGGTGATCATGAATATATTATCACAGTTGAAGGAAATGCTGTTTGGGCTTTCAAGGTGATAGGGATGGGTTTGACTTGAGAGGTGCCTATTTTTGTAGTTTTCCTCTTGATATTTCTGTGAAAGAATTAGCTGGGGAGGAAAGACCTTTGCTGAATGTTGGTGGTATCATCTAGGCTGGAGGTCTAGATGGCTTAAGAGGAGGAAAAATGCAAAAGCTTGTTAGAGCGGGCAGTCCCTCCTAGCCTGGAAGAGCAGCCGCCTCCTTTCTGCTTCCCAGCAACTGTGACCTGAGCTGCCCCGTGATGCCTCCCCAACCCCAATGCAGTCAACTTTCGGATAGTGTGAGCAAAACAAATCTTTCCTCCCTTGAGATATTTTGCTTAGGCATCTGCTTGCGGCAGTGAAAACCTGACTAATGCAGCCATCAGAATTCATTTAGATGGATATTTGGCGATAATGTGTATCTGTGAAGTGACTTTTAGTGCCTTTAGTGCATATTTTGTGCTTTCTCTTCACATGTGAAAATGTCATCTTTCAGTCATTGATTTGGAAAAAAATCAACTGGGTGTTGTATGGCTGGGGAAGATTGTCAGCATATGGAACGATATGGTGAACAAAACACAATGTCTTAGCTTTTTGGTGTCTATATTATGATGGAGGAGCTAATAATCACTATATATAAATAGTTTAGTAAGTTCAAGAAGATGTTACCAAAATGCTTCAGGAAAAAGGAAAGCCCAGAGCAGACCCCAGGGCACCAGAAGGGCCTCAGGTGGGGTGGGACAGTTGGCACTTTGTGTGGGGTGGTCATCTTATTGTGAGGATGGCATTTAAGCAAGATCTTTAAGAAACTCTGTAGCTCTGTGAGGTAATCTTACAGGCCAAGGGCACAGAGGGCGAGGAGCACAAGGCAGGAGAAGTGAAGGACAACAGCTGTATGGAGATACGGACCCTGGAAGTCAGTGTGAGTGTCGCGTGTCTTTTACTGAGTGACACAGAGAGTCCAGATGTTTAAGATGGGGCCTCCATTGAGTGTTAATGGCAGTGTTTAGCTCATTTCTTACAGGGAGCTGGGATTTCCCCTTATATTTCTGTTTTACAGTGTTTAACAAGAGTTGGCAGTAATCTGCTCTTCTTGTTTTTTTGTACTGTTTTTTCTTCAAATTTTTCTGGAATCCGCTGAGAAACCACTATTTCTGCGTTAGACCATCGGAGGAAAGTCACTGTGGAGGATTCTCTGTAGTAAAATTCAAATGAAGAACAGCAAAACAGTGGTGGTTTTGTCCTTTTCTGGAAAAATGCAAAGTAGAGTCTTTGTGGAAATTTTATTCTTACCTAATAAGAAATTAAAGAGCTAAAATGAATTTACTTACAATCTTTATTTAAATTTGTCTGATTGAAAGTATTTATTAGACATCTGCAGTTTGACTCTTATATGAATACATTCTTGAAATTATAATGAACTGCAAATTAGCTGATATCTGTCTCAAAACCCTGTTTGATGGTATAAGACACTTTATTTTAATTAGCATACAGCATATTAGGTATGATTATGGCATTTTCAAACAAAATTTGTTTTGGTGGCTTTTCCTTCTATGTCCTCCCCACCCCCCGCGCCTGATCACCCCCCACCCCTTCCTGCTTCCCCCACACCCCCGAAAGTGTCCACCCCTTTCAAATGTGCTTTAATTTTACAGGTATCCATCCTTTGCCTGCCCTTCTCTACTCAGCATCTCTCTTTACCATCTCGGTTATTTTTCTAGTTTTTAAGGCTTTAGCCACATAACCTACATTTCCCCCATGTGGCTTATAGTGGGAAAGATGGATCAGGCTAGCCACCCACAAGCTAAGGTCCTTGTGTGAATGAAAACGTGTGGTCTTTGTCTCTCTGGGTTTGGGTATCATGTGCATTAGAGCCCTTGGTTCTTTGTTTCTGATCTTGCTTCCTGTTCATCACTTCGTTCAGCTTTACTGTTTTGCAGAGAAAGGATGGCCAGCACTGACCTTAAATGATCAGTGTTTTCTAAACAGCTATTGAATAAAGGAGAAAAGAGTTCCAAAGCTAGAAGCTGGGGCCGGCCAGCCTCAGCAGGCTCGATAAGTTGATATTGAAGGGAATCTTGGATCATTTTGAATGTTTTCAGCTTTAAGAAACAAGAGTCTTGGCTGAACATGGAACAGCAGTGGGGTGATATTTTTCCCATGTGGCCTCTGGTGAGAAAGATAGATCATGATTGCCACCCACATTTAATACTCAAGCATTTCACAAAACCTGTTTGTTTGTGTCACACTCCCAGCGCCCTTAGGTATTGCCAGGGTTAGAAATGAACTAATATGATAAGATCACTTGGTGCTTTGCTTTTAGAACTTAAATACAGAGAAACCTAAAAAAATAATTAGGTTGTTTTTCTTCCAGAAACCCAAAAAAGAAAAAAAAATCAGTAAATCATAAGAAAATTCTAATTCGCTAATATTCTTGAAAGACATGATTTTGTTTTATTTCTATTAATTCTGTCTCCATTTGATCAGATCTATACCATCACCTTACATTGAAGTCATGCTGGAGCCCTTAGGATGAAAGAGAAAGCGTGATTGCAGAGACAATCCTCTGAATAGCCTTGAAAGGATGCCCTGGATCTTCCTGGCGGACTGGGGCTCTGCCTGTCTACTGCTTCTGTAGACAGACAGTGTCCACAAAAGGAGGGGAATATGTGATTGCGTTTATCTAGTGCAAATTAGGACTCACTTTTGGGAGAACAGAGGTTGCTGTTGCTAAGGTCATGTTCATTCAACCTAAAAGGCATCATATCCTCTTACTGATTCACAACTCAGAGGAAAGAAGCTGCCACCCAGCCTTCAAACACAGATGCCTCAAGTCCCTCCCTCCTTTGGCTTGAATTACAATGCTTCCCAACGACTGCATTCAACATACCTTTTCTTCAGTTTGAGTTTATTGGATAGCTCTAAGATTCAGTATTTTAGTTCAGAAAATCTGAGCTATGAAAATAATAAGAGCAAGGATTTATGCACATATATTTTCACTGCATCATTAGTCACCATTCAGATAAAGAAAATACTGTAAATCTGCTAAGTTTTTGATAGGGCAAGAACTGATTAATTCAATAAATAAAACATGCCAAGGACATTGAGGAGGAGGAGACAAGGAATACTTTTGTTGCAACATTTACTCTAAACATGCTGTGAGCAAACTTGCAGATGTCATAGGCCAGTTACTGGGAAAACAGTGCATATACATACACAGAGGAAATATGTAAATAATGTGTGACTGTCTCCCAGCTGGATGTCTGTGGATTGTAGAATTCTGAAGGATTGCTATTTTCTCTTTTCTATTGTTTTGAGGGCTAGGGTTACAAATGAGGCAGCAGACTGCCATATCTACATTTTTTTTTTTTTTGAAATTGTTACCCTTTTAATGTTATGAGTTCTACATGGCGTTTTCCAGACTCCAGGGATCCAGACTGTGCAGGGATCATGTCTGCACAGCATGCACTTTATCCTCTGAGCCATCACCTCAGCCCCAGTGAATTCCTTTTTACATGTGAACGGGTTGGGAAAGCCTATCTCTAATGTGCTCCCAAGGAAGTCACTTGGGGCACGCCTTCATTAGAATGAGAATAGAAATCCAGAAAGTAGGAAATACGAGGACCATGACAGACAAATGAAGTGAAAAGGAGATCTTGGCTACAGAGCAGGCCCCAAAAGCAACTGCTTTGCTTCAAACAGAAAGACACCAGGTCACCAGAAGAGAATCTTCAAATAAGAAAATGATGGAATTTCCCACTGGTATTGGAAATAAGTCAAAGACAGACTGACTGAGAACTCAAAATGTGATAACAGACAGGTGCCACCTTCATCATCGTTAGCTTAATTTCCGTAAGAATTTGTCAGGCCTTAGGTTTCTTTCTGGCTGAATATAAAAAGCTGCCGCTGCCTCTACCTGCATGTCTTTGAATGGGTGGGAGGATCCTCCAGGGGAGGATCCTCCAGGCGAGTTTCCCTAAAGGCAGACTTCTCTCGACCTTATGCTTAGCATCTCTTCTGTGACAGCAGCCATTTCTTGACTCCATCCAGCTGTCACGCCAGGTCTGCAGTCTCTTCTATCTGCATGTTGAACGTTATAAATTAGAGACTTTCCCCATCTCAGTCTCAGGATCCAGCAGCCACACCTTTTCCAGAGAGATGCCCCTTTGCATTGGGTTTTGTCATTTCCTCCAGCACACTGTTGCTTTTGGACAAATGAGAGGCCAACCTTCTGCTTCTACTTAACTAACTGAGAACTCTCTGATTCTGCCTGGTCCTTGCTAATTCATTTATTTCACAGTTGCAAGAATCTTCATATCATATATACCAACAACACTGTCACTCAGGGCAAGGTGGTGGAGTCAGCATCAAGGAGTGTTCCGCTCCTCTGATCTTCCAGTCATGGTAGACTAATGCTGTCAAGGAGTTATTTACTTAGTCCCGCTCTTCCAGTGTTTGGAATTGAACCCAGAGTCTTGCATGCATTAAGCACACACTTTGCCACTAAACCACACTCCTAACTGATTTTGTTTTTTATAGCCAAGCTCAGTGGTGAAGGATTTTGTTTTAGGAGAAAAGGTAAAATATAGAAGCATTGTTCATCCCTCAAATACTTTCATTTTAAAAGAAGATTTATTTTTATTTATGTGTATGGGAGTATTGCCTGCATGGATGTCTGTGTACCATGTGCATGTAGTGCTGTGAAGGCCATAAAAGGGTGTCTGATCCCCTGGAACTGGAGTTACAGATGGTTGTTAGCTACTATCTGGGTGCTGGGAACCCACAGATAGTATTCTTAAGTGGACAGGTGAGCTTTAGTCCTGAGTCATCTCTTCAGGACCCTCAGATAATATTCTTAAGCCCATAGGTGAGCTTTCAGAGGCATACTAAATAGAGTCAGAAACCACAGAACATCAGATATGTCAGGTTTAAGAAGTTATTGAGTCACATCAGATTTCATCAGTTGGTTTAGATTTTATCATTTGTGGAGAAAAGTGAGCATTGGGTGGGGAAAGAGTCCTTAGATTGGTTATATTGATGGTCATATTCACAATAGACATGGAATTAATGTTAAAAATGATAGTAGTTAACTGTCATGAGGAACCTATTATGCCAAGTCCTGTTCTAAGTTCTGCCATGTTTTTAACCAGCCCCATAGATTGTTAATATTCATTTCATAAATGGAGGAACACAGATTTAAAAGATTATCAGCTCAAGGGTATTGCAAATAGACAACATTTTCTTTCTTTTTGACCTAATGTAAAAAAATCAATGACAAAACACCATTTATAAATGTGCAAGGGATGCAGGGTGAAAGGTGGCAGCGTCTCGCACAGCTCAGCTAGCTCTTAGAGAAGATGTGTGGCTGGGGGCTCCATGGGCGCACAGCTCATCTCTGCTTCCCCAGAGGGAAAAGCTCTTCCGGGTCTGTGGGTCAAACTGCTTTGCTTTTTCTTCATAGCTGTACCTGCATTTTTCCAACTTCAGCCAGTTACGCTCTTTTGTTCGTTTTGTGAAACAAAATTGTGACATGACTCATGTTTTCACTCCTTGTTCTGTTCTGAGCTCCCTCTGCGCTGTTTCGTGTAATTGTGGGTTATCCAGCCTCATTGTGACGTAAGTTCTACAGTGAAATTGTCAGAGTTTACTTACCGATTTGCTCTTGGATAAGTTTCCCCTTTCTAGACACTGGTGAATCACTCTTGTAAGTGCGTCTTTGATGTGTGCCAGTGTCCGTGTGAGTTGACTGTTGGCTTACCGCTAGCGTACATACTCACACCGCGCTGTGTGACGCCAACTGTTTTCCAGATTACAGCCTCTGAAATTCTGAGCTTTTTCATCTCTGTTCTGTGAAGTACTATTTTTTTTTAATGAGAAAATTTCCACTTTTTATTTATTTACCTGTGTGCTTTACATATTTTTATGATAATCTTTTAATATAGGGCAGCTACTATCTCTTGGTTTGTACTTTGAATTTTTACTGATTATGATTTTTTGACAAGAGATTATAATTTTGTTATAATCAAGAATGTCAACATTTTGTTTTATGATTTGATCTTTTTATATTTAAGAATTGTTCTTTTCCTTAGGATATATATTTCTAATATATTTTTGCATTTTATGTTTTTTACTTTTAGACTTAATTGTTTAACTTACATAGGATCATGCTCAGGGTGTGTGTGTGTGTTTGTGTGATTAGTAAGTATCTAATGTAATACTTCTCCACATTTTGTCTCAATGCCTTTTGCTGAAAAGTCTATTCTTGTCCTACTGACCTTCAGTTTACATCTGTGTAAATCAAACTCTTGTGTATTTGATTCCTGGTCTAACGTATTGTTCCTTTTTGCCTTTTCTACCCCAGTCAACACTATCCTTAGCCAGAACTTGATATTCTTGGTCTCTATAATTTAAAATCCACTCTTGTGTTTGGCGAGAGCCACCCTTGGTTTCTTATCTTCAGGTGTGTTGTGTCTTGGTTGTTCTTTAGTCAGTTTCAGGGCATTATGGCTCTTAGGGGCATTTGATCTTCTAATAGATGCATTTAGATTGTGTCGAGTATATAGGCACTGTCCTGGCTAAGTCCTAATTTGTGTCTAATTTCTAGACACAATTTGGAGTCATCCGAAAAGAGGAAACCTCAGCTGAGAAAACACCTCCATAAAGTGGGGCCGTTGGCAAGCCTGTGGCACATTTTCCTGATTAGTTATCGAAGTGGGCATGCCCAACTCACGTGGATGGTGTCACCCTGGGAAAGTGGTCCTCAGGTGTATAAGAAATCAGGCTGAGTGTCATCCCTCTACCCCAATCACAGTTTACTATCCCATTTCTTCCCCATGTGATATTTTCTGTTCTGTTCAACAAATGCAGAGTGAAAAAAAAATTAAAAAATAAATGGGATTGTGAGACATTCTAAGATCCCACAAAGTGGAGAGAACTGACTTCTGTGAGTTATCCTCTGATTCCCATACATGCAAGGTAGTAGGCAACACCCCTCCCCCCGACAGCCCCCCCCCCACATACAGACATGGACACATACAGACAGAAAGACACGCGCACACACACACACTCGCAGACACACACATACAGACATGGACACACATACAGACAAACAGACAGACACACATACTCAGAGAGAGAGAGAGAGGAGGAGGAGGGGGGGAAGAGAGGAGAGGAGAGGAGAGAAGAGGAAGAGAAGAGGAGAGAAGAGGTAGAGAAGAGAAGAGATGAAGAGAGGAGAGGAGAGCGCCACCAGGGCATGGTTACCACAATCTGATTTGAATCCATCAAGCTGGTGACCCAAGTCTTAAGCTTTCCTGACTCTAACCTTTCTCCAACTCATCCTCTCCCGATGACTTCCTCTCCACACAGTTCTGAGGAATTCTCCCGAACCCCAAGCCGCAGACAGTGTGCTGATGCTGCAGCAGAAGCCGTTGTGGCCGCTGCTCCTTTAATTTCTGACCCGGCAGCATGAAGCCATTCCTTTCTCTTGGCAAACTGCCCATAGAGAAGGATATTTGCTGAACAGCTGAAATCAAATGACATGAAACTGAAGCCTTAAGGACAACATGATTTAACAGGCTTTTAAAAATATGTGATGGTGACTTTCTGAAATGAAATCTTTAATGCTTTGAAATTTTTGTGACAAAGCTAGCCAGCCAGGTCCCTTCCTCAGCCATCTGATATTGATCAGATTGCTCGCTTCAATATCGGAGTCTCCGCTTCCTTTGTTCGGCATAGTGTTAGATGCCAGCCATGGAGCCCCAAGTCAAAGGACTCTATGTGAAAGGAACTTGTAGGTTTCACAGAAATGTGGACCAGTGCCACTGCTATTCTTTAATGTGGAGCAATCTCAAGTGTAGACAGATTTCTAAAACACCGTGATGGAGTTTGTGTTCAGCGCTGAAGCTGAGTGGGATGAAGTGTGGTCCATTAAGGATGCCAGACACCCACTTCATCCTTCCAGGGTTTTAACTGAGAATATGGCTTGTTTTTAACATAAAGGAAAAAAAGCAGCTGAGTCAAAAAAACAACATTCTCTCGTGCACCACATAGAGCTCAATATTCACATAAAATATAAATATAATAACTCAATATCCAATCAAAGTAATTGCATCATTTTTTGCTCTAATTTGTATTTCCTTTCCCTGTATAGGCCTCTTGGTTTTGAAAACATACTTACTGAAGCTTCTTCAGCTTTCCTAATCTTGTTCCCCTCTCCTTTCCTGCCACTTCTCTTGTTTCCTCCCTCCCCTCCCTCTTTCCTTCCTTTCTCAGGGTTTCCTCAAGCTTGTTGTGCAGCCAAGGCTGATGGCCTTTAGCCACCCCCCCCCCCAGGGCCGCAACTGTAGGCACGAGCCACCACACCCTGCCTTCTCTAGCTTTTGATGCACACCCAGTGTGCCTGGAGAGGCTGCTATACTACTGGGGGACCACCTTTTCTGTAAGAATTACATTTCTAACACATGCTTTTGGTGGTGAAAGGGAGGCACATTCAAGCTGCAGCAAGAAGACTTTGGCATTTTAAACCTGGCATTTATTTGAATAGCTTTTATTTTTAGATTTCATGTTTAGAATTAGGTTCAGGTCTAAAGAGAAGACAGGAAATTTCTATATATTTTGGAACATTCTCTCGTTTTAAACAACACCAATAATTAATGATGTAATATTGGTCCTTCATTGATTAAAGCTTATAATTTATTCATATTTCCTGAGTTTTTATTTGATATCATTGATCTTTCTGAGAATCCCATTCAGGATGCCACATGACATTTTCTTGTCACATTTTCTTAGGTGTCTCTTACCTGTTGCATTTTCTTCCCTCTTGTTTTTGGTGACCTTGGTCGTTTTGAGGATGTCAGCTTTGACATTTTATAGAATATCCCTCAGTTTGGAATTGAATGAGATGCTTTTGTGATTGCATAGGAGCTGTATGTTCTCAGAGGAAAGAGAAATAAAAGTGAGGTTTATTTTATCTCATCATGAGGACAGACACCATGAACATGCTTTATCATTGATCAAGTAGACCTGTGTCACCTGTCTCAAGTTCTACTTGTTAGGCGTCTCCACTGCAAAACTACCTCTGATCTACATCCTTTATGCTTTCTTTAGTTGGGATATGTCTCATCTTCCTGATTTGTTACTCAGCATTAATATTCTTCAGTATGGACTAGTGAATACCAATTTAAATCCATGTTCTAGTCCAATGCTACTTAGTCTTTTAAATTACCCTTACTTTGACTAAAGGATGCTCTTTTACTTGGTTCCTGTGCCCTTCTGGTACACTCACATCAATCTATTCCCTGGGGTTTTGGTTTTATTTCTGAGAATTTTATTTTCTGCTCCTTGTAGAGGTTCTAGATTAGAGCCATCTTGTAGATTTCTTGTTACAGTCCTAGGACCAGAGCCCAGATTCCTTTCATTGCAGAATGGTGTGGGAATAAGTGTTAGATGTTAGTTTTAGTGTTTTGAACTATCAGTGTGTAGTTGACAAAGAATTGTGTGCACACACTTTGCCTGGGAGCATGCGCACATTTCTATCCACATGAACCTTCATCTACACTGAGCCCTACTGAATTCCTACTGATAACTCCAGCTTCATCCATGAGTCGTTCAGGTCATCCAGGTCCTCCTCTGGCTTTGCTTCCAAGTCCCACTCCAGCAGCACACATCTTAGTGGACAGTCCCGCCATTGCCACCTGTTTGCTTAATTGTACAGCTTTAGTAAGGATTAGAGCTGTGTCTGAACAGTTCACTTGTTTTCCTGTGAGTACAACTGTCATTCAGAGAACAGTGTCTGTGTGTGTCTTCTTTAGCTTTCAGACTCAGTCTTTATTCAGTTTCAAAGTCACCTGGACTAGTACCTTTCCCTATCTGCTTCAGTGAATTTGTTCCAAATATTTATAATACACTTAGATTCTCTAATGATAGTCTACATTACTGCTTGGATACCCTGACATCCACAATTTATTTTAAAATATAAATTTAAAAACTGTGATGATTTGAACAAGAACGGCCTTTATAAGCACTTTTGTTTGAACACTCGATCCCAGTTAGTAGAACTGTTTGGGGAGGACTAGGAGGTTTGGGCTTATGGGAGGAGGTGTGTCACTGAGGAGAAGGTTTCAAAAGTCCACACCAGACCTAGTGTGCCCTCTTTGCCTCCTACTTGTGTCTCAAGGTGTGCGTCCTCAGCTACTGCTCCAGTGCCGTGTCTGCCTGCCTGCCGCCATGCTCCCAGCCTTGGTAATTGGGGACTCCCAATCCTCTGGAACCATGAGCCCAATTTAATGTTTTTGTTTTGTAAGTTGTTCTGGTCATGCTGTCTCTTTACAGCAATAGAAAAGTAAGGCAAAATTTATATAGTTGAAAACTACTGTATTTTATATACATTTAAAATTTGTTATAAATCTCATTATAGCACCATATAGAATAGTTTAATCAACCCCCAATACTGTCTATTTTACCCATTTCTTACCCCCATCCCTTTTGAGCCCTAGGCAAAAACTGATTCTTAAAATTGCTCATTTTTTTTTTACGTTTTCCAGAATACCACACAGTTGGGATCATGCAGTCTGGAGCCGTATGGACTGGCTTCTTTCACTTATCTTTACATTCTTATGCATCTGGTCATAGCATGATAGTTCATTTCTGTTTTTTTTCACCAAACACTCCTTTGTACAATTATTATCAGTATTTATAGAAATTATTAATTATAGATTGTCCTTTTCCCTAACATGTATGTTTATCTGTAATTATGACTTTATCTGTACACTACATATTTTGATAATATTTTCATTTCAACATTTGAAAATTTTTCCTGAGATGTTTCTTTTGAACCCTTTCACGTGTGTATGTGTTATATAGAAGAGCACTGTTGAATAGCCATGTGTGTGTATGTGTTATATAGAAGAGCACTGTTGAATAGCCATGTGTGTGTATGTGTTACATAGAAGAGCACTGTTGAATAGCCATGTGTGTGTATGTGTTATATAGAAGAGCACTGTTTAAAAGCCAACTAATTTAGGCCTTTGCATTTCATTTGTTGTTTCCAGTTTAATTACTTTTTTAAAATCTGTTAACATGTTGTGCATGATTTAAAAAAATATTCATATGTACTCTAGGGGATACAAACTTGAGAAATAAATTCTGTGTTGTGCTGTGGAATTCTCTGCGCATGTCCATGTTAAGTTGCCTGATTATGTATATGTTCATTCATTTTTAAAGTTCCTTACTTGTGGTTTGGTTATTACTGGAAACAGTGGACAATGGAGGTCAGGCTGTCCTGCTTCTTCATTCAGGCCTTCAGCTTCTGCCTCAGCATGCTGTGCCTCATTAGGGAAATACACATCAACAACTTGTATGTTCTCTTGGAGAATCAAACCCTTATTATAAAGCACCTGTTTATTTCTGATGATGTTTCTCCTGCATTCTGCTTTTTCTGAAGCTAACATAACTAGCCCAGCTTTGTTTCTACCTATATACTTTCTGTCTTTGTGTGTTTTTGTTTATATAGTGGGGGATTTTTAATGGTAGCATATCCTTAGTTCTTTTCCCCAACTCTGATTTTCCTTGATTTTTAATTGTACATGTAGGTCATTCATAATCAGTGTGACTACTGATGCATTTAGATTGAGATTTACTATGTTTATAAATATCTTCTATTCTTTTTTTCATTCTTTATTTTTACATTATTTTTCCCTGTCTGGTATTAAGTAGACACTTTATATGATCCCAGTTTGCTCTGTCTTAGCACAGCAATTACACTTCTTTTAAAAACTTTTGGTGGATAAGTTTCACCATACATTTATAGTTAGTCATTGTTGTTGTTGTTGTTTCAATTAATATTATACTGCATCATAAATATTGTAGTATTTTATCAAACTCTCACCAATGTATGGCTCCATCCATTTCAAAATATAATATTTTATTGATTCTTTGAGAATTTTACACACACACACACACACACACACACACACACACACACACAATGTATTCTTATCATATTCATCCTCCATTCTTCCTCATAACTCCTCCTACATCTACCACTACCTCCCCACCCCTCCCAAAGCTGCATTTTGTATTCCTTCTCTCTCCTGTTACCGACCCCCCCAACCATCTTATAACTCAGAATTCAGCTGGTGCTTCCCATGTATTCATGGGTGTGGGTTCATCCATTGGAGCATGATTAATTGATGGGGCCACACCCTTAGAAAACTGACTTCTGTGGATTGAAACTATTAACTGTACTTTCTATTCTTTTTAACATAGGCTAGTTGTCCATTATATTTGACAAGCAGTTATTAAGAGAATAAAAGGTTTTAATCATCCTTTGATATTCTAGATTTTATTTTGTAGATTTAATTTATCCACATAAATTTCCTTCTCTCTTTAGGATTTCTGTAATCAAAACAAATCAGCTTACAATCAGTTATTTCAATTTTGTTTGCTTGAGAAATTATTCCTCACTATTTCATTTTCTTTAATAGTCATTTTGTTGGGTATAGAATTCTAGGTTTGTCATTTTCTTCCAACATTTGTAATATTTCATTTCCTTCTTGTTTATTTGATTTCTAATTAGAAATTTGATATAATCCGTACCCATATTTCTGTAGAAGTAAAGTGTTTTTGTTGTCTGGTATCTGTGTATTTCTTTCCTTTCAATAAGACATGTCATGGTGTAGTGCTCACTGGGCTTCCTGAATCTGTTGTTTGGGGCCTCTCATTAATTTTGGAAAGTTGGTGACCCTTATTACTTTATATATTTCTCCAGAACCTTCTCTTTTCTTATTTATTTGTATATATTTTTGTGCCTTTGACCTTGTTTCACAGTTTTTGGATTATCTGTTCTTGCAATCAAGCTTATTGAATTTTTGTAGCCCTATAGTCTATGTATTGAGAAACAGTCAATGATACTTTTCATTTCTTTCACAGTGATTTTTGACTTCTGGTATGTCTTTTCCTTCCTCAAGTCACCCATCTTTTTGTTTATATTGACCATCTGTTCTTACACGTTTTCTAATTTTTCCATTAAGTTATGATGTGTTAATCATAACTTTTAAAAATTCAATTAGATGAAATGTCATCCTGGATAAGGATAAATTAGGTAGGTAACCTATAGTGAGAGGATTTGTGTTTTTTCTGACAAAGAACAGGTTGTATTTAGTGTTCGTGGTAGCTGTGTTGATATGGGCTTAGATTTCCTTTCTGTGGTTTGTCTTGTGTTTTCATTGAAAACTCTTTGCTAAGTCCAGCCTGTGTTTTCTCTCTCACTATGTCTCTTCTATCACCGAGTCTGGCGAGATTGTGTCAAGAATATGATCTCTCTCTCTCTCTCTCTCTCTCTCTCTCTCTCTCTCTCTCTCTCTCTCTCTCTTTTGGCCAAATCTCCATCTTTTAGTGGGTGGTGTCCCTGGGCTGGGATCACCGCTTTGTCTCTTAGTTCTTTCTCAACCTCTGCTTTGACAAGGAGTCTAAACAGGGCTGAGGTTCAATGATGGCTCTTCTAGGTTGGATCAGGCTTTCATTAAGTTTCACAGAAGGCTGTTAGGAGGACCACTCTTGGTGCATTTAAAGATACTTCCCCCCACCATTCCCGATATATGAGGTATTATATTGGGTTTTCCTGTGAGGCTTTTGCAGGGATCATGTGGTAATGCCCACTAGAGTTTGGGGCCCAAGACAGCCGGTCTTCTCACCACATGTTGGCCTTCACACAGCTTCTGTCAGTGTGTTCTGTCACCAAGTACTTCTTCACAGTGTGGTTCCAGAAACATTTGCTGCATATCAACCTTGTTCAGTTGTGATTTTCTGTAATTGGCTGTCCTTAGAGATGTGGGGGCTCATGCTTTGTCCTGTGACCTCAGTTCCCCAGTGGATAAACGTGGTTTGTTTTCTGCTTTTTCTTGCCTTAAGTACAAGAATTAGAACATCTAAGCTCTTGGCAGTCTACAACTTCAGCTGAAAGATCCTGCCATTTTTTTCACCTTTAATGCTTTCCCTTTACTGCTTCTTTGTTTTGAAACCCACTTTGTTATTACTGAGTACACTTTTTTCCCCACAATACACCAAAACCCCTCATCCTACTCTAAAAAACCAACTTTGAGCCTAACAATGTCTCCCTATCTCCCCAAGCCCTCATGGATACCTCCCGCCCCTCACCTATGCTAACCAACTCCAATTAATTATTTCTTACAGTTCTGTTTTCTTGGACTCTATATACAAGTGAGGCCACATTTGTCTTTCCATGTCAAAAGATCACACTGTAGAGTAAAAATTTGTGCAATCATTTTTTGTCATAAGGAAAATCTTGTAAAGCAATTTGTTTGTCACTCTTTGCATACCCATGATGCACCTCTCACCTATCCCAAGCCACCCCCTAGTTATGCACTGCTCTACACGGTCCGTTTGGTTCTGTGAATCTTGCACAGTAGAGGCTGAATCCACCCAATGATTGGCAAGAAAGAGGCGCGATGACTGGGGGAGAGGTAATGTGGTACAGAGAGCATTATTATCCTCTCTCTTCTTCCTAATGCACATTTCTGTCATTTTAATGCTTTGTAGAGGACACAGAGGATTCTAAATTTCTGTTTATCATAATCTCAGTGTAGCAGATGTAGTAGTTAAAAACATTAATCTTCCACGAGGGATACATAAAAATAAAACTAGGAACTAAAGCCTGAGCCACAGGAGGGAGCAGAGACGGTCGGTGAGCATTGTTGATGTATGATTCTATGGTATTCTTGTAAGCACTGTTGACATGGAAGATGTCCACTTGAACTTAAAATGCCTGCTCTAGAAGAGATTAGCGAGATGTAAAGAGGGAATGAGATATTCTAGCATAAGTGGAGGCCAGCAAGTGGAGAGACGGCCTTTGTGTGGTAACTCCTTAAAGAAAATAACTGAATTCTTATTGTTGAGTGTTTATTTACACGGGAATACACATTTTTTGTGGGATTTCATTTTTTGACTATAGTCAGTTTTTTGTGTGTATATACTTGTTCATGTGCACGAAGGCACATGTGTATGTGGGTGCACATGTATGTATATGTATGTGTACATGTGTATAGAGGTTGGAGGTCAGTCATAGGTCTCAATTCTCAGGTGCCATCCACTGTCAGCCAAATTGACAGTGTAGAGCAGGGCACAGCTAGAGGATGGCTCAGAATAGGCTACAGGTGCATCATGGGTATGCAAAGAATGACAGACCAATTGCTGTACAAGGTTTTTAAGATTTTTTAAATGACAAAAAGTGATTGCACAGTTTTTATTTTCAGTAAGTGTGATCTTTTGACACAGATTTTTTTCTTTAAGACAGAGTTTCTGAGTGACATGGCAGTCACCAAGGAGGTGACTGGCTAGTAAACCCCAGGGACCCACCTGTCACAGGCTCCTTAGCTCTGTATGAGCTCAGTCAGCCACACCTGGCTTTCCATGTGGGTTCTGAGGGTTGAAATCAGGTCTTAAGCTTTCAAGACAGATGCTTCCAGTTGAGCCATCTTCCAGCCCCAGTCAACATTTCTTGTTTTTGTTTTCCAAGACAGAGTTTCTCTATGTGTAGCTCTGGCTGTCCTGTAACTTACCAGGCTGGCCTTGAACTCACAGAGATCCACCTGCCTCTACCTCTTGAGAGCTGGGATTAAAGGTGTGCACCACCATGCCCAGCTTCCTCAGTCAACATTTTAAAAATTGTAATGTTAATAGTGTGTACACTTTAAAAGAAGATACACATCCAATCACAACAATACACCTCATATTTTTTAATTTTGGCCAATGACTGTTGTGACTAGTTCTGGTGTCAAGAAAGTCATCACTTTCTGAGACAGAGCCATCCTGTATTGACCAGCCCCACCATGATGAGGTTCTTTCCCAGAGAAACTGAAAGCTATGTCCCCCTCTCCGCTCTGCACCCCAAGGCTCTGCCTGTAAGGAATGAAGCTCTGCTTCCAGTAGGACAGTCACTGGCTGGGCAGGCATGCGCTCTACCCTTGGGAATGGGGCCAACCCTGGCAGAGACTCAGCAGCAAAGGGAACCAGTGAGGGGGAGGCAAGGCGTTGTTTTCTTTTAATTTGGAAGGAGAATCTTCCCTTGCATTCTCTGTGGGGTGAAGAGTACACACCACACCCCACTTTACTAACAGCTACTCTTATACTGACATTTAAGTCATCACCGTCTTGTGGAAAAGCCGCCAAGTTTCCCAGCTCTCTCGTAGGCACGCCTAGAGTCAGAGCGGCGACACTGCATTGCTGCAGCCTGGAGATCCAGGACGACGAGACTGATTTCGCCCAACCTCTGAGGGCCTAAGATAAATGAGCTCATGGATACTCTCTATATTCTCATTAATTTTATATTCATAACCTCCAAAGAAACAATTGCATGGCTCCTGACACCTCTGTGAGAAACACATTAAGATCAGTTTTAGTCCAGACAGAATCACATTTTGGGTTAAATTGAAAATTCCTTTCCTGGAGTTTATTAATATGTTCTATGTGCTAAGTGTGTGTGCTCTCAGCTTGTATGATGTGACTGTGACTCTGCTTTTCTCTGCTGTTCTTCCCTCATCCTCTACTTTAAGTCTTGTTGATTCTCTCCCTGAAATGTCACGTGAGTCCATCCCGTCCCTTGATTTCCTCCGATATCAACTTCAGATAAAGTCTCATTACCACTCACCTGGGACTTCCTTGAAGGTCAGAGATGAGAAATGCTAGTTGATTTTTATCAAATGTGAAGGTACAGGTACTAAGCTTTATGGAAGTGACATTAATAAACTGTGAAAATAATGTTCCCTTTCAAAAAAAGATGTAATCCTCTCTAAATTGAATCTGAACTTCTTCAAGTGTCACCAAGTTGCCAGGATGTGCTGTATTCTTTTGTGGCCATGAATATAAAGATAGCAATATTTATTTACTAAACAAGAGCTCTTTGCGGTAAAGAGCACTGCAGATTCCTGACATCTTCTCTGTTGAGGTGTTTGGCTCGGCTCGGCTCCCTGACTTGGTCTCTCCCCTTCACCTCCCCCTGCTTCTTGCTGGTTTTGACCCCACTGACTGAGGGCTCCTAACTGTCTTTTTTGTTTTCTTCCAACCTTCCTGATTTTCTTCTTTGATTTCATCACTCCCCTTCTTTATGTGCAGTTCATTTCTAATAAAAGTCTCACCTGCTGTCCTTTCTTTTCTTGCTTTTTGGGTCTCTATATGGTGTATGCACACATGTATATGTGTGCTGATGTGAGCACACATGTATCACAGTGTGGGTGTAGAGGTGAGGAGTCAGCTCCGGGTGCTGGGGCCTTTGCCTTCCACCATGGTGGAGGCAGGTCTCTCTTCTGTTCACGGCTGCATAGGCTGGCCAGTGACCTTCGGGGTTCTCCCGGCTCCATCTTCCACCACAGAAATACTGGTATTACAGGCCTGCATTACCACGCCCAACTTCACATGGGTTCTTGGGATTTGAACTCAGGTTCTCACGACAAACACTTTACCCACTGAACTGACTTTCCAGCCGGTTGCATGCTGCTTTTCAAAAACCATATGCAGATCTCTGGTCTCCTAAATGGGGGGAATGTACCAACATCTCATGATTACCATTTTTTTTTTCTATGACCATGGAATGTAGGAAAAGAGATGGAAGGTGCTATAGCTTTATTAACCAACTCAGTGGCTGTGTATTGATTCAAATGAACAAAGAACAATAACAGTTGAAAGGTGTAGGAAGAATGTGAGGGCATGCTTTTCTGACAGGATAGTAAACATCCGCCATTAATGTGCTAATATTTTCCTCATAGTTTTCTTTGATTATACCTTTTAATTGTTCTTGAAAGTTGCATTTATTTGTGTGTGTGTGTGTGTGTGTGTGTGTGTGTGTGTGTGTGTGTGTGTACACATGCCATGGTGAACATGCAGGGTTTAAATGGTAACACGCGGAACTCACTTTCTGCTGTGTCAGTCTCGGCATAGAGCTCAGGCAATCATCTTGGGTGGCACTTTCCCTTCAAAACCGTATTACAGCTGGCCTGTATTCTTGACAGTTCTAAGTGTCATAGATTTCATGTAGACCCCAAATCATGTACAGTCTGTATGCCAAAAGTTTGTTTGTAAGTGGTTACCTTGAGGCCTTATCCCATTAAAACATCATTACTAATATTTAGAGTCCAGAGTGGCCCACAAAATACCATTCAGCCCATTATAATGAATTTAAGCATTAACTGGCATTTACAAAACTTTCTCAGGAAAATGTTCTCAGAATGCTGGGAATTTGGACTGTGATTCTGTTAGTGACTGAGTTGAAGGGCTTGGGGTAGTGTTACCTAGAGCCAGGGTTCTACTCATTCCAGCTGTACACCTGGGAAGTTACCTTCTCTGTTTCCATAAAACGTGGAAGCGGACATTTCAGTTTACCCCTAGCCACAGCACTGGATCTTACTCTCGCGGGGTAGTCAGGTGTGAGTCTATGATTTATGCCCTTTGATATTCTCCCCATGAGACAGTCTCATCCTCATCATTAAATTGTGTATTACCTGCCCAAAATTTTACATGCTAAAGAAGCAAAGAAGCAGCAATGCCTAAAAGCTATAGACCCAAGAAAATGAACACAAGCTTCATACACCCCTGGATTGCAAGCTATGTGGCATCTTGCCAGATGAATACCTCCCCACAAAGCAGTGATGCTGAGGTACAATCACCTGGTCAGCCATCAGAGACTGCCTCAGTTTACTTACCTTCTTTAATTCTTAGGATCTTTCTTTCAACCTCCAAGGCATCCTCAGTGGGGAATCTGTCCAGGGGAGTCACTGTTGTTGACAGCAATCTGCCTCACTGCTCACTTGTGCTTGGTAGGGGATGTTTTCTAACTGTGTGCTTATAAGACTAACGTACTCAGGTGACAGTGTTCTGTCTATGTTGGATAGCCTAGAGGTGGTTTAACCTGAGCTATAAACTTTGGTGTAAGTCACTTGTTTAAAAAATAATAAATCAAGCCAGGCGGTGGTGGCACACGCCTTTAATCCCAGCACTCGGGAGGCAGAGCCAGGTGGATCTCTGTGAGTTCGAGGCCAGCCTGGGCTACCAAGTGAGTTCCAGGAAAGGCTCAAAGCTACACAGAGAAACCCTGCCTCGAAAAACCAAAAAAATAAAATAAAATAAAAAAATAATAATAATAAATCACAAAATGTACCTAAAGATGAGTAACATGCCTCAGAAAAAATGATTAATTTCATCTCTACTAGTATGACTTTAGACAACTGAAATCATTAGACTAGCTGAGTTTAGGAGAGAAAAAGAAGATGGATTAGGAAGTTTATATATCTTTGAGGCTGATAATTCAATAACAAGCAAAGACTAAAAAAGGAAAATAGAAAAAAAGTGAGTGAATTTTGAGTACCTGAATTAGGGACTTACCCATTTATCATTTCCTTCAAATCTAACATTAAACCAGCGTGAATTACTGTGTACCATTTCCACATGTGAGAACAATGAAGCTAAGTTTAAATAATCTGCTTGAAGCATATCCAATATGGCATTGAGATCTGGTTTCATGCATGTGTCTGAGACCCATGTAGTCACATTGGCCTTGGGGTGCTGTGAGCTCATTGCTTGGCACTATAATTTATATCTATGTGAGCAAGGCTTATAGACTGAAGCTGGTCCTCAGCCTGGCACTACTGAGAAGTGGAGAAACTTGGCTTCCTGGCATGCCTTTGGAGGGAATCTTAGGGCTTTTTCCTCTTGCCCTTTCCCACTTCCTGCCTGTAATGGGGGGTTTGTGTAGATGTAACCAACAGTCTTATTAAATAAGAAACACAGAACCAATGTAAAAGAGAAAGCCAAGAGGTCAGAGCTCAGAGCTAAAATCTCACCCTTCCTAATGCCGTGGTTCTAGCTTCCTGAAAGAGAGCTATTTCCCCGTGTGTAAGTCATTTCATAGTCATTCTGCCTTCTCATTGGTTGTAAACCCAAACATGTGACTGCCTTGTCATTGTCTGTATGTACAGCCCCCCAGGTCTTAAAGGCATATGTCTCCAATGCTGGTTGTATCCCTGAACACACAGAGATCTATGGGATTAAAGGCGTGTGCCACCACCGCCACACTCTGTCTATGGCTCTAATAGCTCTGACCCCCCGGGCAACTTTATTTATTAACATACAATCAAAATCACATTTCAATACAATTAGAATACCACCACATTCCCCCTTTTCTATTTTAATAAAAAGAAAAAAAGCAAAAGGTTATAACTAACAAAAGAAAAACTATATACAAAAGTACAATAACTATATATAATATATACAAGTAATAAATACCTAAACAGGTATTTGCCAAATCAGAGAAAATAATTCCATTATCTATCCTATTTTGGTAAATCCAAGATGTATCTAATGCACTTTCTATGCTAATTAATTTTCAACTATAACTAACTAATCTTCAACCATAACTAACTAATCTTCAACTCCCTCAGAGACCCAAGAAGGAAATAATATTAGCTAACAAAAATAAAAACAGGAAGTGCATGTAAGCAACTTCCAAAAAATTTGTGAGTTGACAGAAACAGTCAGCTGTCTGGACAGTCATCTGAGGTTTCTCCACAGTGTTGGGGCATCATCTTCAGCCTATAGGCTTAGTGTATCTGACAGACTCATTTGTGAAGTAGGATGTACACAAGGTCAACAGTTCAACCTCACATTGGGTGAGAGCAGTCCATATACCAGAAACACCTGAATTCCACTAGTGTCCTGTCATGATTCAGGATTTTAAATTCTGGAAATTGTTGACAGTTTTTTAGTTCAGCTGTCCATTCTTTTTGGCTGTGTATATTTGGCTTCATCTCAGCATCCCCTTCTTCTCCACATTCCTCTATTAAATGCCAGTCTACTATCAAGAGGCGTGAGCTTTCAGATGCTGTTCCATTGCACAACAGAAGCCATCGGCCTTCTGCCTGTTAAGCTGCCTTCAAAGAAAAGGGCACTGTACCTTTTACGGATTGTGAAGGCCACTTCAGGGATGGGGCCATATTGTCTTGGCCTCAGAAGATGCCTTTTGATAAAGCCATAACCACACTTGTTTTGACAAGAATCAGTAGTCCTTTGTTTCGTGTTCTGTCTGTCCATTTTGTCCTGTTGATTTGAGGATACTTTGTTGTCCAGTGGCAAACTTTTGCCACAAGGAAAGTTGACTCCATATGCAGTTTCTTCAATGCCCATATTTTCTCTGAAGTAGATTGGTACTGGCAGGAGCCAACATCTCTCAAAAAAGAAAAATTTTCTAAGTTATTAAAACATTTTAAATGCCATATTCTGTAGATCTCTGAAGGGTTTGAAGATGACCTGTCTAAAACGTCTCTGATCAATTTTTAAAACATATCTAATATGACTACAAGTTCTATTGTAATGTCTAACTACTAACTTTCATTTCTTTATATCATAATAGTTGGTAATAATAACATTCAAGGATCAGAAAATTGCATTACATTGTTAAATGAATGGTATGAATACAATTAGAAATATACATATAGCATTTTCTAACAATATCAGTTTCAAATTTGTATACAATATAAAACAATCCAATCCAATGTAAAGTATTTAAAACTAGTAATTGTCTTTTTCTTTTTTCTTTTCTTTTCTTTCTTTCTTTCTTTCTTTCTTTCTTTCTTCCTTCCTTCTTCTTCTTCCTTTTTCTTTCTTTCTTTCTTTCTTTCTTTCTTTCTTTCTTTCTTTCTTTCTTCCTTCCTTCCTTCCTTCCTTCCTTCCTTCCTTCCTTCCTTCCTTTCTTTTCTTTCTTTTAACAAGAACCTTAAATCTAATCTCCTTTGCTTAGCCTTTTTCCTAACCCTTGACAACAACTTGTAACCAACCCCGCTAAACATTGAAAATTATCCCAGACCTAAAACCCATTAATAAGACCAAAAAACCACCCGCCCCACACCACCTCTTTGGGAATGTGGGCATCATATTTTTAAAATTGCTTCCTGCTGGGTATGGGCGAAGTTTTCTTTATCCTGAAAGAAAAATTTTAGGTTAATTGTCAAATTCTAGGAAAGGTAACTATATCCTTCATTATCCAGTCTGTGTATAATGCCAAAGTTCAGGGTTTATCTCAAGTCCTTATTCAAGTAGTCTTTGAGACTGGATCATCTCAGTTAGTCATCTCAAAATTGCTTTGAGCACCTTGTAGTTCAAAGCTGATCTGTGGATGATGTTTGTCAGCTTGATATTATTATTGTCCACGTGGAATTGTTGTTGTTGTGGGGCCCCATCTTCTTTCTGGAGACTTCAGTTGATGTTAGGCCTGGCCGTGATTTCCTTCAGAAAACTGATAAGAGACTTGAACACAAAGACATATATATGCAGCTAATTGAAGCCTTTTTTCTAGAATTAGTTAGTACTCTATATGACCATTCATATCTTAACAAAGTTTAAAACATATACATATCTATATATGTTAATCTTGTAAATTTTGATATAAAATCCTTACTTTAAGAAAAGTTTAAAGAATCAGAATAGAATCAAAGAGTTGAGATTAGTAATAGAATAGTCTCTTAATTAATTCGGCTTTTGTCCTGTCCCATAGCAGAAGATGGCTCTTTTATTCTGGCATGATACAGGGAGTTTGCATTTTCCTTTTAACAACATGCTTGAGTTTAAAGAAGGAGAGAGCCATTCTCCAACTCCAAAGTCAGCTTTAAATTTTAATTGAACTGGGACTATTAGAAAACCAATAGTGTTAAATCTTTAGAGAAAAGCAGAAACAAACATTTACGAAGACATAAAATGTTTTACATAATATATACCCATACACTGTTTCACTCTGTTTCTTGGGATAGATGATTTGTCCCTTTTCTTCAGTTGTCTCATTTGTCCAGTGTTCTTCAGATTCCTTAACCTTCATTCTCCTAAAAGACAAAAGCAAAAACCTTTCCCAAGACTAATTTTGGGGATGTTCCTTTTTGGCAAATTATTATCTGATTAAATGAAAAGGCATGTGTTACTGGTACAAGTTAGTTTAAATTGGATGTTCATGCTGGTTGATGAACTATCACCTCCTCTAATTAAGAGGTCTCTCTTGTTCAAATTGAACCTTTATCAATTTTGATGGTACCCACAGCTTATCTTCTCCTGTAGAAACAAAAGCAAAACCTCGTCCCCAATGTAATACATACCCTGGTTTCCATTCTGAGGTCAGCACATCCTTAAAGTATATAGGCTGATTTAATTCTGTAGTTTTTTCTATTATCCAATGTCTCTCTGCAGCTGTTGTTCCTTTCTCATTGGCATTCAGAAAATTCAAAGTTAGAAGAGCATTATGCAGTCTATTTCTGGGTGTTTTTGTTACCCCTTTCTGTTTATTTAGCATATCCTTTAGAGTTCTGTTTGATCTTTCTATAACTGCTTGACCTGTAGGATTATGTGGTATGCCTGTAATATGCTTTATATTGTAATAAGCAAAAAACTGTTTCATTTTAACAGAGACATATGATGGAGCATTGTCAGTTTTGATTTGTGCAGGTATACCCATGATGGCCATAACTTCTAGCAAATGAGTGATTACAGAATCAGCTTTTTCAGAACTCAAAGCAGTTGCCCATTGAAATCCTGAATAAGTATCGATAGTGTGGTGTACATATTTCAATTTTCCAAATTCTGCAAAGTGAAACACGTCCATCTGCCAGATTTCATTTCTCTGAGTACCCTTTGGGTTACATCCTGCTGGTAATGGCGTTTGATTGTAGAAGGAACAAGTAGGACATTTCTTTACTATTTCTTTGGCTTGTTGCCAGGTTATGGAAAAATCCTTTTTTAAGCCTTTACTATTGACATGATGTTTTTTATGAAATTCTGAGGCCTCCAGCACATTTCCTATCAATAATTTATCAATCTCATCATTGCCTTGTGCTAGAGGACCTGGCAGACCAGTATGGGATCGAATGTGAGTTATATATAAAGGATGATTCCTTTTCCTGATTGTATCTTGTAATTGAATAAATAGTGAAGTTAATTCTGAAGCATCAGGGATAAATTCTGCAGTCTCAATATGTAACACCACTCTTTCAGCATACTGAGAGTCAGTTACTATGTTGAGAGGTTCTGAAAAATCCATTAATACCAACAGAATAGCATACAATTCTGATTTTTGAACTGAATTATAAGGACTTTGAACCACTTTACTTAAATTTTCTCATTTGTTACCTGCCTTTCCTTCTTTGTTGGCATCTGTATAAAATGTACGAACTCCAGATATGGGTTTTTGCCATACAATTCAAGGCAAGATCCAATCAACTCTCTTTATAAGATCAATTCTATCACTTTTGGAATATTTGCTATTAATTTCTCCCAAAAAATTACTGCAAGCTCTTTGCCAAGGTTCACTTTCTGTCCATAATTTTTCAATGTCCTCCTTAGTTAATTGTATGACAATTTCTGCTGGGTCTATGCCTGCTAATTGACGAAGTCCCAATTTTCCATTGCAAATCAAGTCAGAGATTTTTTCCACATAAGTTTTTAATTTTTTATTTGGTTTATTTGGTAAAAATATCCATTCCAAAATAATATCTTCCCTCTGCATTAATATTCCAGTAGGAGAACGCCTAGAAGGTAAAATAACCAAAATGCAATCCAGCTTTGGATCAATACGATCCACGTGCCCTTCATGCACTTTCTTTTCTACCAAGGCCAATTCTTTCTCAGCTTCAGGTGATAATTCTCTTGGACTATTTAAGTCCTTGTCACCTTCTAAGGTTTTGAACAAATTAGTCAGTTCATCATTTTTTACCCCAACAATAGTTTCGTAGATGAGAAATAGCTACAAATAATCTTTGAAAGTCATTAAGAGTCTGTAGTCTATCTCTCCTAATTTGCACCTTTTGGGGTCTAATTTTTTGTAGCTCTATTTTATATCCTAAATAATTAATAGAATCTCCTCTTTGTATCTTTTCAGGAGCAATTTGTAATCCCCAGCAAGGCAAAATTTTCTTTACTTCTTCAAACATTCTTTCTAAAGTATCTGCATTTGAGTCAGCTAGTAAAATATCATCCATATAATGATAAATTATAGATTTAGGAATTTTTTACGTATCACTTCCAATGGCTGTTGTACAAAATATTGGCACAGAGTTGGGCTATTCAACATTCCCTGTGGGAGGACCCTCCATTGAAATCTTTTAACTGGTTGAGAATTATAAGTAGGCACTGTAAAAGCAAGTCTTTCTCTGTCTTTTTCTTGTAAGGGTATTGAAAAGAAACAGTCTTTTAAATCAATAATTATGAGAAGCCATCCTCTTGGTAACAGAGTAGGAAAAGGCATCCCAGATTGTAGAGAGCCCATTGGCTGAATTTCTTTGTTAATTGCTCTAAGGTCTGTTACCATTCTCCATTTACCAGATTTCTTTTTAATAACAAATACAGGAGAATTCCAAGGGCTGGTTGATTCTTCAATATGCTAAGCATTTAACTGTTCTTCTACCAGCTCTTCTAAAGCCTGGAGTTTCTCTGTTGTTCAAGGCCATTGCTGGACCCATACAGGCTTGTCTGTTAACCATTTTAAAGGTAGAGCTGTTGGTGTCTTTGGAAGATCATCTGTTGTTGTGCCCTGTTCTTGTATAATATGGATGGCTGGTGACCACTCATTAGAACAGTATTTTCTAATATTTCTCTCAGTAACATGTGCTAGTTTATGATTTGTTTCTGAGATTGGAGGGATGTTAATCTGAGTATTCCATTGTTGCAACAAGTCTCGACCCCACAGGTTCATAGTTATGTTAGCCACATATGGTTTTAATTTTCCTCTCTGTCCTTCTGGACCTATACATTCGAGCCATCTTGCACTCTGTTTCACCTGAGATAATGTCCCAATTCCTAACAGTTGAACATTTACCTCCTGAAGAGGCCAAGTTGGATGCCATAATTCTGCTGCAATTATGGTAATGTCTGCACCTGTGTCTACCAGGCCAGACAACAAAACACCATTTATTTTTATTGTTAATTTTGGTCTTTGTTCATTAATAGAAGTTTGCCAAAAAATTTTCTTTATGTTTTCTCCTGAATTTTCTATTCTCTCTGTTTCATCATCCTGACCAGCATGATTTATTCCAATAGGCATTTTGTTATTTAATCGCTCAGAGCAGGGATTTCCTCTATGGCTGCAGGAAAGGTTTGAACTGGATTTGCAATGGTGGCCTGCGCGAGGCCCCTCTGGGAGTTTCCCTGAAGACTGAGGCAAAGGAATACCCTGTCTGTCCTTTTTGATCTACATTCGTTGGTCCAGTGTTTTCCCTTGCCACACCTTCTGCATACTCCAGAAGGAAGGGGCATTCTGTTGCCATTGTTCCTTGAAGAAACATTGTTTCTAGGAATGGCCTGTTTACAGTCCCTTTTCAAATGTTCTTGCTTTCCACATCCAAAACATCTAACATTCCTCAAACCTTTTGAAATTGCTTCTCCTATCCACATATCATCATGTTCATCAGCCTCAACATTAACTGTGTCTCTAATCCAATCTTCCAAAGGTGCAGATCTTGCCCTTACTGGCCTGATTATTCTTTTGCATGCTGCATTCACATTCTCAAAGGCCAAAGATTCAATTATTGCCTTACTAGCTTCTGAATCCGAGACCATTCTCTTTACTGCTGAAGCCAGTCTTTGTAAAAAATCTGTAAAAGATTCTTTTGGGCCTTGCATAACCCTTGTAAATGACTCAGATTTTTTTCCTGGTTCCTCAACTCTGTCCCATGTCGAACTCTGCCGTTCGATATAAAATTAGGGTTTGGACATCATATAAACATTGTGTTTGTACTGAAGCATATTGGCCTTCTCCAATAAGCTGATCCTGGCAAACTTGTATTTCTTTATCCCTCCATTGTTTTTCTATGTTTTTAGCCTCATCCTTAAACCAAGTCAGAAATTGAAGTCTCTGGCTGGGTTCCAGAACACCTTGTGCAAGGTACCGCCAGTCCTGTGGTACAATCCTATTATATGTTGACCAAGAGTTTAACATTTGCTTTACATATGGGGAATGCATGCCATAAGATACTATTGCTTCCTTAAACCTTTTTAAATCCAACATTTCAATTGGAGCCCAAATATTTTGTGTAGCCATTTGATCAGGCATCTGCTGTACAGTTACAGGATAAATTAAGGGTGACTGTGTGAAAACAGGCTTTCTTTCTGTAACCTTATGATCCAGACATGAAACAACTTCACTGTTAATTTCTTCTGTCTGAATTTTTACAGGTTTAACAAGTTGTTCTAAAGTTGTCATCCTGGCACTTAAATTGACTATGTTTTTAAACTGTAAAAGGAAAATAAGCATAGTGATAAACTGCATAATTCCAACAATACTAATCTTCTCATATAGTTGTTCCATTGTCAGACTGCCTAAAATTTCAAACAAAACCCAATTTTCTTCCAATGTACACATAAAACCCATTTTCTTTTTAATGTGGAAAAATTTCTCTTTTAAATAGTTTCCTTTAAAATATCTGATATGTTGTGACTTACCAACTCTGTGTAGAACAGTAGAAATCCGAGGAAATTTCAAAACAGCCACCTAGTGTCCGAGGTGTAAATCGAGAGAGAGAGAGAGAGAGAGAGAGAGAGAGAGAGAGAGAGAGAGAGAGAGAAAGAGAGAGAGAGAAAGCACGCAAGAAAGCATAGCTGGTTAAAGCTTAAATACAGCCACGTGTTCCCTCTTAAGCCTAGTCAAGGCTTGGCTCTGGCTTCCTTAAGCTCCGACCACGTGCATTGGCTTTACAGGCAGGGCCCTGTTCGGCAGGGCAGGTCTGAGTTGTTTGTAGCACCGGCTTTAAGCAAGCAGGCTTTAAGCAACCAGCTCACAGTTAGTCCGGCCTGAGGTCAAGCAGACCTAGGCCCGGGCTAAGAAGCCAGCTGCCTGGCCTGCCGCCCTTGCAGGAAAGCGGATCTGCCGCCAAGCCAAGCGGTTTTTAATGGATTCTTGTCACGTTGGGCGCCAGATGTAGATGCAACCAACCGTCTTATTAAATAAGAAACACAGAACCAATGTAAAAGAGAAAGCCAAGAGGTCAGAGCTCAGAGCTAAAATCTCACCCTTCCTAATGCCGTGGTTCCAGCTTCCTGAAAGAGAGCTATTTCCCCGTGTGTAAGTCATTTCATAGTCATTCTGCCTTCTCATTGGTTGTAAACCCAAACATGTGACTGCCTTGTCACTGTCTGTATGTACAGCCCCCCAGGTCTTAAAGGCATATGTCTCCAATGCTGGTTGTATCCCTGAACACACAGAGATCTATGGGATTAAAGGCGTGTGCCACCACTGCCACACTCTGTCTATGGCTCTAATAGCTCTGACCCCTGGGCAACTTTATTTATTAACATACAATCAAAATCACATTTCAGTACAATTAGAATACCACCACAGGTTTGTCTCCCACATGTCCCTGCCATGAGATGACTTCTTCCCACAAGCAACAGGGCGAATCATGGACTGAAAGCCCAAACCTCTCAAATAAACTTCTTTTTGTTTTTAAAATTTGTTACCTTTGGTATTTTGTTCCACTAGTCAAAGCCAACTGACACATTGGCACTATATACTCACATGTAGCCAATTCTGCTGGTAGGCTATACCAAATCATTTCCCTAAAGACATGCCTTGAGGATCCTTAAGCTCTTTAAGGCAGACTATGGAGAAGGGACTCGAAGGCTGGTGTAGAAAGAACTTTCTGCTCTCTGATCAAGATATTAATCTTGGGGGTGTGGTACCCATTTTGTTCTGTTAGTATTCATGGTTTCTGGACATCCACATGGATTGAGGAGTTACACAATTTTCTATTGTCCATGACAACATTCTATAACCTGGATGAATCAAAATGATACATGTTCATTATCTTCCATTTTCTGTGAGTAAAAAGTCTAGGCATAGCTTACCTCTGACCAGGGTGGTGTAAGACTGCATCAAGGTAGCAGTTGGAGCTCAGGGCCCTCTATGTACGAATTTGGCCTCATGTTTGCTGATAGAATCTAGGGTCTTCGTATTCTAAGGCTAAGGCCTTTGGCTCCTACAGGCTACCCATAGTTCCCATACATGTGCCTATCTCCACAGGAAGTTCCCACTGCAGTAGGAGAGTCTGTCTGTCTGTCTGTGTTTCTCCTTTTCCTTCCCCTCCAGTCTGTTCTAATTTAATCACAATACTGATTTTGCTTTTGCTACATTCTGCTGATTGAAAACAAGTATAAGCAAGGGAGGAAGTTGGCAAGAATTACCAGCGAGTGAGGAGCATGTGATGTCATTCATTAGGGTCTGTTTGCCACCTGGAAAAGTTCACAGCTGGTAGAGACCTTCACCTCACTGACAGTGTCAGATACAGGTCAAACATCTGGAAAGAGGAAAAATCATCACAGATCCTGCGAAACCTGACAGTTTGGATCTGTGTGTGAGCTCTCGGTGCTCTGTCAGAAACACTTCCTGATCACAGCCTGGCTTCTTCACGTTCACATGGATCGCGCTTAGCCTGTGGAATCGCTCGGTTCCCCAGAGACACATTGCAAGGGATGGGCTTGAGACCTTGCTATGCTCTCAGGGAACATGCTCCTGACCCTCAGGCGTTCCTCTTGACTCCCCAAGTGGTCCAAACACAGCAAAATTGCAGCTTGTGGGAACTTCTTAGAAATGCAGGTTCTGAGACTGTCTTAGTTAGATTTTATTGCTGTGAAGAGACACCATGACCACAGCAACTCTTATAGAGGAAAGCATTTAGTTGGGGCTGGCCGACAGTTTCAGAGGTTTAGTCCATTATCATCATGGTGGGAAGTATGGTGGTGGGCAGGCAGACATGCTGGAGGAGGAGCTGAGAGTCCTACATCTGGATCCACAGGCAGTAGGAAGACTGTCACATGGGCGTGGCTTGAGCATCTGAGACCTGAAAGCCCACTCCCTAGTGACACACCTCCTCCAGCAAAGCCACGCCTACTCCATCAAGGCCACACCTCCTATTAGTGCCACTGCCTATGGAGGCCATTTTTATTCAAACCACCACACAGACTCACCTACACCTGATGGAGAAGACCACATCTGGGAAGACCTCGGATAGTTATATGCATATGAATGCTGGTACTGGAGAAGCAGCATATTAAAGCACACATTACAAGCAGCACCACTTCCTCAGGGGCTGCACCCCACTTGTGTTTTTGTTGGTCAGAGTGAGTGGGTGATAGGATTTAGCTCACAGCTGGTAACAGGCTTGACAAGAAGCAGTAAGAACACATCAAACTGCTTTGAATTAATATAACTCTCCTGGGTCAGACAAATTACATCCTTGGGGTACAGAGAGAATTTATAGCCGTGATTAGAGAGGCGCTGGCAGTAATCTGAAAAATCGCAGGGAGCCAGCTAGGTGCCATTTTTTTCAAAGAAGGAAAAGGATGAGTCCTGAAAATTACTGGGGAGTGAGTCTGACAGTAATTTCCCACAAAATTCTGGAAGGAATTATTAAACAGGTAACTTGTCAGCTCCTAGAAACAGGGATTACAATCACCAGGAATCAGGCCAAATTAACCTCATTTGTTTTTCTTATAATGCATTTCCAGGACTACCAGGCCCGAGGAAAACAAGAGGTATAATAGTTTTGATATTTTAGGTAGGTATTTACAAAGCTGCATATACCCAGCTCACATATGCAGAAACGCGGGACAAAGTGTGTTTTCAGATGAATTCCTAGCTGGCTGAATTATTGTCTCCTCCAGGGTATGTCAGAAATATTTGGAAGACAGGAGTTTGACAGAAGTTTAAGTTGGGTCCCTGTATCAGTCAGGGGTCTATTATAGAGGGCAGAAGTCCTAGGAAGGATAGAGAATAGAAGGTTTGTATGGGGATTTGATCTTACAGAATTGTGGGGACTGATAACGTGAGAGGAAGCCAGGGAGGTGGGGGGGGGGGGAGATGGATATGAAAAGTGAAGGCGAGAAAAGACGACCGGGAGCTGTGAACGTGGTCTGGCCCCTGCTGACTCGCTAACCTTCCAAGTCCATTGATACAGAAATCTGCCAAAAAAAGAAGCTGAAAGAGCTGTATCCTGACAGGCGCTGCATCCCAAAGAGGCCAAGCGCAGACTCAGGATTGATATTTAGGGGCTGAGGCAGGGCTGCAGCTCTAGTCTTGACTTCTAATCTTCATACATTCTTCTCTGCCCAGCCTTGTTGCACAACCACAGTTTTAGGACTTGTAGGAAATATATTTGCTGCTTAGTTGAGCTGTATATACACAGTTCAAAGGTCACACAGCAATAGAGCTCTGCCCTTGACCTTGCTTGGCTGAATGATTAATAATGCAAAGCTCTGAAGGACGAGCATGCTGGGTTTCAGGATTCAAAAGAAAATGCCAGTGAACGAACTTCTCCCTCTTCAAAAGTGCCTGTGACCAGGAAAGCTCTTATTTGCCAGGCTCACTGAACTAGCATCTCCATTTCCAATGTCTTCAATAGCCTTTTTTTTGTGTATTTTCATAGCATTTATTAGTAGATTTTTATAAAACTTTGATTTATTCATGTTGTATCACCCTGATCAGAATGCAAGGTCACGTGAGCAAGGTCATTGCCTGTGTGGTTCATCGCTCAACCCATGGCAGTCAGGACAGAATACAAACTCATGTGAGTAGGATCATTGCCTGTATGGTTCATTGCTCAACCCAAGGCAGTTAGGACATACTAGTGCCTAGATGACATGCTATAAATATTTATTGGTTGATATGTAACTAAATTTAATGAGAACAAGATTAATGCCTTTTACTGAGTAGTAAAATATCAACTCTTTAAGTAGAGAATGAAGAATAATTCATGAGAGAAAATAGATTTGGGCTTTTGTGAAAAGGAAGCACAAAGTGAAAATTTGGGTGTTGGAAAATTAATTCATATTTTACTTATATAGTAGAAACAAAGGAAGTAATATGCCTACTCCATTCTATTTGAAATACTTCTATAAAGAACTCTTAATAGTCAAACATTAAAAATTCAAACAATCTGATTTTTTAAAACAATAGGCTAAATATATGAAGAAACATCTTAATAAAGAAATTATGAAGATGGAAAATAAACATAGAAGATGCTAAATGCAATTTTAATCAGGGAATTTCAAGTTCAAACACCAACATGATACCATTAATGGTTCTTACTAAAGTGACTAAAATCTAAGCAAGTAACAACATCAGTCGGTGGAGAGGATACAGAGCAAGAGGAAGCCTCATCCTTTGCTAGTAGAAACCAGAATTGCTGTAGACATGTTAGAAGACATGTGGGCAGTTTCGTACGCAGAGAAACATAGCGATAGCATAATGACTGAGTGATTGCTTCCATAAGCACTTTTGAGTCTAATAAAATCCTACTTGTGAAGTTTATAGTAGCTGTTTTCATAATGTCTGTAGCATTAGAAGCAGTTGCTATTCCTTTGATAGAACAATGGGTCAATAAATTGGTACATTTATGCAATACAATGGAATATATCCATCGTAAAAAGAAATTAAATATCAGTCCACTAAAAGATGTAGTTAAAGGGCTGGAGAGGTGGCACGGTGTGGACAACGCTTGCTGCGCGTGTGTGAGGAACTGAGTCTGGATCCCCTGCACCATATAAAATCTAGGTTTGGCAGTGCCGGTCTGCAGCCCTGTGCTGGAAGCCAGGGACAGATGCACATCAAAGGCTCACAAGCTAGCAGGTATACTCAAGATGGTGAGCTCCGGATTCAGTGAGAGGCTTTCTCAAAAAAAAAAAAAAAAAAAAAAAAAAATACTACAGCTGTAGAGGAAGGCAACTGATGTCAACATCTAGACTCTACACATGTGTGTACAGGTAAACGCGCGCACATTCACACACAGAGCACATAGTAGAAAATTTTAATTTTTGATGTGAGGAGTAACATACAAGACAAAACTAGACAAAGCACCACCCTATAGTACCTGAAAGAGGAACATTATTTGAACAAATAAGTAGGTCAATAAAAAACAAAATCCTCTCAATATATGGTTATTTTTAAGAGATATAAATACATAAAACACCCCCAGTAGCCAAATATGAAATGATTTCATCTACAAATCTACCTATACTGGATTATCACCCAAAATATAAAATAATGTTCACACACACAAAATCAATGATGTAAAGTATAAATACATGAGGATATTATGCATTTAATAAAGGCAAATATCCACATGTAGCCCATGCAAATGAGTTCCAAATAATATATGTGGATCCTCTGTTCTCAGGGACACAGAGCTTAGACACCCAGTCTTTAAATAAGAGCTATGCAAAGTCTGCATCCTTTCAAAGGACAGAGCAAGTTTACAGGGCAGCCACCTGACAGACATTATCTCACCAAGAGATCCAGGTCAGCTTCAGCAGAGGGGGTCATGGTTAAAGTATTTATTACTCATAATGCAGTGTCAATGACACTTTCCCTCTGTGGCTTCCCTTCACCAACTCTAGTCCACTCATAAAAATATATATGCAGGCATATTCTACAAGATGTTTGACAAGTCTTGCCTTAAGTATCAAAACCACCAGAACTAAGGACAGTATGAGGAGCTGGACAAATGGCTCAGTAGTTAAGAATTCTTGGTCTACAATCTTGAGGACTGGAGTCTGGGTTCCAGCATCCACATAATAAGTCAGGACTCCTAGGAGATGTTTGTAATCCCACTGCTGAGGGAGGCAGAGACAGGAAGACATTGATGGTTTCCAGCACAGCCAAACAACTGTGAGTTCCTGATTCAGGGAGAGACTCTGCCTCAAAAAGTAGAGGCAGAGCATCATAGAAGAGGACTTGGGGAACCCTCTTCGGCTTCCATGTGTATAAACATGAGCACACATTTGCAGATACTCTGGTACAATTAAACAAACCTGTGAAATAAACCCTTTAAAAATGTATGAGAAACTCTGAGTCAAGAGAAACCTGATGTAACTATCTAGGTAGGTTCTTTTTTTTTTTTTATTTTTCGAGACAGGGTTTCTCTGTGTAGCTTTGTGCCTTTCCTGGGACTCACTTGGTAGCCCAGGCTGGCCTCGAACTCACAGAGATCCGCCTGCCTCTGCCTCCCAAGTGTTGGGATTAAAGGCGTGCGCCACCACCGCCCGGCTCTAGGTAGGTTCTTGTACATCAGATGAAAACCAAGGGAGCCTGAATAAAGGATGAACTTCAGTTAATAACAATGTGTCTATGTAGGCTCACTAATTATGAGAACAGTACTAATGTAGTATTGAATGTTGACAATAAAGGAGACCATGTGCAGGCATGAGTAAATTCTGCCCCTGTGTTTGAAAATTTTTAAAGTCTTCAAAATTTCCAAAATAAATTATTTCATTATTTTGATATGAAAAATAGGGCATTAAGAAAACAAAATCAATAAGTCACTTTTTAATATAATTTTTTATTGATTCTTTTGGAATTTCACATCATGCACCCTACTAACTTCCCCATCCCTTCATATCCACCCCTCATCCCTGTAGCATCCCCACAAAAAAAGAAAATTAAAAAGATATTAATTAAAAACAAAGCAAAGCAAGCAAACAAAAACCTCACTTCACTCCCCCGTCTTTCCCACCTGTCTAACAGCTCTTCCTCCATCTTTGTGGTACTGGGAGCTGCAGTGGGTCCTCAGTATACCCTCTTGTCCACTCAGCTTTGCTTGCAGATATTTGCTGTGTACAAAGCCTCTGGCTTATGGTTCACCGTCAATGTTGGACCCTCACTGGGACTCCTCTTGGATATTCTGCTGTTGCCCCAGTCTTGGAGATCCACAGGAATAAACTACTTTCATTACAAAAGTTATAAACATAATGGTTGCCTTAGAAAATGAATGAGGGTATGTTTGTGAAGTAATTATTTTTTTTAAATATTTATTTATTTATTATGTATACAGTGTTCTGCCTGCATTTATGCCTGCACGCCAGAAGATGGCACCAGATCTCATTATAGATGGTGTGAACCACTATGTGGTTGCTGGGAATTGAACTCAGGACCTCTGTAAGAGCTCTGTAAGAGCCAGTGCTCTTAACCTCTGAGCCATCTCTCTAGCCCTTGTGAAGTAATTATTATGAAATAGTTGTAATTGAAGTTCTGCTGCCTTCAAATACTCAGATGTTGAGTGTGAAGGGATTGTACTCCAGTACAGTTTCTAGTGGTGGAACCAAGACAGACTGGTCAAAACCACGAGGAAGCAGGTTTCAACACAGATTAAAAGTAGCCCCTGATGATCAGAACTGTCCAGCTCTGACTAACTTGCTATTGGAGGGAAGTGGAACACTCAGCTCACTGATCCTGTAGCAGAGGCCGACAGAATGTCATAGTGAAGAAGAGGATGAGGATGAGCCTGAAGGTGTCTTCTTGGCTGCTCTGAATGCCTGTGTGACAGCCAACTCCACCATAGCTACATTGGTTCAGGTGGCTGGAGGCAGGCTTTAGAAGCTAGTTATTTTCTTATGACATCCAGATGGTGTGTTTCTCTCTGATCGTCTTGAAATTACATTCTGGCTAGAAAGTGAGAAATAATTGTGGTTCACGGTGAGGGATGAGTTCAAGAGAGGGAGCTTCTAACAATATATCTGTGCACATACACTCCTCTCTCAGAACTAAACACACGGCAGAAGGCTACAGAATCAAGACATCAAGTAGACCCCCATGGTGGCTTTAATATCGGATATTATCATCTTGGTT
The DNA here is from genome assembly GCF_004664715.2 of Peromyscus leucopus. Classification (NCBI taxonomy): domain Eukaryota; kingdom Metazoa; phylum Chordata; class Mammalia; order Rodentia; family Cricetidae; genus Peromyscus; species Peromyscus leucopus. Next base: position 89,006,334 of record NC_051067.1, on the reverse strand, counting down.
TCAAATGCTGTCTGGTATCATGATGCTTGAGGCCAGCTCCAGCAAGCAGGAATGGTTCTTGGAGGGTAGCACTGCCATTATCTACAGTACCAGATGGCTTTTGCCCTCTAGAAATCCAAACCCATTCCATTTCTCCTGGGGAAACAGAAACAGGAGGGATTTGGGTCACTTCTCTCCTGATACTACTGGCAACAATGTGGGTTCCTGTTTATGTGTTTTTATGCTCTTGTATTTGTACATGTTTCCACTTGGTGATTTGTCCTTTAAAAAAATGGAGCTTCAGAAATGGATATGATTATGAAGTTATGCAGTCTTTAATCATGTCAGGTCCTAACAAATATATTATACTGAAGCTCAGACTATTTTTCACTCTGTAGTTATTTCAGTAAAGAATGGTTTGGCCAATAGACCTCATCAAGAAAAAGTCTAGTATTCTTGCAATATAAAGTAATGTATGTGCATATTTGCACAGATGTATGTGGATATACTTTAAAAATAATGAACTATATGTTCAGTTTGTTTGCAATACAAATACTTAAGTATTTTGTCTGGAAAAATCTGTCATTTGTGGGTTTTGACCATATATTACTGGTCAATGGTTTGTGTGCAAAAGCCAATGTTAATAGGGTTATGTTTTTGTTGTTATCTTTTAGCAATGCTTGCCTTGTAGTTCCTATGTAGTTGAGGACGACTTTGAACTTGTCCTTTTGCCTTTACATCCTAAATCCTGGGATTATGGGTGGGTGTCACCACACCCAGCAATCAGCTAATGTTTAAAAAAGTTTGGATTTTATGACTATTGGAAAATCACAGTAGTTTTGGATTTCTTTGCTGATATTAAATTGGATCCAATGGATGGTATGGAATATGAAAAGTACTATAGACTAGGAAGGGTTTTTACTATTTTACCTTGAGAATTGACAGGTACCTCCGCCTAGTTTTCCTCCAGTGTGAAAGGAGACTCTCCGGCATCAGTCTCTAAAGTCATCCTTGTTTGAGTTCATGAATGAAATTTTCTACACAGGTGAATACGCTCACTACTTGATCCTCTGTCCCCCAAAGTAGTGACGCTAGTTTTGGAGGTTCTGGAAACTTTAGAAGGTAGAGGGAGACAGACTACCTGGAGGAAGTGGAACTTGGAAGGCAAGCCCTCAGAGGAGTCTCTTCCTTGTCCCCTTCTTGTCTCCTGGCTTCCCGTCTATTGCAAAGGGAAAAGGTGCCCCTGCCCCAAGTGCCAGCCAACATATGCTCTGCTCAAGTGCACGTGGCCAGCCAGCCACCGTCCACACACTCCTAAAACCATAAGCCTGAACAAGTCTTCTTTCCTGTCAGAGAAGTAGCGAAGACAAACTATTTCCTGAATTCATACTCTAGAATTATACTGCTAGATTCTATCTATATGGTGTCAATTGACATGATACCAACTTTCCATGAGCCCCTCTCCTGGCTTCTTTGGCTAGATAATGGATTCGTGTATAATATATGTCTCTTTACATAGATTGTAAGTTCCTTTGCTGCTGAGAACTGTAGTATATTGATTTCTTCATTTCTGTTCCTTCCTCTGCTGTTGACCACACTGTACCTTCATTCTGCCTTCATCCACCTATGAACATCCATGCATTATTTAAGAGCTGCCCAAAATGTCACACCTTGTAAGAAATAGATTGCTTAGTTGGAATTAATCAAGTATCCACCCCACTTTGCCTTGTTCTTCCTGGCAGTTCTTCTCTCCTTCTATGCATCTTACTTTACATGCATTTACATACCCCTCGTAGGCTCCCAGAGGACAGGCAACCATTTGTCCCAGTGCAGGACCAGTATCTGCTTTTGCATACTAAAGATGCCCTAGCATCATAACTGAATGACTTCTTCCAGGGTCTCTTCCAAACAGCTTCAAATCCATCTCTTCTCTGTTTCCCACAAAATTATATGCCATAGATCCATTATATATACAGCATAGTTGAGTTTGTAATTAGGATCAAACTTAACAGAGTCAGAAAACCCTGGCATTTCCCCCTCATTAGGCCTTTCTATCTCTGTGAAAGTTGGTGTCATTTATAGCAATACTCAGGCTAGCGCTGGAAATCTTTATTTCTCTCTTCTTTATATTAGACATTAAACTCTTAATAGCTCTTGTCAGTTCACTGCCAAAACACAGACCGAGTCTTATGCATTTTCATTATCTCCACAGTGCTGGCCCACGCTGCCACCCTAACTCACCTGGATAGTGTTACTGTATTCTCACCCAAACCATAATGGGACCTCCAAATCTGCCCACTTCCTCTTTTATTGATCCCCCCTCACAGTAGCAAGAGAAGAGATTCTCTCTATGGCTTCTACTCATGACAAAATGTGGATTGCTAGCCACACCAACCAATGCCCAGATAACCTGAACCTTAAGCGGCTTTGCTTTGCCCTCTTCCTCGTCATTCATGCTGCAGTGACCCTGGACCAATTTCTGTCCTTCAGACATGCCAAGCTAATGTTTTCCTCTCTGGGAACTGTGACCTTGCTCCACTTTGAGATTGGAGATGTGTTCTCAGAGAGCTTCCTGTGGCCATCAAATGAGATTTTTCAGAGCTGCTGTGCCATCAAAGACTGGAGATGTGTTCTCAGAGAGCTTCCTGTGGCTCAGGTGCTCACAGAAACTTTTGCTAACACCTTGCTAGTGAGCATTCATTACTTTCTCATCATGAGCTAATGCCCAGTGAAAGACCCTTAAGGAAAGAAGGATTTACTTTGGCTCCCATGAGGAAGCAACTAGAGGAACGCAGGTGCTTAGCTCTTTGGCCATTTGAACAGTCCATGGCCTTGTGGGATATTGTTGCCCAGTTAGGATCGGTCTTCCTTCATTTTGGAAACTGTTATAAACACACATGCAGAGGTATGTTTCCAAAGTGGTCATGAATCCAGTAAGGCAGTCCATGAAGAACAATTGTCAAAACATCCTGCAATTTCATCTTCTTTGTGGCCCTTACTGGGTTTAGGATGTTCCCATTGCCCCCTTTCGTATCAGAGGGGCACACCTGGTTTTGGGCATATCTTCTGCCTCCATCTCTGTGTGACTAACAGGTGCCCCCATACCATCTCATTGGCATTTGGCTTGACTTCCCAGGGTCTTCTCTTTTCTCCTGTCTCTGAGCACATCATCTGTGCTTGACTAGAGGCCCCTTGGAGGTGGACACCACCTTGTACCCCTGCTGCCACTCACAGAGCTTGCTTTGGAGTAGCACGGTGCAGGTAAGCACATGCATTTCCCTTTAATTCACGAATCCCCCTTTCCTCCCTCAGTCTTTTTCTGATGGAATTGCTTGTTAGTTGTAGGGAACTTAAATTCCTATTACAGCTTTTAAAACTGAGATTGGGGAATTGATGAGGCCTATAATTGGTAAAAGAAACTCTGACCTAAGGTTCTTGCTTAATGAAAGAATGTGGTAGGAGGGCAGTGGGAATAGTTTCACTTAATAGAGGAGATGGAGATTTGATGCTCAGGGTACCAGTTTATTAGGCAGGGAAACCAACTATTAATTCACCGAAAAAATGATCTGTCAGAGACACTCATCTTCTGTTCAAGCTGGGGGACAGGAACAGGTCCCATCATAAATCACAGACCTTTTTACCTTTATTAACATTATTAAATCAAGATTTATCTTTCTTATAAAATTTTAGATTAGATCACAATATTAGAAACTCAGTCTTACTCCCAACCAAGAGGTAGTCCAGGTTCCTTGGCCAACTCTAGTGGCAATGACCTGGACTGTGAAACGGTGACGCCTAGAGGTGGCAGAGAGTGAGGGTGGATAGGGAGGGTGCTGGTAAGTCCACTCGGCACAAAGGTTTCCAGTTTTTATAGTTAATACATGTTGAGCCAAACCAAAACAACATGTAAGCAGGCAATTGCTACTGTTATTCTACAAAAACATGATTTAATCTCTTTTCAATTTTTTTTAACCCCACATCAGGGCTTCTTTTCCTGTTTCTGCTGTCATTACATTTTGCCTGAGAAATTTTTTACATGACTCTGGGTAGATAGGAATACAAAATAGGTATACAAGTCTAACACTTACTGGTAAAAATAATAAACTTGTTAAACAATTCTTTGAAATACATATGCTTTATGAATTTATCAAAGTCAAAAGCAAATTTGCATACTGATGAGATGAGTGTACCCTTTATTATTTTACACAAAACTAAATATTGGATGAATATTTCATTCTGTGGGGCATAGAACATCTTTAACATTTTTTTCTTTCTTTCTCTCTCTCTCTTTCTTTCTTTCTTTCTTTCTTTCTTTCTTTCTTTTTTTCTTTCTTTTTTTTGGTTTTTTGAGACAGGGTTTCTCTGTGTAGCTTTGTGCCTTTCCTGGAACTCACTCTGTAGTCCAGGCTGGCCTCGAACTCACAGAGAGTGCTGGGATTAAAGGCGTGAGCCACCACTGCCCAGCGATCTTTAACATTCTAAAGAGATTACTAATTTTTTTATTTTTCCATTTTACACATGTGTGTGATGTACATGTACTTTTTTGTATGTGTTTGTGCATGCATGTTGAGTTTGCATACATGTTTGTGTGCATGCAGAGGTCTGAGATTGATGTTGGAAATCCTTCTTGATCTCTCCTTGACCTTATTCAATGAGTCAAGGTCTCTTAGTCTTATCCAGGGCTTGCTGATATGGCTACTTTTCTTACCAGCTTGCTCTGGGATCTTCTGTTTTTTTCCAGGGCTGGAATTACTGCAGGTCACCAATCCAATCAGGTATTTATGTGGGCTTCTGGGGATCTGAACTCAGGTCCTTACTCCCCAGCCTTTGACTGATATTTTGATTTTTTAATTGTCAATGCTGAGGACACCATTTTGCATGAGCATGTGGCTGTTGTCTCTTGGAGGCCTGCTTGTTTCTGAAGAGGAAAAGAAGGTGGAGTGCATCTGGGGGGGTGGGGGAGCTAGGAGAAGTACAGGGAGGGGAAACTGTGGCCAGAATATACGATAGGAAACCAGAATCCATTTTCAATAATAAAAACATGCTAGGAAAACACAACTCAAAGATATAATAATTTGATACATGCTGAGGGATGTTTTAAAAAAATATTAAAAATTTGTTTCCTGGAATTAAGCCATTAAGTTTCTGCAAGAGGAGAAAACTTTGTGTGCACAGTGAAAAACGCTGAAATTCATAACTTATGACAGCATCAATCTGAGCTATGGTGTTTCAGGCAGAGTTCACTTACATTGTATAGCATGAAGGCATGTGCCAGGCAGAGCATACATATTGTGTGTTCAGAATGAAACCTATGATGATGTTGTGTGGTGCATCTGAAGTAAGCACTGTCCCCAAGGCCTCAACCATTGGGTGTTTGATTTTAATTCATTTTGATCATCCATATTCAGAAGCCTTTCAGTGTTGCCAAGGTTTTCATGAGTCCACATTCAGTACTGTAATTTCCATAGGGTGTCATGACCTACAGATTGAAAGAACTAGGGCATGCTTCATACTCTATCTCAAGGACCCAGTCCAAAGAGCTAAATTAGTAGAGTTAGTTCTTAATGATGTCTCATTCCTTTGACCCTTTTCCCGTTTCAGCCCACCTTCCCTCTGTGCAGTGCTGGACTCAGGGATGGTGACTTCTGATTCCCCCAAACTCACTCTTCCTGCTCTGTCCTTGCCCATAGCACTTCAGATGACCCCACTCCTCTGCCCTCCACATGCTCCTTTCCTTGGTGCCTTCCTTCTAGCAAGATTAATGAAGAAAACAGAGGTTTGTCAATGAGTAATAGCACTTCAGTTGGATCCAGTAGTATTTGCACTTTTAAAATAAAAATTCCTGGAGAGAACAATATTTCAGAAGTAATAAATAACAAGTGGCTGAATTGCAGACATAACATTAATCCACATCATATTATAAAACACCCAAGTGCCAAGGCCCTGATGTCTGCTGTAATGATGATGTAATAAATTAGTGGAGTTCAAAAGCAGTTCAAGTAGCATTGGTAGATTTCTAACACATCACAAGTGTGTTTATTAAAGTCTGTTTCTGGTTTGGAATCTGGTCTCCACAGTGCCTTGCAGAGCGTCATGGCAGCCCCTCCCTGTCGTTTTCACCCAGCCTGGGCCATTCCCCCAAGTTACCATGGCAGCAAACCACAGCTACGGCAGGCAGCACATGCACGGTAGATCCCTTGAAGTCAACAGACCCAACCCAGACCACTTATGTCCCACCTCTTATCCTCACCGCCTCTCTTCTGTGATCATGAACACAGAAAACACATTCAGCTTGGGCTATTGTAGCAGCCTCTGGGCTAGTTTTATTGTAGCAAGAATCCTAATTGGTCTTAATAATAAAAACCCAGAGCCGGATATTGGGATAAATGCTGAAAGATCAGAGAGACAAAGAAGCAAGCCAAAGCTACCTCTCACCTTGCCAACTCCTCAAAGGGGGTGAGCTCCTGCCTCCTCCCGAACCTTATATTCCTCTCTCTGCCCAGCCATATCACTTCCTGTCTCTACCTCCCTAGTGCTGGGATTAAAGGTGTGTGCCTCCCAAATACTGGGATCAAAGGCATGAGATCCCAAGTGCTGGGATTAAGGGTGTGTGCTACCACTGCCTGGCTTCTATGGTTAACTAGTGGCTAGCTTTGCACTCTGGTCTCTGGGCAAGCTTTATTTGTTAGAGCACAAACAAAATATCAGCACATTTTATTATCACTTAGAAGGTGCCAAGGAGAACAGTCTCAGGGAGGGAACATTTCTTCGGTTCCATGGTCCCAGATATTTCATTCCATTGATGCTTTGTACCATGTAGTTGTATAAAAACATCACAGAGCCTGCATGGTGGAATTGTATAGAAGGAGTTTCTTCACTATGTGGTAGTCTGGAAATAGAGACAGACAAAAGAAAGGGACTCAAGTGAGATATATACTAAGGACATCATATTCATTTCCTCTGGGAAGGTTACAGTTACTGAAGTTTCCTGAATATTCTGAAATAGTAATACCCTCCGAGGACCAAAGAGTTGAATTTAAAAGCCTGTGAGGGACATTTCATATTCAAACATAAAGGCTTCTAGAATTCTCTACCAAGCCATCCTCCAAATTTCCACCAAATTCACGAAACACTAATCCTTCTATTGTATCTGTTGCTTTTAGAATTAATTCCAAATGAAGGCAAATGCTTCTCTGTCTGTTTCATGACTGTACCTATGTCTCTTTATAATAGAGATCTATTTTCAGGCCGTTCCCATGGGACCCCTCGCATTGCCTCAAAGCCCCACGTTCGTTTCTTCTCCTCTGATTATTTCCTTACCCCAAGCCATTCCTGTCGAGGATCTATGCAGACACCACATCTGCTGAGAAACCCAGTTTCCATCTTCTCTGTGTAGACTGCTTCGCTCTCTAGTTTCTGTAACAATTCAACCCAATGTACACATTTATCACAATCTTTAATCTTGGTTGACAAATGCTTTCTTACGGCCTCTAGAAGTCTGGAAAGATATTTAGAGCAATCTATTCTTTTCCTTCTCATTTATTTATTATTTAATTATTGAATCTCATATTGGAGCACTTGGTGTCTTTTAGGCAGTAAATATTAAAAGAGTAATAATCAGAGCTAACTTAGAATGAACTTTTAGTCTTGGTCAGGTTTTTCCAGTATCATGAATCACTTTATTCAGTCTTTACAATGGTTTATTGTGGATGACACAGCCAGTGGCTGATGCCTCCAGTGTTCTGTGTCACAGTCCTTTGATTTGACTTTGATTCTAGCCATTGCTTTGGCAGACAGTTTTGGGAGAGCACGGACTCATGCTGAGTGAGTTACTCAAGTGTGCTGCGCATCAGTCTGCTTTCTTTCCCAGGTGCTCTTGAAAGCAGCAGAAGTCACCTGGTCTGTTGTCAGCCTATCACAAATTGAAGGGGATTTAGCAACTCCAGGCAACCCTCAAGAATGGGTGAAAAGAGCTGGTGAGCATGCTCTCCACCCTTCGCTCTTCAGATGGACAATTCTACACGGTCATCTCAGAGGCCCTGGCTGGTTCCAACCCCCAGTGCTTGTAGAAGCGATGTTTACAATTCACTTGTGTATAGTCGTCCCACTCTTGTGACATTTCACCTTGTTCACAGCCATCTGTCAATTCAACTTGAAGATTTTTTTCCTATTTTATTTTGTGAAAACTCAGATTAAGACAAGAACTTCCCTTGTCCTCATTGTGTTAGAAACAGGAACAGGGAACTAAGAACCTTGTGTAGGCTCCTATCCCCGGAAAGCGAAGCAGGCTACCTTCAGACTCAAAGAGCCTGGCTGCAGGGCCATTTCCATGATCATGTGTGCAAACTGACTGATGATGGTAACAGATTCAGGAAACTCTAACTTCCTGCCACAAGTTTCCTGTCATGTTTGTGTTTAAAATCTATCTTGGTGGAAGGCTGAAATGTTCTGCATTTGGGAACAAGATCATACTACTTCCTATGTTATTGTATTTAGATGGTAAAGTTTCTCTGTTTTTCCCAGAAGAAGCTCAGTCTAGAACAATGGTCCTCATCCTTCCTAATGCTGTGACCTTTTCAGTTCCTCATGTTGTGGTAACCCCCCAAACAAAAAATTATTTTGTTGCTATTTCATAATTGGAATTTACAAATTGTAATGTAAATATATATCTGATATGCAGGATATCTTATATGGGACCCCTGTGAAAGGGTCATTAGACCTCAAAGGGGTCACGACCCACAGCATGAGAACCACTGGCCTAGACTAACATAGAGCAGACACTGAAGTGCTGCACCTTCTCATTCTAGAAGGTGCCATTTGAAGGCTTCCCAGTGGATGTTCCCGACATGGGCATATAGAGTATTCAGCTTCCTCAGATTCCCAATGGGTCTGTTGTTCTCAGGGTAGACGATTGTCATCAGTGTGGATGGAGAATGAGCATTTAGATAGCATTCCACGTAACAGCGTTGCTAGAAATAGGCCCTCATAAGATTTTTATGACTCTGAGTGACACTGGAGCTTTAACCAGGCCCTGTTTTTCTTATATGTAGAATGAAGAGTCTGAGTTAAAGTGGATACTCGTACTTGTTTTAGAGTTTTGAACCCACTGAAATCTATTTTTAACTCTGATTTCTCTCCTCTCCTTTAAATGCACATGCACAAAACCATGCGTCTTTCCTTATATAATTTGAGGGTCTTGTGTCTTCTCTGGTCCCTCTGGACACGTCTCCAGGCTCCATCTCAGCTCCAGCTTTCTGTAATCTTAGGTAAAGACACGACCATTAAACTCATCGTGTGGAAGACTTTTCTATGCAAAATGTCTGTTCCTATTACTAACTGCCAGACTCACTGTGAGTCAATTATTTGATAAGCATCCATGTGATTTTTAAATAGACATTAGGGAGAAGAACAAACATTTTGATCTACTTGCATCTTATTCTGGTAGTATTCTATGTTTAATTATCCTTTAAGCCATCGTGGTAAGAAATGTATATTGAGTGATTGGTTATGCCTTAAAAATAATTTTTGTCATATAAAGGAAATTAAAAGTAATTATATAATGATGGTTTAAATGAGTAGGTTTCCCCATATATGTCTATTGCTGATTCTATAGTTTATAATTAGTGTATTTGTGCAAATGTTATAGTGCTCTGAACATTTTGATTGGTTATTATTATTATTCAATATTTCTGTTTTGTTTGACAAGAAGAACAATGTTATATGGGAGTCTAATGGGCTGGAAAAAACCCAACAGACTGACTTCTGATGAACTAATGTGCTTATGATAGAAATATAGCAGTTGTGGACTGGAAAAGAATGGTAGGTTTTATTTACATTATACTGAATTTTGATGAAAAACCAATAGCTCTTTGATGAGTTTCCTGTATAAATTTTAATGAGCTAAAAATTTTGACATATAAAAGAGGGAATTAAAAATGAGAAAAATAGACCTCGTTTTTTAACCCATGTTAGATAAATAAAAGACATTGGCATGCTGTATGATTATGCTGGGCTAGCACCTTCTGTCAGGATTGATAGAAACTATCTGCAGAGAATAAGTTCTTTTTATTTTAATTAAGTTTGTTTCAAATGAATTCTGCTCTCTGTGACTGCAGGGTTGTGAAGAGTCTCTTCCTGTTTGTTTTGATATAGGATCTCATGTAGCCAAGGCTGGTCTCAAGCTCTTTATGTAGTTGAGGATGACCTTTAATATATTATTCTCCTGCCTCCACTTTGAGAGGGCTTAGATTACACTCATTCCAACACGTTTAGTTTTGTTTTCTGTTTGTTTGTTTTGTTGTTGTGCTGAGGATGGAACTCAAAGCTTTGAGCATGCTAGGCAGGCACTACACCAACTGAACTATGGCATAGCCCTAGTTCAAGATTCATTTCTTCTGATTCCAAGGGTCACTTTCCAGTTACATATTGATGGTCCACCATAACTGCCTTTCCGAGTATAACTCAAGTGTTTGGTCCAGTCTGACTTTTTAACCAGAAGTCTATGTTTTCATATGATCTTTACACCTTGAGGTTCAAGAGGTACTCAGGGGTCCATGGTTTTGAAAACTGTTTTGTTGCATCACAGACTCAGGTCTTTAGCTTCATCCACCCACTCGTCCCTCCCAAGCACAGTAGACCCCACTTGCCTCGCTTCCCTCCAGCCACACAGATGGCTATTGACACCTTTAGTACTTCCATTCCTGTGCTCACTTGGCTATCGTCTGTCTCCACTATTAAAACCCGAGTTTTGTTGCTGAAATCTATGAAATAACTTCATGCTCTCTCTGTCCAGCTGTGTTCTCATTGTGGCTTCATCTTCTACACTTTCTTACTGATTTTCTGGATAATTTCTGAAAGTTGTCGTGTCATAGCAAAAGACTTGACTATCCACCTACCTCTAGAGTATATGACAGATTGAGAGGATGAGACCCATTTGTTTCTTGATCTAGTGGCTTTTATGTTTCTTTTGAATTTTCGAACCATGTCTAAGTTCTTGGCCTCACACTGGAGCTAGGCTCTAGCCCCACCCCTATGTTCTAGCCCCACCTCTATCCTCTGGCCCCACCCATATGTTTTGGCCCCACCCCTACGTTCTGGCCCCACCCCTATGTTCTAGCCCCACCTCTATCCTCTGGCCCCACCCTATGCTCCGGCTCCACTCCTATGCTTTACCCATTATCTCTATATTCCAAGCAGGTATGTTGGGGTTCTCTAGTTTCTTAAGGTTCCTCAGGGAAGATCCTTGTCATCATCAATGATAATAGATGGGGGAGGGGGGAATAAAGGATGCATGTTTTATGGTGAAGACACCTTTAGGGGTCTGGTCTACTGTCCTCCTGCCGAAGCATTTCCTACGAAATGAGGCTGTTTTGATTCTGATATATTCCTAGGACAGCAGCTTCCTCTTTGTGTTTTGTTAAAATAACTTGGTTCAGTTCAGTGTGGGGACTCAGGATCATCAGAGCTCAGAGCACAAACTAAGTTATTATTATCTTTTTTCTTTTTCTTTTTTGGTTTGAAAGAAACTATACCGTCAACAACTCCTTTGATGTCAGCCCAGTGTGGTGCTGTGCAAGCTATTTCCTGACAGTTGCCTTGAATGCTTTATTACTATATAAAGCAGGAAATGACCTTTGAGAGTGTCGGGATCTGTTTGATGTATTTGTTAGTTCATATACTTTTAAGCAACCACTTTGAAGGGGTCAAGGAATAAATCCAACGATTTCTGTGAGAGAAGAACATTTATTGCTCTTGGTGTGTGTGTGTGTGTGTGTGTGTGTGTGTGTGTGTGTGTGTGTGTGTGTTTACAAAGTGCTGATCAAATAGTTTACACTTTGGATGTAGATTATACATTTTTACTGTTTACACATGCAATTTGTCTGACATTAAAAAGGGAGTTTAAAAATACCTTGGCAATGTGTTAGAATGTTTTCAGAAAATAAAATAAAGTTACACTCTCATGAATTAAGTCATAAAATTGGCATTTTGTTATTATTTTTTGAGCTGGAAATAAAGCACCTTAAAAGCGAAGAAGCTCCAAGAATTTCAAAAGGCAGAGAGAGCACTTGGGATGCTGTGAGTGTGTTTAATCATTAATTTTCTACAGAACTTTCTCTTCCCTTTTTATAAAACCTTAAGCAACTTCATTCGTCTTGACTGCTTGCATTGTTGATTTTTGCTTTTGTGTTCAAATCTCCTAAACATATGTGCTCTCATCTTTGGAAAATTCCCTCACTTCTCCAGGTCCAAATCTAACAGCTGGATTTGGGTTGCAATGGATTCTAGTGCCCTTCTAACCTGTGCTGTAGCTAGCACAGTGATTTGCAGTTAGTAGTGTCTGTCTCTTACCATAGTATTTCTTGTTCTTCTTTAGAAAGGGAACATGTGAAAATGGACATAGTTGTGGTTTGTAATTTCTTAGGATAGTATGCTGTAACTCTTAAGCTTGCTTTCCGATCTTCCTCATGCGGCAGTTTTTCTGGTAAACTCCTCCATCTGCTTCCACAGGTCAATGTCTCGGCAATTCTGTGCTAAAAGGAGAAATGAACATAATCTATATTTGCTATTTCTCTTAAGCTATGTTTGTTTTATAAGTCAAATGTGCCAGTGATATTACAAAATTATTAAAAGCTGTTAGCACCAACAAATATATATATTCAGACATAAATATGTATTTTCAAATATAAATGTATTTGAAAAAGTATTTACTTAATCATAGGTTATTATGCAATTTTCAGAATGTTATTTAATGTTTAAGGTAAGATGTTTGTGAGCAGTTAGAAATGGATGCTTTAGACTTGAAATGATTTCTCTCAGCCATCTTTATTCACTGCTGCTACTAAAAAAAGTTCCTTCGACTGGGTAATTAATAAATAAGAGAAGTTTGTATTCTCACGATTGAGAAGGCAGTAGATCCAAGGTCACAGCTTGGCAGACATGATGTCTAGGAGGACTGCTATCCACTCCAGGTGATGGACCCTGTTGAGGGTCTCATGCAGCAGGAGGTATAAGGACAAAGGACAAAAAGCTTCTTTCCAACTTATTCATCAGATCATTAATGCCATTCATGGCAGCTCTGCCCTTGTGTCTTAGTCACCTCCTAAAGGTCATACTACTTAGTAATGTCACATTGACAATTAATTTTTAACATATGATTGGGGATGTAGAACACATTCAGGCCACAGCAATGACATGGCTAGAAGCCAACATTCCGTTCTTGCTGCCACATCCTTTTCTCTGTCTTATACAACTTTCAGATGTACGACACAGACTGCATTGCACACATACTGCATTTCACTGCAGTGATGAAGGATTAGGTACTTGTGTCCTGTGTGTATTAGAATGATGAGGTAGATAGACACAAGTCAAGCAGAGAAATTCACAGAAAAACTTGGTGTGGTTCATGGAAAAATGCATCTTGGGATTGCCTTACCATGTCATAAACCTGCTTTAACCAAAGCAGTGGCTCTTGAATTTCCACTACTGAATAAACTAACCTCACAGGACAGTGGTGATGTTTATATATCACTATACTGAAATATGTTTATCACTTACATGACTTAACTTCCTGGGATTTTCTTCTTGACTTTAGTAAACTTCATGTGTATGTTTGCATTTGTGTGAGGGGACCAGGGGATCTACCTGGAGAAATGATATGGCTATGTTGTGGGTTTACATTTCTCCACTCTCGTTGCAACCAGAGTGTTCCCTGGAACTCTGCAAGATTTAAAGTGATTCCAGAGTGCTAAGAGACACACATGAGAATCAGGGCACAGTAGACATGTAGAGTGACTCCATGGATGAATTAGAACATGTATTATTTCTCCAAGATAACTGTCAGAGTACATTCTTGCTGTTATGACCAAATCGCCCAGCATAGGTAATTCATAAACAAAAGAAATTTGTTTTTTATAGTTATGGAGGCTGGGAAATTTGAGGTCAAGGTAGCAATGGATTTGGTGTCTAGAGAAGACTTGTGTCTGTTTCGAAGGTAGTCTCTATTGATGAGTTTTGCAAAACAGAAGCTGTAAGGACAGAAAGGACAGCTGACTTCCTTTACCTCTCATCACCACAAACCCTCTCTCTGACTGAGAACATCAACTCCACCTCTGAACCACAGGTTCAAGTTATTCAAAACCACTTTCCTTTTAAATGAAATTGTGCTAAAACTTCTTGTTGGACCAAACTAGAAATGGCCATTTTTGAGTAGCAGCTCACACCAGGCTAGATCTAATGTCTGCTTAGCTGTCAGTCCTGTATTGAGAATCCAGACAGTCCCAAAATTACATGTTTAAAGGGAATTCCTAATGAACCCCTTGTGTAATATCAGGCCAATATTACATATTACATTACAAATATCATTCTCCCATCAAAGAGAATGAAACATGTAAGCTATGAAATGCCACTCATTTTTAGTCAGCTGGACAGTGACATTTGGATGAAATTTTCCAAAATTCAGTAGGTTTTAAAAATCAAATCACTCACACCAAAGACTACAATTATACCTACTATGGACTTAAAAAATACAAGGTGTGTGTGTGTGTGTGTGTGTGTGTGTGTGTGTGTGTATGTATACATGAGCACATGTATACATGCTAGAAGGTGAGAGGAATAAAAATAAAAAATGATAATGAATTTGAATTTGCTTTGTGACTAGAAGAAGCAGGCGATGGGCCTGTATTGAGTTTGTGTGCTTCCCCTAGCATACTTAGGGAACGTACTCACCTGAAAGCCAGAGAAGGAGCCCAGTTGAGGCCGAAAAGGAGAATTGGGAGTGAGGAGAAGGAACTGATGATGAGGTTTCCAGAGGTGGTGACATCATTGATAGGTGACAGAAGAGGACATTGGATCCCTGGTTCTGGAGTTACAGTGGTTGTGGGCCACCTGACTTCAGTGTTTGGAACTGAACTCAGGTCCTCTGTAAGAGTCACAGGCACTCTTCATTACTGAGCCATTTTTTTTCTAGCCCTCGTTAAGCTGTCTTTGGGTTTCTATTGCTGTGAAGAGACACCACAGCAACTCTTATAAACGAAAACATTTCATTGAGGTGGTAGTTCAGAGGTTCAGTTCATTACCATCATGGTGAGACCTGGTGGCATGCAGGCAGACATGGGGCTGGAGAAGCAGCTGAGTGTCCTCCATCTTGTTACAGGCAGCAGGAAGTGGTCTGTCTCATGAGGCGGTATCTTGAGCATATATGAGAGCTCAAGGCCTGCCTATGTGGTGACACACTTCCTCCAACAAGACCACACCTACTCCAACAAGACACACTAACAAGGCACACTACCAACAAGACACACTACTCCAACAAGGCCACACCTACTCAACAAGGCACATATCCAAGTACTCAAACAAGGCCACACTACTCAACAAGACCACACCTACTCCAACAAGCACACCTACTCCAACAAGCACACTACTCAACAAGACCACACCTACTCCAACAAGACCACACCTACTCCAACAAGGCCACACCTACTCCAACAAGACCACACCTACTCCAACAAGACCACACCTACTCCAACAAGACCACACCTACTCCAACAAGACCACACCTACTCCAACAAGCCACACTTCCTAACAGTGACACTCCCTTTCGGGGTCATTTTCTTTCAAACCACCCCAGCTGTTTTATATAAAATTTACTGTAAAATCATTTGGAATCATTAAACCGATCAAATTCACATTGTAAAAGTTTTGCTATAGACCATTTTACATATTGGGTTTATCTATTTTGGTGTGTAGGGTTCAGTCATTGATTATTTTCTCAACATATTTTATTGTTCCTTAAGAGTTTCTTCTGATTCAGAATTGATCCTCTCTGGAATCAGCTGTGATGGTGTTTATAAACGCTGATACTAAGTTCAAGTGTCTGCTGTTCATTCATATGAACTGCCTGTTTGACAAAGCAATTACCTCTCAAAATAATCGGTACCATTTTGATATGTGTTTTCTACCAAGTTCTCTGATTTTAATGCTCTCTCTGCATCCCTCTGTTTGTTAAAAACATCTTATTTTTCTTCTCCACTTGTGACATGGAAGGGATGCTGTGGAGATGATTTTTTACCTTCTTTTTTTTTAATATGTTGGCATTAGGATAGCATTTCTCAGATTGACTTGTTCAGAGATCATGCTCCAAACCCCACAGAACCACCGATGTCATTAGGAATATGGGTTTCTGTGCATGTGTGAACTGTGGCAGTTACATATTTAGTGACTCTACTGACAGATTTGGGTTTGAGGTGTTTGAGCTTGACTTTGCCTATCTGGGGCGAAGGTATCATTACAAAATGTGACAATACAAAGTTTATGATTATTTTTTCTAGAGCAGACAAAGAAATTTTATTATTTTATTTTGAGTTGGGGTCCCAGGTAACACAGGCTAGTTTCAAACTCATATGTAACCAAAGATGACCTTGAACTTCTGATCTCCACTTGAAATTACTGACATGAGTCACCAGGCCAATGGTCGTAGATATTTTCAGCTTTGTATAAGCTAGACAAACATTTCAGTGTCTGAGCTATATGCCCAGCCTTAATCAGAGGAGCATTTTACAAACACTCCACCTGCTTTCTGCTCCTTGGTGAGCTAATGTGACCTCAGCATGTTCCCTTCAGTTTATTTGTTTCCAGTAAATTTCTTTATGGTATTTGTTATCATCAGCATTTTTTCCTGTGCTGGGGATGAACTTCTGGCTTTGCATATGCTGGTCAAATGTTCTACCACTGATCTACATCCCAAGTCCTTATGATAAAAGCAGGTTTTTCTTCTTCTTCTTCTTCTTTTTTTTTTCTTCTTTTTTCTTCTTCTTTTTTTTTTTTTTCTTCTTTTTTTTTTTTTGGTGAAAATCTCAGTAAAGAATCTGAGGCAAGTCTAGCTAAGATACAATGACCTTTGTGGCCCCAGAGGATTTGTTTAATTTCTTTGTTGCCTCCCTCTCAACTGTTTTATTTAATTAAAACTGTTTTATTTAATTAAAATACATTGAGTATCTTCTGTGTGTGTCTATATTCATCTTTGGATCGGAGTTTAGGAGGGCATTTTAGATTGTGGTAGGAGAAACAAGACAGATTAAAAAATGTTCTTAGGCAAGCTATGGCACTATTCTTACTGCCCAGGGTGTTGACCGTTGCAGCATGCTCAATAAACTTGTTTTCTTAAATCATACTGCACATATATAATACCAAGAGAGAGTGAATATAAAATCTCCGAGATGCCTCAGGATGGAGCATTTGGCTTGAGTTGCAGTCTTCAAAAAATTGAGTAGGAAGGATTCTGATTGGTCCTGGAATGAGCTTCTGTTGAGGAAGAATTGGAGACAAAAAACAGTATTGGAACCGGAAGAACAAACTTGGGGAAACAAAGTCACTTCAGCTAAAGTGAATGAGGTTGCCACAAAAAACGACAACGATGTTGGACTTTTAGATGGTGACAGATTATAAACAACCCAAGTACCAAACAGGGCCTGACGCTTGTTCTGTAGATGTTCAGAAAGCTCTAGAGTTCTGACTTTGAGAACACACGGCTTCAAGCAGTATCTCTCCCTCTCCCCTCAATTGTCTCTGTCTCTTTCCATCTCTCTCTCCCTCCTTCCCTTCCTCTCCCTGTGTCTTCCTCCCTTCCTCCCTCCTTCCTTCCCCCCACCTCATCTCTCTCCCTTCCACTCTGTCCTTTCCTCCCTCCCTCCCCTTCTGTCTCTCCCACCCCTCTCTGTTCCTCCCTCCCCTGCACCTTGGCATTAGGTTGTTAAACATGCTAGGCAAATGCTTTACAACGGATGTGCACTCGATTTCCAGCCCTCTTTTCCCTCTTTACTTTAAGACAGGCTCTCTCTAAGTCGCCCCACTTGACCTTGAACTAAAGCTAAAGCTCATTCAGGCCTTGGCAATTCCATTGCCTCAGCTTCCCGTGTAGGTGGGATTTCAGGCCTGTGACACCAGGCTCTTTATGAGCTTAATGGCAGTCTAGCCATCACCTGAGAAACTTGATTTCTTGATCTACAAAACCCGAGAAAGACAGTATGGTCACTCCAGGTTGCTCTGAGGATTGGGAATATGAAGCAAGGAGTGTCTGGCATGTCCTTGCTCATATATAGGCAGTAGCAGCTGCTATCCATACACTGTGGGCATAAATAGGTGATCCCAGGGCATACTTTGCTTTTCGGTTTGCTTGATTTCAGAACTAAAGCAGCCTTCATGGTATTGCTCCACCCTCTGGTGGAAGCAACTGTTCTCTTCACAGCCCTTCTGGATTCATTTCTTTTTATCATCGGCCTCTGGGGGAAATACAGTTGTGAGAGAATTTACCATTTTCCCTGAACAGACATTTCCACGGCTGAACATTTAATGGCCTGATCGGTGTCTTATATGTTGCTCTAGGCTGTCTTGTCGGTTCCACAGATTAGTTCTCTCTGCCTGCATTTCCATGCTGGTAAGTGGCACTTCCTCTTCACACACCAGACCTTACATATTCAACAAGAAGCTGTGGCTTCCTTCCTCAGCTTCCTTCCTCAGCTCCCATCGAAATCCTTTCCTTTCTAGACTAAGTATCTCTCATCACCTGATATAATCATACAGCCCCTCACATTCCGATTCCTTTGGTTGCAATCTGACTTCAGGTTTCAGAATTGTGGTTTCCAGACCTCAGACATCCGCTCCACTGGTGAGAGCTGTCAGAGGCAAGCTCAGCAGATCCTGCTGGATCTAGACTCCAGACAAGTGTCAATTCCACCATGGAGTTTTATAAAATGTCTAAAGTCAGCTCTAAACCCCAAGCATTTTGATACACTTTGTCTGGATTTTGGGGCATCTCTTGACATTATTAGAAGTCTTCAAAAATGGGAGAGAGAGAGAGAGAGAGAGAGAGAGAGAGAGAGAGAGAGAGAGAGCAAGCATTATTCACTGCCATAAGAAATAAAAACTGTTAAAAACACCTTGGAAGACACCATGGCAGGTTTCACTATAAGACCCATGGATTTATTTAAGTTAACTGAAAATTCCCACCCGCATGAAAATCTGCCCATTGATGCTTATGGCAGATTTATTCATAATTGTCCCAACTTGGAAGCATCTTGGTCACATTAAGAGATGAGTGAGTAAATGAACAGTGGTGAGTCCAGATGACAGGATGTGATTCAGCACTAAAAAGGAGAATTTAGGTGGGAAAGTTATGTGCAATGCATATCACGAAGTAAAGGAGCCAATCTGGAAAGTCTACAGGCTGTATAGGCCCATAGCTACTCTGGAAAAGACATAGCTATAAAGATAAAATGGAAAGTTTAGTTACTGTCAGGGACCTTGGAGAGAGGAAAAAATGAATAGCAAATCACAGACTTTTGAGGGCAGTGAAAACGGTCCTGTACAGTTTTGTAAGAGTGCACACTTGTTATACAAATGCCCAGAGACTGCGTCAAATCAACAGTAAGTATTAGAGAACACTACCAACTCTGAGTGATGGGATGTGCCCGTGTAAACATCTGGCAGGAAGAACATATGCACCATCATGGTAGGCTTGGGAGCCTGCACATTTGCATGGTTGATAATGGAGGGAGAATTTTCCTGTGGGGGATAGGGAGATCTGTGAGAATTCTATGTACTTTTCATTCAAATTTCTGAGAACCCAAAAAAGCTACAAAAATAATAAAATCTACTATTTAACCAAGTTTTAAAGTTCCCACATATAATTTAGTATTTAGGCATGTCTGTAAGCTACAAAGAATATTTACTACAGGAAGAAACGTTTATGGCAGTCATAGTACACAATTCACTCTGCTTCGAACGTCAGAGAATTAAAACGATTAGGGCTCCTCATTAGAGCTTTCCCAAACTCTCCACCGCACTTTCTAAGAAGTAAATCTGTGGCTTTGCGTTTATTTGGATTATATTCACCTTAGCTGTTTCTGGTTATCATCTTTCCATGCTCATGCCCACCTGACTCAACCAGATAACCGGACGGTACCATTTGTTCTGGGTAGAGATTCCAGAGTGATAGATTTAGCCAGAGCTATAGATTTGGCTGTCTCCTGTTCATCGCTGCTCTTCTGGGTGAGCATTCTGCGCTGCTCTCACTTTTCATAGTTGACACATCTTTTAGTTTGCTTTTGAACCACCGTTTACTTTGTGAAGCTCCAACACTGACTTATGGATCTGGAAGCTGACAGGGAACGAACGTCCCTCAAACGGGCAGTGTGGGAAGAAACTTCCGTTCCTTGTAGTAATGTTAGGCATCTTACTACTCTTGATAGAGTCTCATAAAATGATATTGATGTAGTTTAGTTAGGATGATTTTGGCCATGAGTATGAGGAATTCCAATTTAAAATGTCTTAAATAATGAAGGGATTCATTATCTCACACAGCAAGAGCCCTGGAGGAGGCCATTCCAAGGTGAGGCAGTTCAGCGTTTTCGAATGTCATCCAAATCCTACCTCCCTTCCATCTCATGTTCGCACTCTGCATGCCTCAGCACTTCTCTCAGGCCGACTTCCTCCACCGCCTCATGATGGCGGCTGCAGCCTGGCAATGGTGTGAAGGCAAGACAACAGCTTGAAGAGAAACGTGCCTCACAGCTGGGGTTTAGGGTGGGCTCTGGATCTGGGGATGGGCCTGCTTCTCCAGAAGCTAATGGAAGCCTCTGTGCCTGACTAAAAATGGCCCTTGATGAGCATACGATGAAGAAGACTGGGGTTTTGTGAATAATGAAAGTGATTTATGGGGAATAATTTCTAAGTGAGCAAGTTCCTGTGTCCATGACATTCCTAAAGCACAAGATATTTTCTTTGTCCAGAGTATGTTGTTATGATGTGTTTGGAAAGATAGGGCATCATAGGAATGGCTTGTTGCTGAGGAACAAATTTATTTGTTTAAAAACATTTTGAGAACTTCATGCATGAGCGCTGCCTCCACATGACTCCTGCCTTCCCCCCCATCACTTCCCAAGACCCCCCACTCATGACCCCTTCTTCTTTGTTATTGTTTTACACAACACACACACACACACACACACACACACACACATGCATGCACACGCACACACGCACACACGCAAATGCACATGCACGTGCGGGCTCGCACGCGCGTGCGCGCGCGCACACACACACACAAAATGCAGAATATGGAAGGAAGTCTTGGATCAGGTCAGATATATTAAAGGATGAAATCAATTCATACACTCACAAATACAGAATGAAGCCGTGCAGCTGCCTCTTGCTTCACCAGGGAGAGATGGAGACGGTCCAGAGAAGGTCACCTAGCCATCCATCAGGAAGCCCTCCACAGTCCAAGAGAGCACGACCCTCCCCCACTGGTTCTTTTTTTTTCATTTTTCTTTATTAAGAAATTTTCTACTCACTCCACATGCTATTCACAGACCCCCCTCTCCCTCCTTCCACCCCAGCCCTCTTTCCCAAGCCACCCCACATTCCCACATCCCCCAAATTGAGGTCTCCCATGGGGAGTCAGCAAAGCCCAGCACACTGAGCCTAGGCAGGTCCAGTCCCCTTCCCACTGCACCACGGCTATGCAAGGTGTCACACCACAGGCACCAGATTCCAGAAGCCTACCCATAGACCAGGGACATATCCCAATCTCCCTGTCTGGGTGCCCCCCAAACAGTTCGAGCCAAACAACCATCTTCCATATCCAGAGGGCCTAGTCCAGTCCCATGGGGGCTCCACAGCCACCAGTCCACAGTTCATGGGCTTCCACTAGTGTGGCCAGTCATCTCTGCACGTCCTACCATCATGATCTTGATGTCCCTCGCCTGCAGTATCTCTCCTCTCTCTCATCAATTGGATTCTCGGAGCTCAGCTCGGAGAAGTGGATGAGATCTACATGAGTGGACTGGGGAGGGGGAAGGCAGAAGGCGAGGAGTGGGAGATGAGAACAGGGATATGGGAGGGTCAAGCTGGAACAGGGACAGAGTGGGAGGGCAGGGAGGAAGATACCATGATAGATGAGGACATCATGGGAATAGGAAGAGGCAGGGTGCTGGGGAGGCTCTTAGGAATCCACAAGGTTGACCCCACCTTGGTCTGCTGGCGGTGGTCCAGAGAGTGCCTGGACCGGTCTACTCTGGTGACCAGCCTAGCAAATAACCTACCTAGCTGTCATCATAGAGCCTTTGTCCAGTGACAGGTGGAGGCAGATACAGAGATCCACGGCCAGGCACCAGGCTGAGCTCCAGGAACCCCCACAGGTTCTTAAAGGGTCATGTGGCTTTAGAGAAGACCACACCCATTGGGCTAAACCTCTCCATTCCATTGGTCATTAGACTGAATGGCAGATTTCCCACAATATACACATAAACACACACACACACAGGTAGCTACAACCTACTGAGTTCATTTAGCATTGCTCAGATGTACATGTGTCCAGAACTGATCACATGGGCTAAACAACCTTTGCAGGGGCTAAACTTAACAGTATAAGTTACTCTGCTGACCACATGCTTACATTTTGCATTTGTCTAAGGAAAATTGAAGTCTACATAGAAAGTAATGTGTGCATGGATCCAGATTAATCATAGATAGATTGCTGGGCCAACAAAAAATGTTCCTTGCTTGGCAGGGTAGATCTTCATCTCTCAGAAGCAATAGCTCTTTTATTTATTTTTAAAACATTTATTTCATGATGACTACCTCCCAATAACTTTTTAAAGGAAGATTGGAAATGGGGTCTCTTGGGCTTTCTTGACCCACACAGTATGATTAAAAGATCATTGACAAAGCATCAGGAAGAGAAAATATAATGTTTAATAAGCCGAATAATTAAGCACAAATTACACTTCTGTTTGAAAAACTTCATTCAGTGTCAACATAGAATTCTTTCTAATTGAGCCTGGTCAAACAGAGAGTCAGCAAATTAAGTAAAGTCAGTATTGACACACATGTATTCTGAAGAGTCACGTACTGTGAATTGCTCAATCTCCTTCTGAAAGAAAAGCCTAGCTGGGTGAATGCTGATTGGTGCTTAAGTTTAAAGGTAACTTGCAGAAGAGACTGACAGTTTTTTGAAGGTAGATGGAGTGGTAGTGGGTGCCACTCAGAAGAAAACAGAAGAAGCAATCGGAATGAGAGTTCCATTTATCCTGACTCCATGTGTGGAGAGCTGTTTCCCTCAGTGCTCATCTCCCCCGAGCAGCTGCCCCAGGAGGCAGGTAGAATCGTGAAGATGTACGCAGTTGTAGATCACAATGTATTGTACTAATTTGAGGCATTTTTAGCTTGTGTCTTTGTACATATGTGTCAACCTGTTGCCTAGCACACTGCTTTTCCTCAATGCTAATGTTAATGCAAAAAAAAAAAAAAAACCCATAGGTCAAATTTTAGGTTTGTGAGAACCATTAAGTAATTTTATCTCTGATACTTATCCTCATACTTAGAACATTATCAAAGCAATAACAAATTACAAAATCACAATCATAGGACTGAAACTTTTTTTTTTGTGTGTGTGTGTGTGTGTGTGTGTGTGTGTGTGTGTGTGTGTGTGTGACACCACTCTGATAGCATGAGATAATAACTTCAGCTTCTGGGAGAATATTTCTATTTTGTTAAATATATTTTAAAATTAAAATGTAGTTACATCACTCCCCTTCTTCACTTTTCTTCCCCAGTCCTTCCCATCTTCTCTCCTTTCAAACCCTCCCATGCTCCACTACTCTCAAGTTGATGGCTTTGCTTCTTTTTATTTGATTATTAGTGTGTTACACAGCACGCACACACACACACACGCACACACACACACACACACACACACCCCAAAACCTTCTGAGTCTATCCTTGCAGTTTGTCTGTATATGATTTCAGGGCTGACCACTTGGTATCAGATAACCAGTTAAGAAGTTCATTGCTGGGAGAGGCTAATTCTGCCTGTCTGAGCAGTCACACTTGTAGTTCTTAGTCTAGGGATGGGACCCTGGGAGACTTTCTCCTTTCTGCATATGCATGTCTATTGATGTTGTCATTGTTTAGGTCTGTTTAGGACTCCTTGATCCTGTAGTTCTTACAATTTTTCTGCCCTCCTCTTCTACAATATTCCCTGGGCCTTGGGTGGCAGAGTTGTGTTGTAGGTGTATTCACTGGGGCTGGGTCCATGATGCATTGGTTTCCGCATTATGTTAAATTGTAGTTTTTTTGTAACAGTCTCCATCTATTCAAATTGTTTATCTGAACTCGATTTAACTTTAGTAAGTTAGTAAGTGGTATCTATCGAGAAAATTTGTCCATTTCGTTTAAATTTTCCAATTCTGTGATGACAGGTTTTTGAATTATGATCTAATGATTCTCTGGATTTCCTCAGCGTCTGTTGTTATGTCCCCCTTAGTTTCTGATTTTGTTAATTTGGATATTCTCTCTCTGCCTTTTAGTTAGTTTGGATAAGCGTTTGTCTATCTTGTTGATTTTCTCAAAGAACCAACTCTTTGTTTGGTTGATTCTGTGTATTGTTCTCTTTGTTTCTGTTTTATTGATTTCAGCCTCAGTTTGATTATTTCCTGCCGTCTACTCCTCTTGAGTGTTTGCTTCTTTTTGTTCTAGAGCGTTTAGGTATGTTGCTAAGTTGCTAGTGGGAGATCTGCTCTAATTTCTTATGAAGCACTTAGTGCTATGACCTTTCCTCTTAGTGCTTTCATAGTGTCCCATAAGTTTGGGTATGTTGTGCAATCATTTTCATTGAATTCTAGGAAATCTTTAATTTCTTTATTTCTGTCTTAACCTCATAGTTGTTCACTAGAGAGTTGTTGAATTTCCGTGAGTTTGTAGGTTTTCTGTTGTTGAAACCCAGCTTTAAACCATGATGGTTTATTAGGATTCACAGGGTTATTTCAATTTTCTTTTATTTGTTGAGGCTTTGTAACTGAGTATGTGGTCAATATTGGAGAAAGTTCTGTGAGGTGCTGAGAAGAAGGTATATTCTTTTGTGTTTGGGTGAACTGTTCTGTAGATATCTGTTAGGGCCATTTGGTTCATAATATCAGTTACCCTATTATTTCTCTGCCTAGTTTTTGTCTGGATGGCATTCCTGTTGGTGAGAGTGGAGTATTAAAGTCTTTCACTATTTTTTTCTTTTTTCTCTCTTTTTATTATTTTATTTTATTTTATTTTACAATACCATTCAGTTCTACATATCAGCCATGGGTTCCCCTATTCTCCCCGCTCCAACACCCTCCCCTTACCCCCAGCCTACCCTCCATTCCCACCTCCTCCAGGGCAAATCCTCCCCTGAGGACTGCAATCAACCTGGTAGACTCAGTCCAGGCAGGTCCAGTCCCTTCCTCCCAGACTGAGCCAAGTGTCCCTGCATAAGTCCAGGTTTCAAACAGCCAACTCATGCAATGAGCACAGGACTTGGTCCCACTGCCTAGTTGCCTCCCAAACTGATCAAGCCAATCAACTGTCTTACCTATTCAGAGGGCCTGATCCAGCTGGGGGCCCCTCAGCCTTTGGTTCATAGTTCATGTGTTTCCATTCATTTGGCTATTTTTTTCAATAATTGAGTAGAACCAAAATTTATTATAAGCCACAGTTGTCCTAGGGACCTCCATACTATATATATAGCCTCTATGGTTCTATGGGCTGTGGTCTGATTGTTCTTTATTTTATATCTAGAATCCACTTATGAGTGAGTACATACCATGACTGTCTTTCTGGGTTTGGGTTACCTCACTCAGGATGATTTTTTCTAGTTCCATCCATTTGCCTGCAAATTTCATGCTTTCATTTTTTTTTCTCTGCTGAGTAGTATTCCATTGTGTATATGTACCACATTTTTTTTCCATCCATTCTTCTGTTGATGGGCATCTAGGTTGTTTCCAGGTTCTGGCTATTACAACTAGTGCTGGTATGAACATAGCTGAGCATGTATCTTTATGGTATGAATCAGCATTCCTTGGGTATATGCCCAAGAGTTGGATGGCAGGGTCTTGAGGTAGTTCGATTCCTAATTTTCTGAGAAACTGCCATACTGATTTCCACAGTGGTTGTACAAGTTTACATTCCCACCAACAGTGGAGGAGTGTTTCCTTTGCTCCACATCCTCTCCAACATTGGCTGTCATTGGTGTTTTTGATCGTACCCATTCTGACAGGTGTAAGGTGGTATCTCAGAGTCGTTTTGATTTGCATTTCTCTGATGATTAAGGATGTTGAGCATTTCTTTAAATGTCTCTCAGCCATTTGTAGTTCTTGTTTTGTGAATTCTCTGTTTAGCTCTTTAGCCCATTTTTTAATTGGACTGTTCAGTATTTTGATGTCTAGTTTCTTGAGTTCCTTATATATTGTGGAGATCAATCCTCTGTCAGATGTGGGCTTGGTGAAGATCTTTTCCCATTCTGTTGGCTGTCTTTTTGTCTTATTGACTGTGTCTTTGCCCTGCAAAGCTTCTCAATTTCTAGAGGTCCCATTTATTAATTGTTGTGCTCAGGGTCTGTGCTGTTGGTGTTTTATTTAGGAAATGGTCTCTGGTGCCAATACGTTCAAGAGTGCTTCCTACTTTCTTTTCTATTAAGTTTAGTGTAACTGGATTTATGTTCAGGTCTTTGATCCACTTGGACTTGAGTTTTGTGCATGGTGACAGATATGGATCTATTTGTAATCTTTTACATATTGACATCCAGTTATGCCAGCACCATTTGTTGAAGATACTTTCTTTTTTCCATTGTATAGTTTTGGCTCCTTTGTCAAAAACCAGGTGTTCATATGTGCATGGATTAATGCCAGGGTCTTCAATTCGATTCCATTGGTCCGTATGTCGGTTTTTATACCAGTACCAAGTTGTTTTTATTACTATAGCTCTATAGTAGAGTTTGAGGTCAGGGATGGTGATGCCTCCAAAGGTTGCTTTATCGTATAGGATTCTTTTATCTATCCTGGGTCTTTTTTTTTCCATATGAAGTTGAGTATTTTTCTTTCCAAGTCTGTGAAGAATTGTGTTGGGAATTTTGATGGGGATTGCATTGAATCTGTAGATTGCTTTTGGTAAGATTGCCATTTTTACTATGTTAATCCTACCTATCCATGAGCATGGGAGATCCTTCCATTTTCTGATATCTTCTTCAATTTCTTTCTTTAGAGATTTAAAGTTCTTATCAAAAAGGTCCTTCACTTGTTTAGTTAGTGTTATCCCAAGGTATTTTATATTATTTGTGGCTATTGTAAAGGGTGATATTTCTCTGACTTCTTTCTCAGCCCTTTTATCATTTGTGTATATGAGGGCTACTGATTTTTTTGAGTTGATATTGTATCCTGCCACTTTACTGAAGGAGTTTATCAGCTGTAGGAGTTCCCTGGTAGAGTATTTGGGGTCACTTATGTATACTATCATATCATCTGCAAATAGTGAAAGTTTGACTTCTTCCTTGCCAATTTGTATCCCTTTGATCTCCTTTTGTTGTCTTATTGCTCTAGCTAGAACTTCTAGTACTGTATTGAATAAATATGGGGAGAGTGGACAGCCTTGTCTTGTTCCTGAATTTAGTGGTATCACTTTGAGTTTTTCTCCATTTAATTTGATGTTTGCTGTTGGCTTGCTATAAATTGCTTTTATTATGTTTAGAAATGTTCCTTGTATTCCTGATCTTTCTAAGACCTTTATCATGAAGGGGTGTTGGATTTTGTCAAAGGCTTTTTCAGCATCTAAGGAGATGATCATGTGGTTTTTTTCTTTCAGTTTGTTTATATGGTGTATTACATTGACTGATTTTCGTATGTTGAACCATCCTTGCATCCCTGGGATGAATCCTACTTGGTTGTGATGGATGATTGTTTTGATGTATTGTTGGATTCGGTTTGCCAATATTTTGTTGAGTATTTTTGCATCAATGTTCATGAGGGAGATTGGTCTGTAGTTCTCTTTCTTTGTTGCATCTTTGTGTGGTTTGGGTATCAGGGTAATTGTAGCCTCATAAAAAGAGTTTGGTAGTGTTCCTTCTGTTTCTATTGTGTGGAACACTTTGAAGAGTATTGGTATTAGTTCTTCTTTGGAAGTCTGGTAGAATTCTGCACTGAAACCATCTGGTCCTGGGCTTTTTTTTTGGTTGGCAGACTTTTGATGACTGTTTCTATTTCTTTAGGGGTTATTGGTCTATTTAAATGGTTTATCTGGTCTTGATTTAATTTTGGTATGTGGTATTTATCCAGAAAATTGTCCATTTCTTCCTGGTTTTCCATTTTTTGTGGAGTATAGGTTTTTGAAGTATGATCTGATGATTCTCTGGATTTCCTCATTGTCTGTTGTTATGTCTCCCTTTTCATTTCTGATTTTGTTAATTTGGGTGCTCTCTCTTTGCCTTTTGGTTAATTTGGCTAGGGGTTTGTCTATCTTGTTGATTTTTTTCCCAAGAACCAACTCTTTGTTTCATTGATTTTCTTGTATTGTTCTCTTGTTTTCTGTTTCGTTGATTTCAGCCCTCAATTTGATTATTTCTTGGCATCTATTTCTCCTGGGTGTGTTTGTTTCTTTTTGTTCTAGAGCTTTCAGTTGTGCTGTTAATTCATTGGCATTGGATTGCTCCATCTTCTTTATGTGTGCATTTAGAGCTATGAATTTTCCTCTTAGCACTGTTTTCATAGTGTCCCATAAGTTTAGGTATATTGTACTTTCATTTTCATTGAATTCTAGGAAATCTTTAATTTCTTTCTTTATTTCTTCCTTGGCCCATTGATGTTTCAGGTGGGCATTATTCAGTTTCCATGAGTTTGTGGGTTTTCTATAATTTTTGTTGTTGTTGAGGTCTAACTTTAAGGCATGGTGGTCTGATAAGATACAGGAGGTTATTCCAGTTTTTTTGTATCTGTTGAGATTTGTTTTGTGTCCAAGCATGTGGTCAATTTTTGAAAAGGTTCCATGGGGTGCTGAGAAGGTATATTCTTTTGTGTTAGGATGGAAGGTCCATTTGAGTCATAACATCTGTTAGGTCCTTTATTTCTTTGTTAAGTTTCAGTCTGGTAGATCTGTCTTTTGGTGAGAGTGGTGTGTTAAAATCTCCCACTACTAATGTGTGGGGTTTGATGTGCGTTTTAAACTTTAGTAGTGTTTCTTTTATGAATGTGGGTGCTTTTGTATTTGGAGCATAATTGTTTAGAATCGAGACTTCATCTTGGTGGATTTTTCCCGTGATGAATATGTAATGTCCATCCTGATCTCTTTTGATTGATTTTAGTTTGAAGTCTATTTTATTAGATATTAGGATAGCTACACCACCTTGTTTCTTAGGTCCATTTGCTTGGAAATCCTTTTCCTAGCCCTTTACTCAGAGGTAGTGTCTGTCTTTGAAGTTAAGGTGTGTTTCTTGTATGCAGCAGATGGATGGGTCCTGTTTTCTTATCCATTCTGTTAGCCTGTGTCTTTTTATAGGTGAGTTGAGATCGTTGATATTGATGGATACTAATGACCAGTGATTGTTAATTCCTGTTATTTTTTGTGGTTGTGTTGTGTTGTCCTTCTGTGGTGTATGTTGGTGTAGGATTATCTATTGCTTGATTTTTCATGGATGTGTTTAGCTTCTTTGGGTTGCATTTTCTCTTCTAGTGCTTTCTGTAGAGGTCTTTTACCTCCTTGATTAAGCTTCTTCCAAGATATTTTATTGCTTTTTAGGACATTGTAAATGAGAGTGTGTCTGTGATCTCTTTTTCACTGTGTTGTTGATATACAGAAAGGCTACTGATTTTGTATTCAGCCACTTTGCTGAAATTGCTGACTTTTTCTAGAAATTTTCTGGTGGAATTTTTGGAATCTCTTTTGTATAATATCATGTCATATGACAAACAGGGATAACTGGGCTTCTCCTTTCCCCATTTGTAGCTCTTAATTTCCTTCTTTTATCTTATTGTTACAGTTAGTACTTTTAACACTATATTGAAAAAGAGGGGATATAGTGGACAACACCATCTCTTTCTAACAACAAGAAGACATAACCAAATCAAACCAAACCAAACAAAAACCCCAAAACAACCAGTCCAGGCTCAGATAGATTTATAGCAGAATCCTATCATACATTCAGAGAAATCTATAACCAATACTTCTTTAGTTATTAAAAAGAAATAGAAACAGATGGAGCACAACCAAACTTGTTCCACAAAACAAGCATTACTCTAATACTAAAGCCAGGCACACACACACACACACACACACACACACACACACACACACACACACTGTAAAAGTCCTCTAAAGTGCTAGAAAACTAAATTCAGACACATATCAAGATCATTCACCACAATCAAATTAGCTTTATTCCTGAAATGAAAGGATGGATCAACATATCTAAGTCAATAAATACAGAAATCATATCAATGGGCTTAAAGACAAAAATTGCATGATCATCTCAATAGATGCAGAAAAAGCCCTTGAAAAAACTCCAACGTCCTTTTATGGTATAAGTCCTAGAGAGAGTAGGACTGAAAGAAACATATTTCAAAACAATCAAGGTTATGTAGGACAAACCCAACCCAATATTATCCTAAATGGAGAAAAACTCAAAGTAATCCCATTAGTATCAAGAAGGAGATGGAGGTTTTCTGAAATCGCTAAGATTTGTTTTGGGCCTCAGCGTGTTTTCCATTTTATGGAACTTCTCATGGGCTGCAGAATAGAATGCCTATCTTTTGGTGTTTGGGTAAGGTATTTTGTAGATATTTGTTTGGTCCATTTGATGTAAGATGCCATTATATTTTGAAGTTTGGCTTTTCTTTTTTTAAATTTAAGATGACTATTAGAGAATGTGGAGTATTGAAATCACCATTATTGGTTGGTGTTAATCTGTGCTTTTAATTCCAGTAGTATTCTTTTAATGAAATTGGGTATACTCAATTTTAGTGTAGATCTGTTCAGATTTGTAGTATTTTCTTTCCTTCTTTTAAAAGCGATTTATTTCATTTTTATTTTATATGTATGGGTGCTTTGTTTGCATGTATGTCTGTTCATCACATTTGTATTTTCTGCCCATGGTGACTAGAAAAGGACATCAGATCCTCTGGAACAGGAGTTACAGATAGTTGTGAGCCACCATGGTGGGAAGCTGGGAACTGAACCTAGGTTGTCTGGAAGAGCAACAGGTTCTCTTAACTGCTGAGCCATCTTCCATACCTTGAAGTATGTTTTTTGAATATTTGTTCCTTTGATTAAAATGAAGTCTTTATCTCTTTTGATTAATTTTAATTTTAAGTCTATGTTATTAAATATTAGAACTACAATGCCTGCTTTCTTTTTTAATTCCACTCATCAACAATTCTTTGTCTATCCTTTCACTTTAAGGTAGTACCTATTTTTAAGGCCAAAATAAATTTCTAATAGACAATAGAGACATGGATTTTAGTCCTCAACCCATTCAGCTAATTCATGTCTTTTGACTGGAAAATTGAGGCCATTAATATTAAAAATTGTTATTAAATGATATGCATCGACTACAGTCATTTTGTTGTTGGTGATTTTCTTTGTGTGTGTGTTTTTCCTGTCTGAGCTCTTAATTACACTTTTATTAACTATAGCTTGATTTGTTTTCTGTCTAGAGTCTTCCTCTCTGCAGTTTGAACCATTGCTTCCAGTATTCTCTTTAGGGTTGTTTTGGTGGACATGAATTTTTTTTCTTTCTAGGTTGTTTGTATCATGGGAAGTTTTTATTTTTCCTTCCGCTTTGGCAGGTAGTTTTGCTGGGTAAACAGCGTAGATTGGCTGCCATGGGCTGGGCAAGAAGAGAGCGCAGGTTTACCCGGCACAGTATACTTAGCTGATTCACATCTGCACACAGTTTGAGTCTCAAGCAATTATTTCCATTGTTTGTCACATTCAGGGTCACTATTGCCTCAGCTCAAATAAAGCAGCTCATTAGGAAGAGATGTTTGGGAGAACAGCACGACTCATTTACTTGAAAAATGGAATGTGAAAGAAACCCCCAGCCAATAATATTTTCGAGTTATTTTTGATTCAAGAAGAGATGCAAGGGGGTTATCAAACACGTAAAGGGACCTTTAGAATGAAGAAATCACACTCCCTGCTGCTCCTGCTCAGCTAGTCTGCAAACCAAACACTTGGCATGAAAGTCATTAGAAATGACCTTCTTATTGTCTTCCTTGTGTGTTTTCATTTGCTGAAGGAGGGAAGCAGTATAACATTCAGCCTTCTTCAGATCCAGGAAGTCATTAGAAATGACCTTCCTACCGTCATCTTTGTGTGTTTTCGGTTGCTGAAGGTGGGTAGCAGTACAGACTCAGCTTTCTTGGGATCTAGGAAGACTCGGATGGAATATGTGGGAGGGAAGGAAGGGAATATGGGAAATAGATGGAGAGTGAACCCGGGAGTTTCAGGAAGCTGGTTGTGAGCTGCCTTCTGAGTTTTCTGTAAAATTCCATGTACAAAGCAGTCTAGCTTGGTTTGTGTAGCAATCTGTACAAACAGAACGTGATTCTAGAATAGTTTTTAGTATTTTTTTGGTGGTGATGTTATAAATACGCTGACACAAAGGTCATTCTTTTTGTCCACAGAAGGAAGAACATTTTATTAGAAAATATTTTACTACCTCTTTGAGGGGCATATTCTACCGCCACGAGGTTTCAACAGTGTAAATTTATGTGAAAACATGTTTGTGGGGCTGGGGAGGCAGCTCTGGATAAAATACCTGCCATTCAAATATGAGGACTAGAGTTTGGATCCCCAGAACCTACACTAAAGCTGAACAGGCTTGATGATTGCCTGTAATCCCAGAACTAAAGAGATAGAATCAGGGGTCCCCAGGGTGAGCTGGCTAGCTAGACTTGCTGGAATTCCTTAGCTCTGGGGTCAGTGAGAGACTCTATCTCCACAAATAAAGTGGAGAGTGGTTGAGGGAGATACTGATGTTAACTTTGGGCTTCCACAGCCATGCATGCACATGTGCACCTGCAGACATGCATATACATATAGATGCGCCCCCACACACGCAAACATGCATACCCCCTCACACTAAATAAAAGATTGTGAAAGAATTCATCTTTTTCTCTTATTGAAAGACATACGCTCCCAAGTGTCTTTACTCACACAAGCCTCCATCTGGCTGAAAAGCAATTGGGAATGAAAAGACTTGGTATGCAAATTTGCTTTGAGGAGTCTCCTGTGCTGACATGGTGTCACCATAACAGCTGGACTGCTCATGAGGGGATGGTAATTACCATGTTGACGACAAGTCAATTTTGGCTTCACCTTAAAGAAGATACGGAACCACATAGACTCTGACGAATCAAGCTGACTAGCAGGTCATGTTGGATATGCAAAAATATTTTATGAGTTGGAAATGACAGGAATCTATTAAATCATCAGTTGACCACCTTAGTCATGGCAGTTAGGTGTTTAATATTGACAAAATGTAAGGATTTGAAGTAATTTATGTTATTTCATTAGGTGTCATAGTTAGGGTTACCATTACTGTGATGAAACACCATGACCAAAAGCAACTTAAGGAGGAAATGGTTTATTTTGCTTACTATTTCTCATGACAGTTCATTATTGAAGGCACTCAGGGCAAGAACTCAAACAGGGTAGGAACTTGGAGGTAGGAACCGATGTAGAGGCCACGGAGGAACATTGCCTACTCGATTGATCTTCGTGACCTGCTCAGCCTGCTTCCTTACAGCACCCATGGGGGAGTGCCAGACCAGTGCCAGCCCAGGAATGGCATCATTCACATTGGGTTGGACCCTCCCATATCAATCACTAATTAAGAAAATGCTCCACAGGCTTGTCCTTTGCCTGATATTTTGGAGGCATTTTCTTAATTGAGACCCTCCTCTCAGATAACTCCTGCTTGTGTCAAGTTAGCATGAAAACTAACTAGAACATTCCCTCAAGATATAACTCATCCGTGAAGATTAAATCTGATGTATAGTCTTACAAAATTATTGCCTTGAGTTTTAACCATTAGATTGCAACAAAACAAGTGTTTTTCTGATTAAAATGTCTTGAGCTGGATGTCTATAGAGCTGACAAAGGTAAAGGCTCTTTTGTGTGTCCTGAGACAGAGGGCTGTCTTCTACCCAGAGTGTCTTGCCCTAGAAAGGGTTTGCTCGGAATTATCTGTACTATTCTGAACAAGATCTAGAGATTCCAGCTTTTAGCTCAAAGGAGATTTTTAGGAAGCCCTTTGTGGGTTACTAGTGACTGCCCATTAGTATAGCCAGTTCCTTCCCTTGCTCCTGGTATAATAGGAACATTTGCCTTTCTTCAAAGAGCTCTTGGGATGCGTAGGAAAATGTGGCTGATAAAGGCAGTACATCTTTTTCTTTTTGAGGGATTTGTAGAGGAACAATCTTAGCTTTCAAGCCATTGGTAAATGATAATGTCAAATACAATCTTACTTAAAGGATGACAGAGGGTCTGTAAGACTCCAGCTCTTGCTGCCTGGCAGCTGCATTCTATGACTCTTTCAAGGACAAAGAAGGGCTCATTAAGTCCAGAATTTCCCCAGCTGGTTGCTTTAACATCAAATAGTAAAACCAAGAAAGGGCAAAGCCTCCTTGTTCTCCTACAGCAACCAGCAGGGTTCTGGTACGTGAAAGACAGAGCATTCGAAGCATCTGGAGTGGAGGCCCAGACAGGAGAGAGACAACTGGGGGCATGCGTGACACGTGGACTCCACATGTGAGATTTGACAGTAATCTTCAGGAAAAGATGAAATGCCATCTCCTGGCCTGCACTCTCCAGCCTGTGAGGCAGCTTTGGCCTCCTCTATCTCTTCTCCCCTCATTGACAGTTTAATGTCTTTCTCAGCTGCCTATGGTGAGATTCAGTGATCAGCTTGGATGACTCTTGGCCTCTAAGGTTTGGGTGTGGGCTTCACAGATGGCATGGTGGGCTCCACATCCTACGTTGTGTTCAGTTGGTGAAAATGGAAGCTTGTTTGGGGCAAAGGAGATGCATTCAGGATACAAAATGCATCAGAAACAGTGGAATAATTTTAAAATTCATGGGAAAACAGTAGAAACATGGGAAACAAAATGTACAGTGGTCAGAACTAGATAAAAAAATTAGACAACATTAGCTTCTCATCAGTTGTCCTTTTTGGACAATGTGCTAAATCATCGAGGCTCCAGGGACCATTTTATAATTTTCTTATTCACATGTCAGTGAGATGCTGTTTAACAGTTTAAACAATTCCAGCGTCAACTATGGAGTAACTGTAGACCTTACATCTGTGTACTGGTTCATTTTTAATGTTTCCTGGACACAAACTGGGGTCACTTGGGGAGAGGGAAACTCCACTGAGGAATTGCCTGCATCAGATCGGCCCGTTTGTGTGTCAGTTGGGAATTGGCTTGATTGATGACTGATGTTGGAGGTTCTAGACCACTGTGGGTAGCACCATACTTAGGCATGTCGGTTTGTGCTTATAAGAAAGCACATTGAGCAGGCAGGAGGAAGCAAAGTCATGAATAGAATTTCTCCATTCCTTCACAGCCTCTGCTTCAGTTCCTGCCTCCAGGTTCCTGGCTTGAGTTCCTGCCCTGGATTCCCACTATGTTGGATAGAACCTGAAAGCTGAAATGAACTCTTTACTCCGCAAGTTGTGTTTGCTCATGGTGTTTATTACAGCAACTGAAAGAAAAGCAGAACAACCAGTTACACCAGCAATTGCAGCAGACTGCTGTGTTTTATTCTATTCTATTTATTCTATTCTTTTTATTTAATAGAAGTCTACTGACTTCTATTAACCATCGTTCTTTTGCTGCATCCTCCCAGGTAGAAGCCACGGACTTAGAAGGGAAATTTGTGTACAGGGTAGAAATAGGATGAAGATTCAAAGAGCACAGGATTATAAGTATCTTGAGACAGTCTTTAAGAAAACAAGTTTATGAAACACTTTTAATGTTTCATATTATACTGAGATGTTCACCAAAGAAATCAGAAACACACTCTGAGGGAGGGAGGGAGAGAGGAAGGGATGATGGGAGGGAGGGAGAGAGAGAGAGAGAGAGAGAGAAAGAGAGAGAGAGAGAGAGAGATCTGTTTGACTCTGAATCTATTTTGCATTGTGGAATCCTTTATAAATTTAATGCATAAATTAATCAATGGAATCCTCTTCAGTAATCTTCTCTGATTACGCAGCTTGACATTTTGGAGTCTATTATTTCCACCCCTTTTGCTCTTTTCAAAAAACAATCAGATAAACAAGCTAACCTTTTGTTTTGTCTCTTTGTTTTTTACTATTTAAAGATTTAATCTCTATTCACATTCATCATTTGTGTTTGTATGAGTGAATGCTGCTGCCTATGTGCTGTCAGGAGGCCAAAAGGCAACTTTTAGGAGTCAGTTCTCTCCTCCCACCTGGTGGGGGCAGTGTTTCTTCCTGTTAATACCATGCTGTGTGTTCCAGGCTAGCTGCCCCCAAACTCCCAGGCAAATGTCTTGTCTCCACCTCCCTTGAGTGTAGGGGTGCTGGGATGACTGGTGTCCCCACTGCTGTTTTAAAATGTGGGTTCAGAGACCTGCACTGGGCAGGCTCTCACAGCAGCGCTTTGGCACACTGAGCCATTTCACTGGCCCTGCTTCATGATCACATTGTATATTTCACTTTTTAACAGTAATAAATGACATGGGTGCCTGCACGTCTGTATGTATAGTATGCTCTGACCCTGTTGCCTCATATTCCTTTCTCAGTGTTGGGCTATTTTTACAACTGCACTTTTCATTTGTAAAATGGCTGCACAGTTCCTATATCTTAAAAATTTTTTTTTACAATATTTGCAGTTATTTTATGTACTGCATTTATTACTGCCACCATTATTGAAGAAATTTCCCTATTAAAATATTGCATCTGACATTTTTGCATTTAATGCTTCTACCATATATTCCTCATTAAGTTATCCACAAGATAATTCTGCTGGTCATACCACTCCCTCTCTAGAATCTTCTGATGTTTCCCTGTGCTGGCAGACATGAGGCCTAAATCACTTGGATTGGTACCCAGTGCTACTCATAATCTGGCCTAGTTTTTGCTCAGCATTCACTTTTGGTTTGATTGGCTTGTGAGTGCCTACACACACACACACACACACACACACACACACACACACACACACCCCTCCTCTGCGGTGTGTCTGTGCAGCCAGGCACCACCTGCTCTCAGGTCTCTTCCAGTTGTTTCCAGGTAGTCTGATGCTCCCTGAATTTGGGTGCCAGCTTGTGAACTTCCTGGTAGAGTCAGCCTTTGTGCCATGAGACCCCCCTCACTCTGCACTGTTCCACAGTGACTGAGCTCCGCCTGCCCCCTGGTTCTGCACCTGCCTCTGGAGCCTGGCTCATATTCAGAAAGGAACATAGGGTGGTAAAATACAGTTATTTTCATCTTTCCCTGCCATTTTCCTGCTGAATTAGACCCTTATCTTGCCCTGTCAAGGTCAGTAAAATGAATTTCATTTGTGCTGAACACAAATCAGAACTGGTCCAATTACAAGTGACTAATTTTCTTCTCTTAATACTTTGAGTTTTTCCGAATACTCCTTGCTAAAGTAATATTGTAATGAGTAGCTTAATGATGGCCACTTGCCCTTTCAGTATGGCAGGCACCCTGCTGAGTTCTTTAGAGGTGTTCTTTCTCTTAATTCTGCAACACCCATATACGGTGTGTATTACTATCTCATTCTCCACGTTAAGTGATTCATTTGAACCTCCTGAGTATGTTTCTGACGCCAGCTGAGGCTCTTGACCGTTTTGTTCCTTTTAGCTGTCAGGATGAAAAAGCTTTCGTTTTGGATACTTCTGAAAGCATCGGTTGCCTCTCTTAATTTAATATCATTTGTAAGATTATATGTGTTGTATGATACCCTCTGTTCAACGTATGAGGCAGATCATGTTTTGGTACTTATCTGTTGGTCCATCCATCCATCTATCCATCCATCCATCCTCCATCAAAGCAACCATCTCCTCTCATACACTTTCCTCAGGTGGCTGACATGCCTGTTATTTGCTGCATGTGGGATCAGTTTTCTTCTTGTCAATCTCAGTCACAGGAGCTTTGACTCCTTCAACTGCCTATGTGCTGTCAGGATCACAGTGGAGTGTGACAGAGGCAATCCTCTGTGGCTCCCACAGCTATGCTATGAGAAGCTTCTGCTCCCCTCACTCTCTCTCTCTCTGTCTTTGCTACATCTTCTTAGTGGTCCCAATGGTGAGAGGAAGAAAAGGAGAGAGAGAAGTGGAAAGGAAAGGGGAGGTTGAGGGGGTATTCAATTGGGAACTAGAACCAAGTAGGTAAGGTATTTATTATTGTTGTTGTTGTTTATTTGTTTGTTTGTCATTACTGGGGATTGAACCAAGGACCTTGTGCGTGCTGAGTAAGTGCTCTAAAACTGAGCGACATCTCTCGACAATAAGGTTTTAAGCAAGAAGTAAAATAGATAACTTTATATAGACACAAGATTATTTTTCAGAAGTAAAGGAAAATAAAATCAAAATAAAGGTAAGAATGAGCAAAGCCTGAAGTGAGAGAGATGTGGAGAACAATGTGCTTAATGAAGAATGCTTTGCAGCACATTTATTCAGGTAGCACACAAACAGTTTTTATTATTGATAACAACATGGTTAGTTGTAATGGATTGGCTCAGGTATGAGAACTTAAGACATTTCTAAGAACTTAACACACAGTGAATGTCACAGAAGCCACAGCTATCAAATAGGAAATATACATGCATAAAGATATAAATACAGCCTGCTCAGTCCGTTTCGTGTTACTTGTATGTGTATGATTCCAGGGCCGACTTGGTATCGGATAGCCAGTTAGGGAGCTTTTCCCCGAGGATGTCTAGTTCTCCCACTCTCCGCATTTCTTAGTTGCTTTGCAGTTCTTTGTCTAGGGGTGGAGTCCCATGAGTTTCCCCCCTTCTGGGTAAGCATGTCTATTGGTGGTGTACATGTGCAGGTCTTATTTAAGTAGCCATATTGTTGAGGTTTCATGGGTAACGCTTCCCTGTCATTTTTAGGAGACACAGTCTCAGAGCAGATTTCCTGTTTTCCTGCTCATCCAACCATCCTTCCCCCTCTTCCTCACTGTTCTGTGGTAGACGAATTCACCGGAGTTGGGCATCTCGTGATCAGTTCTCTGCATCTTGACATGTGGTTTTCTGAATGGTCTCTGTCTGTGGCAAGGAGAAGTTTCTTTGATGAGGAGGGACAGCTACACTGTGAATATAAGGAATAGTTTTTAGAACGTACTTAGGAATTATGCTGATTTAGTAAAGTGAAAGTATAAGATTCTCTTCCTCTAAGATTCATGATCTCACTAGCTCCAGGAAGCTGGCAAGGTTTCCAGTACCAGGCACGGTTTTCCTCCTGTTGAATGGGCTTTAGGTCGGATTAAACAGCTGTTGGTTGCCACCAATACATGGGTGCCACTATTACAGCATCAGGGCTATCTCGTCAAGGTTTGTTACTGCTGTGCATCGTAGGTGTCACAGCTGAGTAGGGCTACTGGTGACTTCCCTCTCTTGGCAGCATGCAGAGTACTTCCTAGTACTGTGACACCAGTCCTCAAAGAAAGGAGGCTTTCAGGTCCCACGCAGCTTGGATCCTCTGAGTCCTATGTATGGCATGAATACTGTTCTTAGCAACAGGGACTTACCTTCCACCTCTGAGAGGCAGCCAAGGTCAATGGCAATAATCTGTACCATTTGGGGGAATTTCTTGGATTCCCCTGATCAACAACTCAAGAAGGAGTTTTTCTTGTATGGTGCTGGGTTTTTGTCAGAAAGTCTATGACTCTTGGTGGGAAGCATTGTCATCCCAAGTGGTATAACTTAACTTAAACTATGTATGTATATGT
Source organism: Peromyscus leucopus (assembly GCF_004664715.2). Classification (NCBI taxonomy): domain Eukaryota; kingdom Metazoa; phylum Chordata; class Mammalia; order Rodentia; family Cricetidae; genus Peromyscus; species Peromyscus leucopus. Next base: position 88,966,580 of record NC_051067.1, on the reverse strand, counting down.
ATACACATATGCTTATATGTGTTATATATAATTTTAGGTAATTAAGAAATACTGTGATTCCTTTTCGTTTTTATTACATATTTTTTAAGATTGTACTTTAAATACAATATTTCTCTCTTCCCTTTCTTCCTATTAAATCCTCCCATATTCCCCTCTTTGCTGTCCTTCAAATTCATAACTTTTAAAATTAATTGTTATTGCATGCATATATGTATTTTTATATACATATGTAGTCCTAAATATTACTCTTAGAGTCTGTACAATGTTACCTGTTCTCAGGGCTGACCATTTGGAACTGGAAAACCAATTGCTGTGCTCTTCCCTGGAGAGGACCACCTCTCTCGCTTCCCTGGAGAGGACCACCTGCCTTGCTCCCGCTGTCCTCGGTTGTCTGTAGTTCTTTGTGTAGGGTTGAGGCCTCATGGGCTTTCCCCATTCAGTCTGCCATGCCCATTGGTGTCATCCCTGTGCAGCTCACATTTGGGCGGTCATGCTGGAGAGACTTTACGGGTATTCTGATGTCACTAGGAGACACACTCCTACAGCAACCTCCCTGTTGTTCTGGCTCTTACACTCTTTCTGCCTCCTCTTTCCCAGTGATCCCCGAGTCTTGGAAGAAAGGATTGTGATGTGCATGTCCCATTTAGGCCAAGCACTCTGCAGTCTCTTAATTCTTTGCAAATTGGGCGGTTGTGGGTCTCTCTGTGAATCACAATAATCTACTGTCAAAAGAAGTTTCTTTGGTGAAGGTTGAAGGGCATGTTAATCTATGGGAGTTGGTGTAATATTATGTCCGTTTAGCACAGTAATAGTACTACAGTGTCCTCTCAGGCCTGTGACCTATAAATCATTCTTTGATTGACATCAAATTATAATAAATATTTTGTCAGATTGCTTATTGGACTTGCATTCAGATTTATTTGTGGTTTTCTGTATGTATATACTTTCACCATTATGTTTTTATCTATTTTTTTGTTTATATTCTCCACTAATTTTTTTGGTGTCTGTACAATCATTTGATTATGTGGCAAGAGTTTATTTAGGCTGGGTTGTATCCACAGCACTGCAAAAGATTGTCTTAAAGTTACTTTAGAGTGATTTTTATAAAATGTTAGTTACTTTGCACAAGTAAATGAATTCTTAATGAATGATGCTATTTTACCTATTGCTTTCTTTGGACTGAGCCAGATTGTCATGAAAATGAACAAATTTTTAAAAATATCTTTCTTGGATAGTATTATAAAAATTTAGACCCGGGCATGGTGGCACACACCTTTAATCCCAGCACTTGGGAGGCAGAGGCAGGCAGATCTCTGTGAGTTCAAGGCCAACCAGGGAGAAACCTTGTCTTGAAAAACAAACAAACAAACAAAAAATTAGACTGTGATCAGTGTGATTAGCTTGAATAAGAGTCAATAAAATGCTGTGTCCACAGCAGCTTTCAAAGGTAACATGCTGTTTCAGTGACATTATAATGTATTAAAAACGCTCTTCTTTTATGTGTGTGGTGTTTTGCCTGCATGTATATGTGTACCACTTGCACACCTGGTGCCTGAGGAGGCCAAAAGAGTATTGGTGAAATTATTAAGGCCACTCCACATAGTTAAAAGGAGATTTATTTAATGGTGTAACTTACAAATGAAGGAATAAGTAGGTTGAGGGTTCTGGAAAAGACACAACAGTAGTCCGGCGATGTTCTCTGGAGAACTCTCCTCTGTCCACCTCTAGCGTCTGGGCTCCCAGCAGCAAGAGAGTGTGGCACATCTCAATCTCAGGTCTTCAGGCCCTCCCTTGGCCCCACCTTGTGGGTGTGATAGTTACCAAAACCTCAATGGGGGTTGGAACTTCCAGACCAAAGCTGGAATGGCTACCCACTACAAAAGAGGGCATCAGATCTCCTGTAACTGGAGTTACAGAAAGTTGAAAGCTGCCATGTGGGTGCTGGGAACCAAACCCAGGGCCTTTGAAATAGCAGTCAGTGTTCTCAACTGTTGAGCCCTCTCTCCAGTCCTACTGGGTCATTATAGACAAAACCCACACATTTTCTCTTTTCACTTTAACTCAATAAACTTAGGACTAATTGGCCCTTCATTTCTTAGTACTATATTTTCTTTTTTTTATTTTAATAAATTTATTTATTTTGCATTCCAGCCACACTTTCCCCTCACTCCTTTCTTCCCAGGCCCTCCTTCCACCACCGCCCTCTGTTCCCATGCCCCAATCCACTCCTCCTCCCTTTCTGTTTAGGAAAGGGCAGGTCTCCCAAGAGTATCAACAAAACAAGGCATATCAAGTTGCACTGAGACTAAGCACCTGCCCATGCATTAAGGCTAAGCAAGGCAACCCAGAGAGGGAGTGGGAAACCAACCAACCCAGCTGCACAAACTTTGACCTACAGTCTGTCCTGCCTATGGGATATGCTGGGGTAAGGGTGTCCTAGAGATTGAGGGAGTGGCCAACCAATGACTGGTCTAGCCTAAAACCATGCCAAGAGAGTAAGCCCACCCCTGACACTGCCTGAAGTAGCAGGATCTACAGTCTGGATGACCTAGAGGCCTAGGATAGAACCAAACATCACTGGAGGAATAAAAATGTCAACATGATGATGCCTAACAATATTCTACTGTACACACAGATTGGTGTCTAGCCCAGTAGTCACCTGGGAGGCTTCATCCATCAACTGGGGGAAACATATGCAGAGACCAAGAGATAACCAGTAAGCAGAGCTCAGAGGAATCCTGCAGAAGAGGGGAGAAAGGATTGTAGGAGCCAGAGGGGTCAAGGACACCACAAGAAAACTCATAGAATCAACTAACCTGGGCTCATTGGGGCTCACAGAGACTGAACAAACAACCAGGGAGCCTGCATGGGTCTGACCTAGGCACTCTGCCTATATGTTACAGTGGTGTAGATTGGTCCTCTTGTGGAACTCCTAACAGTGGGAATAGGGGCTGCCTCTGACTCTTACTGACTTTTGGTACTAAACTTTCTTAATTGTTGGTGTCTTTTACAGACATCCAAAGTCCCTCTTCCTTTCTGTTTTTGTTGTGTATGATTTTATTTCATATTCATGCTCTAGCATGTTAGCAATTTTTCACATTTGAGGAACGAATATTCATCTTACATAGATGTGGTATGATTCTGTACACAAAATAATTAATGATGACTTTTTGTTACTATATAATGCCCATTCCATACACAAAGTAAATGTTCCTAACTTTCTTATTGGTAATAACTTAAAAATATTTTCTTTAATACTATATTCTCTGAGAAACCACCATGCTTGCTGATTTCCAGAGTGGTTGTACAAGTTTGTATTCCCACCAAAAGTGGAGGAGTGTTCCCCTTGCTCCACATCCTCTCCAACATAAGCTGTCTTCAGTGTTTTTGATCTTAGCCATTCTGACAGGTGTAAGATGGTATCGCAGAGTCATTTTGATTTTAATTTCCCTGATGAGTGAGGATGTTGAACAATTCCTTAAATGTCTTTCAGCCATTTGAGAATCTTCTGTTGAAAATTCTCTGTTAAACTCTGTACCCCATTTTTAATTGGATTGTTTGGTATTTTGATGTCTAGCCTTTTGAGTTCTTAATACATAGTGGACATCAGCCCTCTTTCAGATGTGGGGTTGGTGAAGATATTTTCCCATTCTGTAGGCTATGGGCAGGGAATGTCCAGATCATGATGGGAAAATGTGCAGAGATGACCAGCCATACTAGTAGAAACCCATGAACTGTGGACTAATAGCTGTGGAGCCCCCATAGGACTAGACTAGGCCTTCTGGATATGAAAGACAGTTGTTTAGCTTGAACTGTTTGGGGGGGGCCCAGGCAGGGGGATAGGGATTGGTCCCTGGTGCATGGATGGGTTTTTTGGAGCCTGGTGCCTAGGGTGTGACACCTTGCACAGCCTTGGTGCAGGGAGGAGGGGCTTGGACCTGGCTCAACTGAGTGTGTCAGGCTCTGCTGATTCCCCATGGGAGACCTTGATTTGGAAAATGTGGGGATGGGGGGGATGCTGGGGGGTGGGAAGAGGGAAGAAAGGGGAATCTGTGGTTGGTATGTAAAGTGAATAAAAAATTTCTTAATAAAAACAGAGGAAGAAAAAAAGGAAAAAATACTATGTTCTCAAGCAAAATTAAATTTTTTACTGTAGCTAGTTCATGTATTGGAAAACAATATCCAACACCAGAGACAAGAGTATGTCTTAGTTACTTTTTCACTGCTGTGATAAGACATCGTGACCAAGGCAACTTATAGAAAAAGGAAGTTTATGAGGACTTAGGATTTCAGAGGTTGAATCTATGGCATCGCAATGAGGAGCAAGGCAGCAGGCAGGCATGGTATTGGAGCAGTGGCTGAGAGATTAGATTTTGAGACACACCGTGAGACAGAAAGAGTGCTAACTAGGAATGGCTCAGACTTTCTAAAAGTCTGCTCCTCCAACAGGCCACACCTTCCAATCCTTCCCAAACAGTTCCATCAAATGGGAACCAAATATTCAAACATAGGAGCCTACGGGAACTTCTCTCAACCACAGCATATGAAAAAAACGATCAAACCCTTTTTAAAAAAATGGTTTGGGTATGGCTCCTTCATTCAAATAGTAAACAAAACAAAATAAGAAACAACAAGAAAACAAAATGGAGAAGTTTATCTCAGTTTAAAAAGTGAAATAAGACTGACTTTTTGGAACTGATTTCCAGCATACACACACACACACACACACACACACACACACACACACACGCACGCACGCACGCACGCACGCACGCACGCACGCACACGCACATGCACGCACCTGCGCACGCACGTGCACACACACACATACATACATAAATATCTATGTACACATATATACACACATACACACACGGAGGTTTATGCACTCAGTATGCTTTGTTGTGTATCATAAATTAACTATCTGGACTTTCTCTATGACAACTTATACCAAAGGAAAAAATCCATAGAGCAACTGCTAAGCGTGTGCCTAAGAACTAAGGAAGCCTGAGGGGACTCACAGAGGGACTGAGATCTGCACTACGCTACAGCATGGCAGTACACCACGTAGGGCTTTGAGCAAATGGTAGCTCTTCCGCTGTTGGTCTTTTGATTTAGGAACTTGCACAGACATTTACTCAGCAGGTCTAAGACCTGCCAGTTCTCCAGGTTTGCAGTTGATGACATTTGTGTCACCTGTGGATAGTACAGAGATGTACAGTTTTCCACTTAGAACTCAACATGGCTAAAGAGCAACTTTCCTAACTCCTCAGTAATGAAGTCAGTCAAATTTAGTAATGTTGCTGTCAGAAACAACAGATAGGGATAGGAAAACACTCTAATTGTTTGAACAGACCAGAACATTTTGTGCTAACAGAATCGATAAGGCTGCCTTTCACCGAATTTAGGAAAATAAATTGGTGAACAAAAGATTTTAGTTAAGAAGAATTTATAATGTAAGCAGCCTTATTAAACTTTAACATGCGTTTAGACCTCTTGTGGTATCTAGGTGCTGAGAAATTGGACTCAGTTGGTTTGGGTTGCTTCTAATGGGCATCCAGTCAGGATGGGGATGCTGCTGGGTTGCCTACTATTTTGTGTATGATGGAGCTAGACCGTGACAATATGACTTTGATAGTGGCATGAAATAGAAGGTGAGAAAAATGCAATAAAATATGTAAAGAAGCAACCTAAAGAATGATTTTGGAGCTAGGCATGGTGGCACATGTCTTTAATCCCAGCACTTGGAAGGCAGAAGCAGGCAGATCTCTATGAGTTTGAGGCCAGCCTGGTCTATAGAGCAAGTTCCAGGACAGTCAGAGCTGTTATACAGAGAAATCCTGTCTCAAAACAAACAAATAACCCCCCCCAAAAAAAACAAAACAAAAATAAAGAGTGATGTTGGATGTATATGTGTGCTTCAAGTTAAACTTGATAGTGAGTACAATTTGCCTTACTTAGGACAGAGTATGCACTCCAGACTCAAGACTTGGTATGTTTATAATTTAATAAATACTTGAAAAATACAGAAAACTGCAAAGACATACACAGAACAGAAATATTTTTGTAGTCATATATTTACATATAATGGATTAGTTCACAATTAAGGGATAATATGTGTTTTTTTAAAAAATGTTTATTTTTATTTTATATATGTGTGTGTGTGTGTGTGTGTGTATGTGTGTGTATGTGTATGCCCTAATGTATGTATTTATACCATATGTGTGCAGTACCTGTGCAGAACAAAAGAGAATGTTAGATCCCTTAGAGCTAGAGTTACAGATAGTTGTGAGCTGCTGTGTGGGCTCTGGGACCTGAACCCAGGTCCTCTGTAAGAACAGCCAGTGCTTTGAACCGCTAAGCCATCTCTCCAGCCCTGAGCTAATATATTTTAATAAGACATAAGAACATACTATATTTCATAGTACTGTTATGTTCATGGAAAGAACAAAAGTGTGTTAGCTCAACTGAAGACTTGGAATGAAACACTGAGAGTCACCAGCCCACAGATCCTATTCTTGCTCACTATCCCTGTGGCTCAGGCATTTAGGGTACAGTGGGCTCCAACTTCTTTACCTGTAACATACAGCCTCAAGAACAAAGGCTGTTCTTGGTATTAATGGGCAAAATCCAACTTAGAACAATGATTGGCTTAGGTTGGACAGAGCTAGATGTTTCTATTTTTACAAGAAGAGCAAGAAGTCACTTTCAAAATAATTCAGACCTAAATATTTTATGATTTAATTAAAATATAATTTCCTCCCTTTGTCTCCTCCTTATCCCTGCCATGTCTACCTCCTTTTCTCTTCCAAAGTCATAAGCCTCATCTCCTTAACCACTGTTGTTACATATATTCACATATACACATATGTGTATATACATGAAAAACATATAAATATAACCTGCTGCATCCATTCAGTGTTGCCTGAGTATACAGACATAAATAATGTAAAAAGTTCTCAGGAAACAGAAGTTATGAGCCTGATAAGCTGTGTGTGAAAATGTTTTCTTATTTCTTTCTTTCAATGAATAACAAAAATCAAAAGATTCTTGAGGGAATGCCATCATTGGTGACGTTAGACACCTCTGTGTCTTTGACTCCGACATCCATGTGATCAGCCCATTGGAGATGGACTATATTTGGTGAAAAATTGCATCTGTGTCAAACATGTAGAGATTTTCATCTTGTCATTTACTGAAAGACAAGAATATAGCATTTCCTCTCACCCATTTACCTTGTGTTTGGTATAAATAACCTAGACAGAATTATAAGTGTACAGGATCATATGTAGGTTATATATAAATATTATACCATTTTTTGTTGGTGACCTGAGCATATGAGAGTTTGGGGATTCACACTGATTCTGGAAGCAACCTCCTGCACATATCACAGGATATTATTTTAAGTAATATTGTTGAAGTTAACCACATAGAAGTTGTTTTTTTTTTTTAATAGAATGCAAGATGAGAATTGAACTTTTCCCCCCATTCTTCTTTCTGTGCTTTAAATGTGGAATTCACTCCTCTTGTTGTTCCTGCCCATCTCTGGCCTGGACTGAGCACGCTGTCACAGGGTCTGGGGCCCGGCCTGGACCGAGCACACTGTCACAGGGTCTGGGCCCCACTCATTTCCTTCATGGTTTCTCACTAGTGACTTCTGATCTAGCTTTACTTATACGTCACAAACAAGATTTTCCCGTCTGATTGCTTGTAGGTGGGTGCAAACAGGTATTTATCCTTTTTTCTATTTATATTTTCTTTCTGCAGTTTAAATGTAGATGCTCCTAAATTTAGCCTGTAAATCTAAGACTCTATTTTCTTTTTCTGGGCTAATTATTTTCTATGCTAATAAGCATGAGAAATTACATAGCAATCTAATTGGTAGTATGTTTAGTAGAATTTGCAAAAGCAATTAATTCCAGAGATTATCACACTGACAATCTGATTCTATTTCCTCACCAAAGTTGTAAAAATTAAAAAAACCTCAAACATATGCACTGTTCAGTATTATGCAAATATGTTTTAAAAACTGAGTAGTGTGTATTCTTTGTTACACTGAAAACGGTTTGTTCTATAGAATAATGTTCTGTTCCTGGGGCTGTTTTGAAAGCTTGATTCTACAGTTATAGATGATAATGAATTTTGCATTTTTTATTTCTTCCTGATGTTCTTTCAAATCAGGAATCATTAAAAAACATCCACTTGCTCCACTTGTGAGAGCTGCAGCCAGAGCTGAGATGTCGATGGCACCTAAACCCCTTTTTGAGCTCTAACAGGCACATGGAAAGCAGACACTTCTTAAATGTGCAGCTTTGTAATTTGTTTGCCAATGGGAGCACAGTTGACCTAAATGCCAGGTCAACATGATAAAACGTTTTCAGTAGCCGGAGGCTTTCCTCAGGTTTCCACAGTCACTATGTTGTGTGTTTACATGTTTTGAGTAGGTGACTACATACAGTCCTTGGCATTCTCAGAGCTGTATTATAATAACTTGAAAATCTCCCACACTCACTGTCTCCTGAGCAGCACGCCATAGCCATGTAATGCACTTGAGGGCATTTGCTGTCCTCCACCCCATCCCCTGTAATCACAGAGCTCACCCAACACCGCTAGAGAGTAGCACACTGCGAACCACAAAGACCAGAATTCAAAGCGGGCTCTCTACTAGGGTGTGGCATTCCACAGCACCATGACTGTGGAACTTGCAGGAAGCACCATCTGTGAACCCCCATGACCTTTTCTCTGTCGTCCCTTGGAGTCCCTTCTTAGGAGGAAATCAGTCGTAAGGATTAAAGCAATGTCAAAGGATGTCACTGAGCCACGTTACAGGGCTGGAGAAATGGCTCAGGGAGTAAAGGTACTTGTTCCCAAGACTGATGACCCGAGTTCGATCCTCTGCATCCACATGCCGGGAGAAAAGAATCAACTCATGCAAGTTGTCCTCTGACCGCTTTTCCATGGCACATGAACCCTCCTTCCACTAAACAGACAAATACGTGTGATTCAAAAGTATATTGTTGAAGCAAGATACTTGCATTACTTCCCTAGAGGCCTTGTCTCTAAATATAACTAAGCCAGGAGTCAATGTTTCACTATCGGAATTTTAAGAAGACACATTTGGCTGATAAGAAAAGGTTACCTGTGCTACAAACGTCTTTGTATGTGATCTCTTTTCTTTAACTGTCTGGGACATTTATCCAGCATGTTCATATTTGTGTGCTTTCTTCCTTCTCATCAATATACACATTTAATAGTATGAAAATATCCTATTTGTTCTGTTGACATGGATTTAGGTTAATAGTCTCCTGGTATGAGTAGGGCTCATGTAAATATGTATTTTTTTGCAAACCCATCATATGATGCTTTATAATGGCTGTAAGCCTGAGCATGGACTTGCCTAGGTTAAAGTGGCACAATATCCTTCATTTTAGTGACTCTGCCACACTAATTTTTAAGGAACTCCACCCATTTACATGCCTTGCCACCAGGATATGGCTGTACCATTTTCCCTCATTCTTGCTCATCCTTGGTGTTAACTTTCCTTTTTATAAATTGAGGGCAATTTTTCTTTATGTAGTCACAGCTCATGATTTTATCTTGTATTTCACAGGACTAACAAATTTGAGGATCTTGTACTATTTTTGTTAAAAAGTCAAGTGCCTTCTTTGGTGAAGTTTCCATTTATCTATTTTTTCCATTGTTTTTATGGAGTGGTCTGCCTTTTTCTTATTTATTGTAGACATCACTTTATGCATTCAGAGTATTTGTCTGATATTTCTGTTAGAAGTGTGTTTGCACTCTGGCTTGGCATCTCGTTCTCTACTTGACATCTTTTGATGAAGGTAATATTTTTACTTAAATGCAAACAAACTTCTTCTGCATTTCCATTGATGTATCAGTTGAATGATGCTTGAGAAATCACTGTCTACCCCAAAGAAAATGAAAATGACATTTTCTTTTAAAGTCACTTGCTTGTCTTATCTTCCATGTACTAGATCTACAACCCCTTGGGGCTGAGGTTTGCTTATATAAGAGGCAGGATTCCTCTTCCTCCAGAAGATATTTTGTATAAGATTGCTCTCCTTCCTACAAATTTGTATATGTTTGTTTCTGGACCCTATGAGAAGATATGTGTATGCATGCATATACAAACTACTGCCTTAATTACCAAATCTTCTAGTAAGTTTTAAAAATTGATTTTGTATGTATGTGTATATGTGCAGTGTCTGTGTTTGATTGGTGTGTATGTGAGTTCAGGAGTGTGCCATACATGAGTGAAGGTCAGAAGATAACTTTGGGAGTCGGTTCTCCCATTACATGTTTTTGTGGGCGTCTCTTGCTTCTTGCCTCCTCACTGTGCTAACTGATCTTGAGCTTCCCAGTGTTTCTCCCATCTCTGTCCCTGGACTGTAGATGTGGCCCTCACATCCAATCCTGTCTCTGCCCCTGGACTGTAGATGTGACCTTCACATCCAATCCTGTCTCTGCCCCTGGACTGTAGATGTGGCCCTCCCATCCAATCCTATCACTGCTCCTGGACTGTAGATGTGACCCTCACATCCAATCCTGTCACTGCTCCTGGACTGTACATGTGCACCCTCACATCCAATTCTGTCACTACTCTTGGACTGTACATGTGCACCCTCACATCCAATCCTGTCTCTGCCCCCTGGACTGTAGATGTGGCCCTTACATCCAGTCTTATCTCTGCCCCCTGGACTGTAGATGTGGCCCTTACATCCAACTTTTACATGAGTTCAGGATCAGAACTCAGATCTCCAGGCTCACATGGCAAGCATTTTATCAAGCTGTTTCTTGGCCTTATAAGTTTTGATATGTGAAAATGTAATAATTCAAACTTTATTTATTTGTTAACATTGACTTGGGTAATCTTTATCCTTACATTTCCGAATAAATGTTTGCTTATTGATTTTTTTTAATGTAAAAGAAGAAAACAACCAAACTAACATGACTAAGAATTGACTGTGAGCATACTGACCGCATGAGTCAGTTTTGGGAGGATTACCATAACACTGAGTGAGCCGTCTGATGGATGGGTATGGTGTGTCATTCTCTGCTCATCCACATGCATATAGAAGTTATAAACATGTCCTGTTACATTTATTCCAAACATTTAGTTTATTATTCCATCCCAAGTGCCACAGCTTCTGTTTTTTATTTATTGATAATTTTATGATAACATAATTTATTTTTGTAGAATGAATCTGAACTCAGTAATTTTTCCAAGTTTACAAATTAAGCCTAACAATTTTCTATGTATTATCTGCATCTTGATTTTAAATGTGCGTTATAATTCTTTAAAATAAATTAATTAACATAGTGGAGCAAGTGTCCTTGTGGTATGTTTGAACATCCTTTGGGTATATGCCCAGAGTGATATAGCTCAGTATTGAGGTAGATCGATTTCAAATTTTCTGAGAAACTGCCATACTGATTTCCATAGTGGCCTCCACCAGCAATGGAGGAATGTCCCCTTGTTCCATATCCTCTTCAGCATAAGCTGTTATTTGTGATTTTTTTTTTATCTTAGCCATTCTGACAGGTGTAAGATGGAATCTTAGAGTCATTTCGATTTGCATTTCACTGATGGCTAAAGATGTTGAACATTTCTTTAAGTGATTCTCAGCCATTTGAGATTCCTCTGTTGAGAATTTTGTTTAGATCTATTTTTAATTTAGATGATTTTGTTATTTGATGTCTGCTTTCTTGAGTTCTTTATATGTCTTGGAAATCAGCCCTCTGTTGGGTGTGGGATTGATTGGTGAAGATCTTTTCCTGTTCTGGAGGCTGCCATTTTGTCCTTTTGACAGTGTCCTTTGCCTTCCAGAAGCTTTTCAATCTCATGAGCCAGACAGGTCAAGGATATCAAAAGAAAACCCACAGAATCAACTAAGCTGGGCTCATAGGAGCTCACAGAGTCTGAACCAACAACCAGGGAGCCTGCATGGGACCAACCCAGGCCCTCTCTCTATATATAACAGTTGTGTAACTTGATCTACTTGTGAGCTGCTAACAATGGGAGCAGGGCCTGTCCCTAATGCTTTGGCTGACATTTGGGACCCTACTCCTCATACTGGATTGCCTTGCCCAGCCTTAATACATGGGGAGATACTTAGTCCTGCTGCAACTTGATATGCCATGCTTTGTTGATATGCATGGGAGGCCTGCCCCTTTCTGAACATGAAAGAGGAGGAGTGAATTGGTGGGGCAGAGGCAGGGTGGAGGAGGGGATGGGAGGAGAGGAGGGAGGGGCAACTGCAGTCAGGATGTAAAATAACTAAAAAAAAATCAAAAAGAAGAAGAAAAATAAGTTAATTGAAATTATTATTTTATCTTGATTTACCTAAAATAAAATCTGAGTTTTTATTTTATATATTGAACAGTAATATAATTCATATTCATAGCAAGAAGAAAATGTATACTCAGAGTATCGGAAAGTGTATCCACACATGAGTAAATGCTATAAAAATGAAATGATTGCTTTTTCTCTGACTTCATGCATAAAATCAAGGAAACGAACCTGCCATTCTGGTCTAGTTTGCTCATCTGTAAATAGTGACATCGCTGTGTTAGTTTTCGTTCTCTTTTCCAAGGTGGGCTGATGATTGGCTAAACTGTTGTACTTTTAGCTGTGTTCTTGTGAGTTGCAGGGGCGGCTCCTAGAACCTCATTTTCAGGCAGGGTAGTGGGTGGTACCAGCCTACTCAATATTCCCATGCTCCCTATTGAGGATGGTTAAGAATGTCTGTGCCTTTGGACTCCTCCTATTGGCTGTGAGGATGATGAGATTCTGCCTCAGCGCCATCTCCATGTACACTCCCCTTCTTTTACACATCTTACTGCTTCCATGGTGTGCTGAGTGCTGCTAAGTGCTGAGTTCTTGTTTCTCTGAGCATCTCGACTCTTCGTGAATCTGAGTCCTGAACATTAGTTGTTTTCGTCCCAGTTCTCTCATCTTCATGTCACTTTCCTATGGGTGTTAACCTCAAGGAGAATGGAAACAAGAATTCTCTGTTGACCTCTTCTTCTTCGCTTATTCTTCCTGTTTCACACCCAAGTCATGTTAGTTAGCTTTTCACCAGTGTGACAATGTACCCAACCTGATCAACTCACAAGAGAGAAAGGCTTATTTTGGCTTCCAGTTTCATACTTTTGAGTCTGTAGTTACTCCACGCTCTTTCTTCAGGCCCATGTTAGGGCCGTGCATCATGACAAGGGGAACATGTTAGGAGATGCCTGTGTAACTCATGATGGCCAGGAAGGGAGGGGGAGGTTAATGTCATTTAGGGTTCTGATATTCCTTCAAGGACAGTATCCCAACCACTTACGCTCTTTCATTCTCTCACCTCTTAAAGGTACCGTAACTGCCCAGCAATGTGATATATGTACCTTTGGGGAAGCAGTCCAGATCTAAATCATTAACCCTTATACCCAAGGGACTGAAATAATAACTGGTATGTCAGTCTTACATTTTGTTTGTTTTGGGGATTGAACCTATGGTCAAGTTCTACATCTTCTAATATTTTTGTGTAAAACTTGTTTTATCTCTAAGTAAATCCTGATGTTGCTCTGGGTCTAGAATTCTTTCCAGATGTCAAAACCCATACTGCCGCCTTTTCAGTTTATCTTGTAACAATCTTAATTCTCCCTGAGGCAAGTGCTATCCTCGGCAGAAAAGCGAGGTCAAATACAGACTGTCTTTGGATATATTCCCACACCTAGGAGCATCCCTTTGTGGTGTTCTGGCTGGCTTCTAACATGCTCTTTTGTGGTCTATGTCTTTTTACCCTGTAGTTTTTTTTTTTTTATTCTATAATTGATGTGACAAAAATCAGGACTGGCTATGCAATTGTTCTCATAAGACATGGTGAGGTATTCACACTACCTAAGTCAATTGTTTTATCTGCATTAATATTTAATCTGTGGAAGGCGGAATATACTTCCTAAGGATCTTTTTATTCATTCATCATTGCATTTAGTGGCAAAGGAGATCAGCAATAGGCACGGTATACCAATTGTCCTTGAGGAAATTGAAATAGGTGGAGAGACACGGAACACAAGGCCAGGCAAGGAGGCAATATAAATTGCAGGCATTGACTGTAATTGCTGTACGGTCGTGGTGAGTGATCCAACCAACAGAGTCCAAACTACCTGGGGATCACTTTGTGGGAAAGCGGTATTAAAGTTCTGACAGGAGGTAAATTCGGATAGTGCTGAGAAGAAAGGCCTGAGCCACAGCAGAAGGAGCTGTTGTTAAGAATGGAAATGAGAGAGAGAGAGAGAGAGAGAGAGAGAGAGAGAGAGAGAGAGAGAGAGAGAGAGAGAGAGAGAGACCGTGGCAGCCACTTGGGACTCTGCCTGATGGAGCAGGAGCGCTATAACAGAAGAACAATAAAACATTCATGGAATGACCATAAAATAAAATAAAATACAGTATCCAATAGACATACAAGTTTTAGGTATTTTCCTGTAGGTAAACTGGAATTGTGAAAAACCAATACTACAAGATGTAAAATAGTTAAAGTTTGACCTCTTACAGCAGAAGCTATCAGATAGTCACATAATTTATGAGTTAGATCACCCTAGAGAAATTCTCCCTTACTAAGAAGGAAATCAGATAAGTTCTGCATCTCTAAAATAAAAGGGTTCTGAGGTTTGGAGACTATGGGAAGATGTATTGGGGATGAGCTGAGAATATGCTAGAAGTATCTGTATGCGGAGGGAGAGGTGCAGGGCGTTTCCCTGTTGGTGCCAGTAAGAGGAGAGTTTAAATAGGTCTCTAGACGCGCAGGGGAGAGCGTGGAAGCAGCGCCTTGGTTTCTGAGAAAGAAAAGGCGAAGAGATGAGCTAGTGAGCAGTTTACAGTGCGGTGAGGCAGAGGCAGCTGGGCAGCGCTTAGAGGCTGCCTCTGGGGGTCCTTTGAGTTTCCTTGGGAAGACATGTAGCCGACGAACAGATTTTTGATTGATGTAGGTTCCTCCTCAAGGGCTGTCCAGCACCTGAACTAGTCTTGATGGGTAAAAAAGTTAACGCCTGGGGCTGTGGTTGCAGTGATTCGTATGTAAGGTCCGAGGATAGCGCTGATGATGGACCCAAGCCGCCTGGGGAAATGTACCTGTAGTTGACACTCAGCTTTAAAAGCTTGCCAGACCCGCACCCCGAGTCGTCTTGGCTCAGTTGCTGGAAGGGAAACTCCACTTCTCTCCTCATTCTCTATTTCCTCTCTTTATTCTATCCCTTGTTCCAGGGATATCGGGATACAAAGTCAACCCTTTGGTAAGGAAGGAACAAAGGAAGCAACGGATCCCCCTTCCCTGGCTGTTGGTTTCAGCAGATTGGCAGATTAGCTGCGGATTCTAGCTCAGAACAGAGAATCAACTTTTAATCCCGTTTTCATACACAGCTGAGTTCTGCCTCCTCAGTTAAAACTTGATAAAAAACCTCGGGGTGGTAAGAGCCTAGGCAGAGGCCCAATTCCATCCACTGAAATGTTTCATTAGTTTCCTAAAGCGACTGCAAATTCTCAGAGACTGTGGTTTCAAAGAAGAGATTTATGCTCTGCCACTTCTGGGGGTAGAAGTCCAAAGCTTTCTAGCTTTATTCTGATTGTATAATTTCTATTTTCAAAATATACAGAATATGCTTCTGGTTCTAAAATGTTGCCTCTCTGCATATGTGTGTGTGTGCACATGTGTACCTGTGTGTGTGTGCACGTGTGTGTGTGTGCACATGTGTACCTGTGTGTGTGCATGGATGTGTCTGTGGGCAGGGCTCATGCTAGCAGAGATCAGAGAACAACCTTCTGGTGTTAGCCTTAGCCTTTTTTTTTTTTCCTTATGTGTTTAATACTTTGATGCAGGATTTCTTCCCAGCTGCACAAGCTGGGTAGCTGACCAGCAAGCTTCTGGAGCATCCATCTCTACCATCCATTTCGCACAGGCACACTAGCATTGCAAATACCGAGGCCAGGACATCTAACTTTTCACAAGGGTTCTGGGATCTGAACCCAGGTCGTCCAGCATGCTTGGCAAATACTTTTTGTGTTGTTTTTATGCATTGAACCATCTCCCTGACCCTAAAATGGTATTTTAAAGAAAATCTATCCTTAGGAGTGTTTCAGTTCCTGCAAATGCTTATATTTTGTCCATTTTCATCCCAGTGCTGCTGATTTTTGTCCAGAGATTCTCTGAACCTGTTAAGGGGAGTTGAGAACACGTATAGTACAGTAGGTACTGTCAGAGCAAAGTAGGCATCATATTTTTTATTTTCTAGTTCTTTATATACATGTTTCTGTCTCCCTTGAAAGTCTGAGTCTGCCTGCTTCTTGTTACTATAACATAATACACTGGGATAGTTATTTTATAAAGAGAAAAGGTTTACCTTACTTCACTAGTCTCGAGGTGTCACTCCCAGGAAAAGTGGCTCTATAATTTTCAGTGCCTGATAAGTTTAGTATATCATGGCTGGATGAAGTGGCTAAGCCCATCCTTCACCTTGTGAGCCAGGGAACAAAGAGGAAGAGGATGGGCAAGAGTCCCCAGTCTTTGGGGGGATGCTCCCCACAACCTAAGGTCTTTCTACTGGACCCCACTTTCTACAGGTTTCATCAGGGCCCCATAGCTCCTCCCTGGGAACCAAGAATCCCACACATGGGCTTCCTAGAGAGGGTATTCAATATCCAAACTATGACCCAGTCATTCAACGACTTCCTGTCCTGTGAAATTTTCATAGAGAAAACGAATTGTCTGCTGTGTCTGTGTAGAGACTGTGTTTTAGATTATTTTTGAAATATTTTTCCCATGTCATCATCTTCAATTCCCTACAGATTACTTTTCAATATGCAACTTCAACACATTTATATGTAGTTTAATGCTGTAAAGCTTACCTATTTCTTGGCATAATTGTCTGGACTATGTTTCCCTAATTACAGACACCTTTGTTCAGTTTATTTTTTGTTTATTACAGTTTCTCTTAAGTGTATGAGAGTCTGGCTTTTTGTAGATGTTTCTGGAATGGAATCAATACTTCACCAGAGAGGACAAGGTTAGATACATTAAGAGAACCTTAAAGACTATCACAGTGTGTTGGAGGCCTTCTTAAATCCATAGTCCTGTGCAAACTCAAGATGTAAGCCTTCAGAATAGCTTGATAGCTTAGAGATGATCTTCCTGAAACATGATTCAAATTTTATTATGTATCTGCCAAAGACCTAAACTAAGTATTTCTTTGTCTATCACAGAGTTTGATTAAACAATAAGGAAATGATGCAATTTCCAGCGTACTATGGTTTATTCATATCACTCTGCCTGTCTCTAGGATGCTGACTCTCAATGGGGCCATAAGACTTTTCTAAAGCAGAAAGTTGCTAATAATTCTAATAACTACACCGATAATTATATTAGCTGACACTTGTTATGCTTAGCTGGCACTGTCTCTTGGCCTTTAGATTTATTTATCTCACTTAATCATCAACTAACTCTATGAAGTAGGAAGCATAATCAGTCCTGTATTGCAGAGGAAAAGTGAATGCACGCAGAGTTTAATTTACTTGCCTGAGTTCTCACAGCTGGTAAGTGTGGCGATTGCAGTTAAATGATTATTCTGATAATGGCTGACATAGCCGATTATTTAATGCTGCTTTTAACTGTTACCATTCCTCCAGTTAAATAACTTCCTTAAAGGGTGAATTTCAAATTCTCACCTACTTACATGACAGCCCTCTCTGCACAGCTATTGCTCAGCCCTGAATTTCTCATCCTCCAATCCTAACATTCAGATAATGATGCAGTAAAATCTTTTATGGGACACTCCTTGAGATTGTTATATGCTCAGGGAGGAGACAAGATATATTTCCATAACTTCTGACTCCCATAGAGTGTTTCCCTCCCCGTTCACAGCATAGAAAAGCTTGGGAATCGCATCTCCTAAGGAAAGTAATCTGCAATTATTTACAGCCATCCTACAATTTCTCATCTTTTGATGTCTGTGGAAAGACACAGACTTCCATGAATATTTTAGAGCCCATCCTCACGGGGAGAGGGAGGGAAGTAAGTCTGGATAATTGCAAACTCCATTTCAGTCTTTTGTGTTCCCATAAATGTTGGGTCCCAACATGGCTTACAGCTTGTCTTTTGAAATTACAGAAGCTAATGCTTTTCCTCGCTAAGTGCAAATCTTATATCTGTGTGAGAAAAGAAAAGAATCAAAGGAAAACAGGCTGAGGATCTGCCACAGTCACCCATGTTCTCAGCTGCAGGGGAGAAAGGACCTTTGGGGAATTATTTGGCATTTAAGGCAAGTGGCTCCTGAGGCAGCTGCTGAAAGAAGCTGAGTATTGTGTTAAATGATTCTCTTCTCTGACCTTTATTACTAATGAATCTTCTTTAAGAAGCATTTAGAGAGTAAAAAGAAAGGTTGTTTTTATTAATCTTCTCTCTCTTTGCCCACAGAACCCAAAGAAATGGTGTCACCTGGCAAGAGATCTGGCGTGTTTTATGAAAATTCAGACCAAGGTAGTAGTACTTATTTCGAATTAATGTTTTTTACAGTCTGTTAAGTACATGGAATTGTTGACACTCTTTGATGACTGAGTTTAAACACCGAGTGAGTCTTCAAAACAGGAATTTATTTATCTGAAAAGTAGATGGAAGGATTTGTGATGATCACCATATTTATAAAATGGACAATAAAAATTAAAATACAAAACAGCTTACAAAAAATTGTGAATAACCATTAATTTTTTATTTTTTTCATTTATATGAACAAAATCTCAAGAATTTTACATTTTCTTTTTTGAAAATAAGTCAACTTGGTGAACCATGTTTACAAATGGCAGGCAGAGAGAGAAATGAGGTTTTGTCAAGATACAGCGAGGGGAGGAGCTTATCTTTTATTTAAGCACTAGTCAGAAGGCTTTGCATATTAATTTTTGAATATGCAAAACCATGTTAATACAGCTTTCTGGAAAACTTCATCAAGTTTTGTGAAGATACTCTTATATAAAACATGTGTTTTCTCTGGAAAGACTGAATTGCATCACGCAGTTGTTGAATAGCGTGCCTGATTATGCTTAACAGATTGCATATTTAGCTGCTAAATTTTCAAATCGCTGTGTGATTTATTTACATATGTTGTCCTAAGAGTCTGAAAACTCACGCAAACATTCTAATGGCATAGACATGAAAAAAAAGTGAATAGAGACGAGGACACATAAAACCTGTGTGCGTTACAGATACAGATTTTGCAGAAAGATTTCAGATGGGTTGTGAATGGATCTAGCTGTATCTGTTGGATACTATAACGTATAGAGCCATATTGAGGTATATTATTTAGTTGTATACCAATTGGAACTAATTGGCTTTTAATTTTGATTAATTGTTGAATATACCAAATCCAAATGAGAACAGAAGTTAAGATAGAGTTTTAAATTTAGTGAACATCAATAGAAAAACTGTTGCTAAATTTTGATTTTCAGTTGGTCAAAGCTAAATTGTTAAATTGCCTTATAGATGAGGGTGGTGTTTCTGCTTATTTTTCTTCTTCCTTGATTCTTAAAAGGAGAGGCAAAGCCCTGAGAAAACTTGTACTTCATAAAGGAGATATTTGAGTTATAGTCTTTTACCCAGGTTTTCTTGGCATTAATATATCTTCAAAACTTAAAAATTGTGCCTTGGGATGACCTCCAAGGCTCAGGAATCACTAGAAAAGAGTGGGTAGAAAGGGTATAGGGCAGAGGATGCTGTAAAACCCTGTGCTCTGAACATGACATGGCTGTTACATACAGGAGCTCACAATAATCACCCACCATAACCCTGGACAGGATCGAGCCAATTAAAAAATTCCAGCATGGAGAAGGAAAGGGCTCCCGAGGTCGCACCCCTAGCTGAGAAGCTAGTGGCAGTTGCAGGCTGCTCAGACAGGCTGTGTCCCAGTTTTCTTCAGGTATGACCGTTGATAGACTGCCTGTGCTCCAGTGAACAGTCCTGTATGTATGCACACGATTCCTGCACTAGGTCAGCTTAGTGGGGGGTTTATACAAGAGTTTATGAAGGGGGGAGGGAGGGAGAGGAGGGGGGACCAGGGGGAGTGGGGGCTAGAAACTGAAACTCAAAAGTTTCCAATACTTAATTAAATTGCTATGATGGTTGTCTGTTGCTTACAGTCATTGTCTGTGAGTCTCCAGAGAGGAACATAGTAATAACTTATACCTAGACAATATGCAGAGGATGCTGAAGTTGAACTGAGTGATGCTGGGATGAGTGAGCGATAAGGTCTTGGGGAGATGCTAGGCAGGAGCCTGTTGATGGAGAGGGAAGTCCTGCCAGCGGTCACATTAGAGCATTGAACCTTGCTTCGTTCCTTTTGTCAGACAAGGTGCTTTGTAGAGTGACAAAATCTAAGGTTTTGGTGGAGTAAAATTCCCAAAGGAATCGTGGTCCAGGATGTATTTGCATTGGTGTCAGGGTAAGAGGAGGGTGCAGAGTGGCTGAGGATGGGTGGACTGATGTGGAGAAACGAGTTCAAGTCATGATTTCTTGGTTAGTCCCGAGTCTTTGAATTAGGTGTGCTTGCCTCTTACAGTAGTCCTCTCCTTTTTTTCTGGTTTGTCAAGGGAGACAGGGTTTCTCTGTGTAGCCCTGGCTGTCTTAGAACTCATTTTGTAGACCAGACTGACCTCGAACTCACAGAGATCCACCTGCCTCTGCCTCCTGAGTGCTGGGATTAAACTGTGCCCCACCACGACTGGCTGACAGTATTCCTCTTAATAAGATGATGCGCAATCATGTGGAGATGCTCTACCCCTGTCAGCTCAAGTGGGAAATGTGCACATTAGTGTCAGTTTGTATGTAGCTAGTCCTGCATGATGACTGACATGCTCATTTTTTGTCTGGGATTAACTGCCAATGGGGCTCAGAGTGCAACCTGTTGGATTAACAGGAAACACTATATTTGAGTGTTTTTAAAAAGGGTATTTAAATAATTTTTCATGTATTATTGAATTGTTACATTTTTGACATTTGTTAGTTATAACATTCTTAATTTTGTAATCCAAAAGTAGAGGCAATTTCAGTTATTAATGTCAAAATGTTCTCCATACATAGTGTGATTATATATATAATATAATATGTAGTTAATATAGAGTACATTGATATGTAACATATGCCGTAACATATTCATATATATTTTGTGTTATTTTATTCAATATTTACCGGTCCTTTTTATCTGAAAACAGACTGAATTTCATTTAACAAAGTTCCGGTTTTATAGCTTTCAAATGTATCTTTATACTGTGTTTTTAGTTTTATTTTATTTATGTGTATGGATGTTTTGTCTGTGTGTATTTCTGTGCACCATGTGTATGCAGCGGCCTCAGAAGGCAGAAGATGGTTTCATATTCCATGGAACTAGAGTTATGGACAGTTGTGAGCTGCTTGTGGGGTCTGAGAACTGAATTCAGGCTCTCTGTAAGAGTGGTTCGTATTCCCAGCCACTAAGCCGTCTCTCCAGATCCTGGAATGCATTTTTATTGTGCAGGAACAGCAGGTTTTCTTCTCAAATGTGTTTAGCTTTTTCTTAGGAAACCAAAATATGAAATTAAAGATTTAGCAAAACTTTTGCACACTAGGATGGAATCTAGAGTTTAGTGGAAATATACATCTGAGAAATTAAAGTAAACTGCTTTATAATTTATGTATATTTGGGAACATTAAGAAATGCTCTTTAAATATACTGCTTATAGGTCGGTTTTACTGTTGTTTCCTATTTCTTGATGAATTACATGCTGATATTTAGAAAGAGAACTACCTTGTGATAGTTTAAGAAGTTCTCACAAATTGTGTTTAGTATCATCACATACATGCCTGTTACTGTCACACCAACAGAAAACAGAACATTAGAAATTGGAGTCGACTAAAAACCCCATGATTTTAAGCAGAAGTTGGGGTACTCCTGAGGCCTGATGGGAAGTGTAAGGCAGTCCTGTCCAGGCCTGAGTCAGCCTGTGTGTGATCAGGACACTGCTTTGCAGGGACGCAGTCACAGAGTCAGGGTGAGATGTGTGCTTTCTACAGTTTCCCTAGAAGACAGACAGCAAGTCACTGGACGGCTGCACAGGTTCAAAGGTGATTCTCCCCACCCTCGTTATACATGTATTTTAAATAACTTCATACAATGAGTATGATGTATGCTCACTACATCTGTCCTTTCTCCTCCAACTCCTTCCCTGTCCTTCCATATCTCTTCTCAAAATCATGTCCTCCTCTATAACTATATATTACATAAAGAGGGAGGGACTGACTAATACGTAACCTAAAAGCCAGATTAGTGTTGTTCACATGTGAGGCAAAGGGCTGATCACTTGGGTCTGGGAAACCTCTCAGGGGGCTCGTCTCTTCCTTCAATCCCAGTGTTAGGGAGGTGAGAACATGAGGGCGCTTTGTGCTCTCAGCCCAGCCAGAGAAGCTGAATAGGTGAACCTGGCTCAGTGTGAGACCATGTCTTGAAAACCACAATAAGTTGGAGGAGTGATGTGGGAGATATCCATTGGCCTCTGGCCTTCCCACACATGCACTTATGTTTGCATGCATAGTGGCACACTCATGTACACACACACACACACACACACACACACACACACACACACAATTACCCTTCTGCGATCTTTGTCGTAGTATAGCCCCCCGCCCCCTGCTCATGTACCTGTCTGTCTCTCTCAGACTACACTCATGTATCATTGCTTAGACAAGAATCTATCACAGTATCTTTGATTTACATTGACTTGAATATATTCTTCTGCTTCCTTGTGTACATATTTCCATCATTTTATATGACGGTATATATAATGGTGCTTTTTTCCCCTCTTAATATAATTTTGAACATCTGCCATTTACTTTCACTCCAATGTGTATGTATAGACACTTTGAATGAATCACATGCTCTTTGATTCTCTGAGATTTCCACTGAAGGAATATTTAAGAGGCTGGAAAATTCCTTTGTAAATGTGATCTTAAACTTAGCTATGCTCTGTACTAATCAGGCTCACCTTGAGAGGCCACTCTATTTTTATCACTTATTTTCCATGAGAATAAAATCACAGTGGAAATGCAGTGATTTATAAAGGCAGGGGTGGAACACACATAAGGCCATAGGGAGATGGTCTAATCCTATCACCCACTGGCTGTGGGCCACATGTCATCAATGAAAAATGTGCTTGGCGAAGTCACTCTGGTCCAAGAGAAAAATCAGTGCCCTTTGAGACCTGTACCTGTTTCATATCTTACCTGAAAATCAATAAAAATGTAAGTTATATTTATTTATTAATTTATCAGTTTAATTCTACCTGCTGTGTCTACAAATGCCTTAGCTGAAGTAGGAAAGCACATCTAGAAATAGAAGGTATCTTTCCGTTTTGTACATCCTTGCACACACCTGTATGAGGAACATGCTCTCTCTGTCTCTCTCTATCTGTCTCTGCCTCTCTCTCTCTCTCTCTCTCTCTCTCTCTCTCTCTCTCTCTCTCTTTCTTTCTCTCTCTCATACACAGGCGTGCGTACACACACACACACACACACAGACTTATCTGTTAAACCATTTTTTTTTTGCAAACATTTCAACTTTTTCTGTGTGCTCTGTATCATCATCCATGCAGATGGCTTAAAGAAGGCCTTGGCCCTGATTTTAGATCACTGATATTTGTAGAATCCCATGTGGGAGTTCCATGGCCATCTTGAGTGTGCCAGTTTGTGGATGTGCAGGCTGACAGGACATACACTTTGCCCTATGATAGGCAAGGATTCTATAAGCACACCAACGCTGAGTGGGAAAGCTGGGGTGTGGTAGGGCTGTTTGAGAAGCTGGGGTGCAATAGATCTATGGGGAGCTTTTATGAGTTGGGGTTCTTATCACTAATGCCCAGAAAAGGACTAAGGAGGTTTGGGGGACTGGTTCCTTTAAGGGTGAGTAGATGTGTTAGTTTCCATTTCTTCAGATTCAAGGGACTAATCATGAAGGAGAATCAATTGAAAATTAAGCACCTGAGCTGAAATTAATAGTCTATAATGCAGGCCCTTCCCATATATGTGTGTTTAGATTTGTACAGTGTTTATGTTCTATATATTCTCTGTAGATAAGCTATATGGTTGGTATAGTCTCACTTTCTAAATGTATTAAGCATTTTAAAAATTATGCCACTAGGTGTCAGCAACAACCTCTGAGGGTTCCTGTGACCTTTGTAACAAAAAAGAAACTTTATTAGAACGTCCTATCTGAAAACAACACTTCTCTCAAAAGTTTAAACCAGTTCTGAACTATACTAAGTAGACTCATGGACATATAACGTCTTGTGAGGTTGTTTTAAACTTGCTTCTGCTTGTACTTACTGTAGCCCTCCCCATGGTTCCTTATTTCCACATCCCTGTGTGGTTCCAGTGTCTCCTCAGCAGATGCTGATGTTAGAGCTCTCCATTCTCACATACATGCTCCATGTATTAGATTAGTGCATGAGCATTGGCTCTTCGGTTTTTTATTTTCATTGTTTTTATAGATGTGTGTTTTACAGCTATCAGCCATCAGAAGACAGTGCATCATTTATTTTTCAACACTTACATCTGTGTCCTGTTAATTTATTGTGTCTAAGATGTTCATAATCCGTGTTCTATTATTGCATGGAACTCAGAACATTTAGAAAAACAACACACAGAATTATGGATGCTTTCTTACCAACTGATAAAGTAGCATGGAACCAGGAAAAATGATATGTTCTGTGAATTACAGTCTATAATTTAGGCCTTAACAAGGTAGATAAAGATAGGTTAAAGTTTCATTTACAGATGTTAATAAGAAACCATAGCTTGTCAGTGTTCCATGGATGGGATTTATTTAATGATGCAGTCAGTATCTGGTCAGATTAGCATCCATTGGTAGGACTGGTGCTAGGACCCTGCCATAGATGCCTGTCTATCAACCAAGTACCAAGGAGATTTATGAATACTATAAATGTAGACTTCTTTCCATTTCTCTCCTTCAGGAAATTTTTGACATAAGTTGCCTTTAAAAACATTTCAACAAAAACTGTCAAGGGAATACAGAGAACCCCTTTCCTGCAGAAAATTCTAGCAATGACTAATGTAAAATTGGCTCTGCTTTTTTAAAAAAATCAAACTGTGATAGTTCCAGCTGGTAGTGGTGAGGTGGACTACATGGCTTAGTACACAGGCTGGAGACAGTTGCTTCACACTGAAGCTGTTCGTTTGCAAGTTTCTAGTTTAACCTGTAAGAGGAACTCTGAGTTTATTTGAGTTCTCATATTTAATTTTGAGGCGGTAGTAGAAGACTATGCCAAGACAACACTGTGGCTGTTAGTTTTAATTATATTCACAGGTGATAAAATCATGTTGCAATGACTTGACCCATATAATGACCTAACCAGGAGGCAAATGCTGTAGATATGTGAGAGGCATATCAGCAGACAAACTTGAACCTGGGATGGAAGTGTGCAGCTTGCTGGCTCTGTAATCACCCAGCCTGTGATTTCTCTATCTAATCCCTTAAATAAAAGAGGTCAGTGCTGAGATCTGATGGGGCATCTCTCACTTATCTGTCTGTTCTTGATGTGCATGGGATAGAGAGGCAGCCAGTTTCAACCTGGCTGCATAGTAAGCTAGTCTTGCTTCATGTGTATGTATATATTTCTCCTTTTTAATTATAACTTTTTATTAAGACAATATGGGTACATCTTTGTATGATAGGTATGGCAATTTAGTACATATAGTTAGTATATTATAGTGTAATACATTAGATCCTTTTATTTATTATTTTTTATTGTGGGAATTCCATGCTCTCCTGGCCATTGTGAAATGTAGCCTATATGGTTTAACCATGGGTTATTCTGCTATGATAAACAAGAACAGGAACTCCTACATGCAGCTGGGTTCCAGTGTCTTTATTCAGACTCTGCTCCATCTCTCTTAACCCTACCTTTCCCAGTCTTTAGTTTTCCCAGGGGACATGTGGCATTTGTTTTTCTGTGTCTGGCTTATTTCACATGGAATAATGCCCTCCGATTTCACGCACGTTGCCTCAAATGATAGGATTTTGTTGTTTTTATGGTGAAAATATGCCATTGTCTCTATTCACGGAGGCCATCTGGGTTGAGTCTGTATTTGGCTATTGTGCACAAGACTGGAATGAACATGGGGCTGTGAGAATGTTCTTGATGTAACAATTTCATTTCCTTTGGCTGTGGGCCCGGGAATGGGATCGCTGGATCATATGGTGAATCTATTTCTAGTTTCCTGAAGTCATGTCCCACTGTTTCTCATAATGGCCATTCTAATTTACAACTTCCCCAACAGTGTGTGTGCTTCTTTTTCTCTACGTCCTTGGCCACATTTGTTCGTTTCTGCTGTTTCTGACTGGGTGCTGCTCTCCCATTCAGGTTTTGATTTCCACTCCTTTATGCATCGTGCATGTCTTCTCAACAGATTCACTTGACTGTTCATTTACAGGGACTAAGACAAAATATTGAAAGACTCAGGTTCTGTTTCGGAAGGTCTGTGATTCAAACGCCTCATCTAGCCGTTCCAAAACCACCTTACTGCTGGCCACATCCCAAATTTTCCCAACTTTATTTCTAACCAATTCCTTGCCCAAATGCTGTCTTGTGGAGTGTACAACCCAGCTGACCCCACTTGTACATGACTTCCTTGTTTTGACCTTGATGACCTTGCTTTTACAGTTCTAGCTACATAGAATGTGACCTTTTCCTTCTCTCCCATAGATTCTTTGTTTTATATGTAGCAGAAAGAAAAGGCATATTTTGTAGCCGGGTATACCAGGTTCAAATCCCAGGTGGGCAGTTTGTTTGTATGTTTTGAGATAGGTTCTCACTATGTAGCCCATTCTGGCCTAGAAACTATGATCCTCCTGTTTTTACTTCCTTAATGTTGGCATTCCTGATGTGTGCCACCACGTCCAGTCTCCATTTATTAAGAGATTGTTGATTAACTGAAGGAAAGCTACTTAACCCTCAGAGTTTCATTCTGATTTGTCCTATAAACCTGGGAAAGAAAAACAATTCAAGAACTGAGTTTTTAAAGTAAGACTATTATTATTCATTTGTAATACTTGCTAGCACATAGGAAGCCCTTAGTATAAATTAGGCAGTGGGCTGGGGGCATAGCTCAATTAGCAGAGTACTTCTGGTGGAAGTGTGAAGACCCGAGTTTGAGATGGAGATCCAGGTAGAAAAATTTGAGTACAGTGGTGCATTCTTCTAATCCTAGCACAAGAGAGGCAGAGACAGGCCAGATCCTTTGTGAGCTCCAGGCCAGTGAGAAATCCTGTCCTAACAGTACAACAGATAAAGATACACAGTACCTGAGGGATGGCACCAGATGTTGTTCCCTGGCTTACACACACACACACACACACACACACACACACACACACACACACACACACACCTGCCTCCATCACAAATGATCAAACACATAAATAGCCAATATTAATTTCAAACCAGTCTCAGAATCCACTTCCATGAAACTTAGCCTCAAGATTTATTGTCATTCTTAGACTTACTAATTACATGATGTGTATTTGTAGCTTTATCTGACCACTTCACCAATACTTTTAAATTCATCACCTATATTTTTAATCATGTCCTGTATTAATTTTCTCATCAAGAGAAAGGGTCAGGAATACACGGCAGAGGTATATTTAGAGTTAGTATAGAGTCAGACCAGGGCTGGTAATAGTTCTCATTTATCCCATTCTTGCTATGAATTAGGAGCTAAATCAAAGGCTTTATTTACATCATCTAGCTGTTAGAGTTTAGCATAGTGACTTGCATGTGCTTCATGGCTGCTGCATAGGGAGGTAATGAAGTCACACTTACTTACACCTACTGAGGAAAGATAAAGAACGTCCAAACACAAAGTCAACATATGTGGAAAGAGAAAACCGTGGTTCAGGGAGGTCAGAAGGGAGGTTAGAACCTGAGATGTGTGGAAACTGTTACAGATTGGGCTGAAGTCATGTGAGTGTTAAAATAACTGCCATTGAGTGCTGGGACAGTGAAGGGCCATGAACACCACATACCCCCACCTTCCTGCTCACACTCTCGTGTTTTCTACAACCTCTGCACATAAGGCGTGTGACAGAATTTTCGCAGGGCTGACACATTTGTCCTTTTCAAGTTTATGACTGAAATTAGCACTGAACATAGCGACTGTTTTTTGAAAAACTAGTGCAGGTGAAATTACTCTTGACCTAGTTTTTGACATGCTATAAATATCATTAACAGCAGCAATTAACCATGTCATGAAGATTTCATTGTACTTTGTAAGGAAGAAGTTTGGTCCTTGATCTAATTGTGATACGATGGTTGGACATGTGTTAGCCATTGGAAATCTACATATTACATATGAAAGCCTTTGGAGACTGATTTTTTAATTCACTGACAATAAATAATTTGGTTCCCATTATCAGAATTTACTTCCTATTGACAGAATCCATGCCTTTCTGTATAAATTTATTAGGGTTGTTAAAACCTTAACAGGTCAGTACTCACTCATATTAACCTCCAGCAAAGTTTGTGGTAGACATCTAACTTTTGCTTTTGATTATTTTTAGAGTTTAGTTAGGAGAATTTGTATTGGAAGTGACCACAGTCTGTGTGAAATTGGCAAACTTTGGAATATAGTAACAGCAAACACTAATCGACTACAGTCAGCCCTCTGTAGCTGAGATGTCTGTGTCCATGCCATCAACCAACTGGAGATATATAATATGTAATATGAATTGCATGTATACTGAACACAGACAGACATTTCTTATCATTCTCTATGTGATATTGTATAACAATATATTATATTAACTATTAGAAATCATCTCTAGATTATTTAAAGTACTTGGGAGAATGTGCTTTGGCTATATTTAAGCCCTCACCATTTTGTATAAGGGATTTGAGCATACATAGACGTTAGTTACCATGAGGGTCCCCAAGGACAGCTGTGTGTATTTGATGCCTGGCATTGCTATCAGCATAAATCAGTTCATTTATATCTATCTGTCTTATGGTTTATAATGCTGTGTTAAAACTCCACGACCATAAACAACCTGGGGAGGAAAGAATTTATTTCAACTTACGGTTCTCAGGTCATTTTCCACTGCTAACGGAAGTCAGGGCAGGAACCTGGAGGTAGGAGCTGATTCAGAGGGCATGGAGGTCCTGCTTACTGGCTGGGTCCTCATGGCTTGCTCGACTGGCTTTCTTATAGAACCCAGTTTGACTAGTCCAGTGTAGCACCACCTATATCACCTACTAATTAAGAAAATACACGACATAAAACTCTTACAGAGGTATTTTCTCACTTGAGAGTCCCTCTTCCCAAATGACTCTAGCTTGTTTTGAGTTGCATAAAACTAGTCAGCACACTCTCCAACACTGATCAATCTGTTATAACAAAACACTGTTATCTAGAGACCTTGTAAACAACAGAAATTCATTTCTCACAGTTCTGGATCCCAGCACTCATGTTGTAGCAGAGTGGCAGAATTGATATCTGCTGTGAGTCTTCATTATGCCTTACATACACTTTCTAGATGTACCTTCACATGGTGGAGGGTCAAATGAAGTTCCTTGCGAAGGATCCTAATATCACCCAAGAGCATAGAGCCCTGAGGACCTAATAAAATCGAAGGAGCTGTCCTAGCTAGGGTTTCTGTTACTGCAAAGAAACACGATGACCCAAGCAACTTGGGGAGGAAAGGGTTAATTGGCTTAGACTTTTTTTTTTTTTATATCACTGTCACTGAATGAAGTCAGGACAGGAACTCAAACAGGGGAGGATCCTGGAGCAGGAGCTGATGCAGAGGCCATGGAGGGGAGCTGCTTACTAACTTGCTCCCCATGGCTTTCTCAGCCTGTTTTCTTATAGAACTCAGGACCCTCAGCCCAGGGATGGAACCACACACCATGGGCTGGGTCCTCCCCTATCAAACACTAATTAAGAACATGCTCTACAGGCTTGCCTACAGCCCCTTCTTATGGAGGCGTCCTCTCAGATGACTGTAGCTTGTGTCAAGTCGACATAAAACTATCCAGCATGGGAACTGTTCTCTGGTGCCCTCCCAATGGGGATTATGGTTTCAACACAGGATCACTGGGGTACATAGACATTCAGTTCACTTCAGTCTCACAGAAACAGGCATTGGGGCTGTTTTATCTTTTGTTTGAATTTTCTTTTTTGGTAATAGCCTCGTAAAATGTCCAACCACAAAGCTTAACAGCACAGCTCTGCAGGGGTGTTTGTGGGTTATGCTGTTTGTACTCTGCTGTCAGAGAATCAGCTATAGGTTGGTTTTGTTGCACGCGCGTGTACAGACACACACCTGTGCATGTGTGCGTGCACCTGTGAAGTCATCCAGCACAAACTGCTCTCTCCTCAACTGTGTATGCTAAGCTTGTCCTTACAGCTGCAACACAAGTCTAGGAAAGTCAAAGTTTATCTCTTTAAGAATGTTTGAGGTCCTTCCTCCATGGTAGCACCTAGTTCTGACCACTACTGCTCAAACCAAATCTTCAAACAGACCCCACTGCTTGAGGGGAATAAAAGGCAGATCATATCATCACTGATCAGCCAATGGCAGGTAGAGAATGAGGGTCTTTTATGCAGCAATGTCCATCCTCCATAGAAGAAAACCCAAGTGCAGTAAACGTGACGAAATAGCTTGCTGTTAGGATGCACTCAGGACCTCTTCCTGACCTGCTACAGAATTTCATTCTCAGAACCCAGCAATTGGACAAAAGGTGGCCACACATGCTGCACAGAATAATTGGTCATTATCACACAGGATCTATTATATAAGGCACAAAGGCTTTCTTCAGATCCAAACAGGCAGCGTGCCAACTTCCAAGTTGGTTTTGTTCTGTCGTTGGGGGAAGATAACGACACAGCTATTTTTAACAATGAAAAAAGAGAAACAGGTAAGAGCCAAGACACAGAAACTGAAGGAGCAGATGTGACAGAGGTGTGGCTGCGTCATCAAGCTGCTCGGGCCAGCCATGCTTCCACCCACACATCTCTGTTTCAGAGCTTGCTGAGGTTTCCTCTATCCCATTGGCTGAAATGATCCTGTTAACGGTGACAGTTATTTTGCAGAAATGAGCACCATTGTTTCCAGTCACTTGTGCTGCGTCAGAGCCTCCTTGACACTCTTTAATATCAGGTGAAAATGTTCTTCCATTCTGCTCAACCTGGGTAATTTACCTCTCACACAGTATAAGTGATGGTGTATGACTTCCAAGGTTAGGTCACGGTAAGGCTATGGGTTTGGCCATGTTTGTAACTCTTTGGAGACACTTGTCCTGATTATCATTTTGTAAGACATCTCAAGCTTTAAAGAGTAGCTTGTTAGCTGTCTAGGGGACAGTTTCTTCTATGTTCTTAGCCAAGAGCAAGAGTCATCTGCCAGTCATGTGAATAAGTTGCCCGATTCCTAGTCTACGGGATGCCCATGTAATAATGATGAGGAGAACAAGAGAAGCTTTGCTTTCCTGGGCCCTGTCCCAAATACAGATTCAGGAACAAAACAAATGCCACTGTTATAATCCTGAAAAAATTGGGTATTTTATTAGGCAGTCAAATTATTGTGACATTAGCGTCATAATCTTAGCTGCCTCCTTCCCAAGGCTTTCTTCTCCTAAATACTTGTCAGGCCCTGTCTCTACCTAGTAAATGGTATTCTACACTGCTCTAAACTTTTATTTCAACTTACTATGATTTACTTTATAGCTCTGGACATATGCCTATTGTTGTTTTCTCTGTTACTATGATGTGGCTTTTCCAAATGTGCTAAGTGTTCCCAATGCTCCATGCCTTTATTAAAAGCCTGGGAATCCCACTTTGACAAATTTTCATCCCACTCTCTAGGACTTTGGTGTCCAATACGATATGCTGTAGGTATATGTGATCTTCAAATCTGAAAGGAATTAAAATGAAACATAATTAGCAATTTTCTTCTCTGACTACATTAGCCACATTTCAAGTGTTCAGTATTTATATGTGGCTATTGGCTAAACATGTTGAACAGTGGCGAATGGAAGAGCCTTCCAGTTGCCTCACCGTTCTACTGGACTGTTGCCCTGATCCACAATTTACCCTTGTGCCTTAAGGCTAAACCCTTTAGATACTGAGATATTACTGTGAAAAATACCAATGACTTTGAGTGGAGAGCTTAAAGCACCTGCTTTCTTTTCAGGTCTGAGCTCCGGAGAAGACAGAGTTGGAAATCTCTGTCTCAGTTAATTTGGTTTTGTTTCATTTACATTCACACAAAGATGGCCTTTGTAGCTTTTCCCAAATTCTCTTCTAGCCCCTGGTCACAAGGACAATGATTTATTTTCTTGGCTACATTAGTTCCTTTAAGAAAAATGCAGCCTGACTTCCAAAATTGTGCAATTCACAGATATTATCCTAATAACAAAAGATCCTTCTGCAAACACTCAGGGGCCCTGTTCCTGCTGGAGAGAGTCCTCAGCACACAGAGCTCCTGTTGACATGACAGTGAACTCTGGCAGGGCTTGGATATTGCTCCCTTAAAAAGAAAAAGAATAGCTGCAAGGCAAAAGGGTCTTTATTCTCCCTGGGTGTGAGTTTCCTTGAAAGTTTGTTTATTGATTTTCCTTGTAACAACAGAGCTTGCAAGCTGTAAAAGAAAAAAATAAAAAGCACCAGAGAAATAATATCAGTGATCAGTAGACTTATTCATCAGCTTTACCTCATCTGTAGTCACCCATATACAGTGTGAAATGAAGAGCTCCACCAGCCCCAAGCCCAGTTAGGGGTGTGTGTGTGTGTGTGTGTGTGTGTGTGTGTGTGTGTGTGTGTGTGTGCATGTGTTTTATAGAAACCATAGAATTTAATTGATCCAAAGAGAAAGTAAACACTAACCCTCAAGCATAGGTCATTTCCCATTAAAAGAGGCTGTGCCTGCACTTATGTCAGTGAGGAAAGTGCTGGAAGCAGCTGAACAAAGGAAAGAGAGGAGGTGGTGCCACCCACATGGAGTCTGATGCCCTGCGCTGATCAATCTGTCACATTACCCTTTGTATTTTCTGTAGCAAGAGATTTTCCTAAAATTCTAACTCATACATTGACTTTTTAAGACCTTTGACCTTTCCCAAATTTCTGGCTCCTAGGGGAGTCTTCTTTTAATAAGATGATTTTAGAAAATGGTGTATGTCATATTTCCCTCCAGTAGTTCTATGACACACATTAGCCCCGGGTGGAGCGCCGGGAGTCTAATTAGAGAGAAAGAGGAGGGTTTATATGAACGAGAATTGTTGAAACCAAGGTTGGATAAAGCACAGGGACAAATAGCCAAACGAATGGAAACACATGAACTATGAACCAAAGGCTGAGGGCCCCCAACTGGATCAGGCCCTCTGAATAGGTGAGACAGTCGATTGGCTTGATCTGTTTGGGAGGCATCCAGGCAGTGGGACTGGGTCCTGTGCTCATTGCATGAGTTGGCTGTTTGAAACCTGGGGCTTATGCAGGGACACTTGGCTCAGTCTGGGAGGAGGGGACTGGACCTGCCTGGACTGAGTCTACCAGGTTGATCTCAGTCCTCAGGGGAGGCTTTGCCCTGGAGGAAGTGAGAATGGGGGGTGGGCTGGGGGGAAGGGGAGGGGGTAGGAGGGTGGAGAACAAGGGAATCCGTGGCTGATATGTAGAACTGAATGGAATTGTAAAATAAAATAAAAGGAAAAGGAAAAAAAGAAGAATATGATGTCTTGGTTTCTCTCCTATTGCTGTGATAAAACACTCTGGCAAAGGCAGCTGAAGGCAGAAGGTGTTTATTTTAGCTCACAGTTCCTAGGAGAACAGTCCATCATGGCGGGGAAGGCCTGGGAGAGGAGCAGGAGACCGGCCTGTCCTATTTGCATTGGTAGTCTAGAGGTGGGGAGAACAGGAAGTGGAGCCAGGCTAGAAACCTTCAAGGCCCCTCAGTGATACACTTCCTCCGGCAAGACGCCTGAGAGTTCCACAGCTTTCCTAGACACCGCCACCCCTGAAACCAAGTGTTCAAGCCCACGTGTGTATATGTGTGTGTTCGGGGGCGGGGGGCGGGGGGGAGGCGCACACTCTCATTCAAACTAACACTGGATCTCTGAAAATTTATATTTGTTTAACCCAATACTTTCTAAAATTAGTAGATAATGGAAGAAATATTTTAGTGCACATTTTACTTGGCATCCACAGGGAAAAAAATCTGTTTTAAACATAGTACTGATAAATTTTAAAAAGACCAACATTTAAAAAAAAACTAAAATGTGATTGGTTAGAATCCATAAATAGGTAGTTATTAATAGTCTTTTTATATGAAATGACTTGATTGTACAAGAAAAATAAGAGAAAATGAAACAGTTTTAAATACCCTTTAAAATGGACTGTAGAAGTGGGTGAGTGTGTGCATGGATGGGAGAGTGTGTGTGAGTGTGGGGGGGTGGTAGTGAGTGTGAGTGTGTGATAGAGTACACGCACATCAGGGACCTAAGCAACATGCCTGGGACCTTTGTGTTCACTGTAGGTCAACCAGGTGAAAGAACCCCCTGTGGGGTCCACAGAAGAAGCCCGTGCGTGGCAGGACACAAATGTCCTTCCCCTTTAAGCCTTGAGGTTTGCGATCTCAGTCAAGGCTGCATCAGCACCAGCTGCTTCCCTCCAGCTTTGTCAGTCTCGTACACTGATGCAGTGACGTCAGTGACACCCCCCCCCCATCCTCTCCCTTTCCTGCTGCTGCTCTCCTCAGAGAATTCTTCAACTTCCATGGCATCTTTTGTGTATGGTCCACTGTGTTTACTTAGGGTTACTTTTCAGACAAGGGTAGGAAGTTATTCAGAGGAAACGGGAAATTCATTTGTAACTCTAGTATGAAAGAAAGCGACACCCTTCCCTGAGCAAGCATCCACGGCCAGTTCCTACTTTTGCATAATGACCATTTTAGAGCATTATTTTTGTTGTAACAGAAACCCATGCACTAGGTAACTTGGAAGTAATAGAAATTTATTTCTTGTAGCTCTGAAAGCTGGATGCCCAAGGCAGCGCTAGGATTCAGTGTGGAGAGAGATTTGCCTCCTTGTTGTTTCCTCCCGCAAATGAAAGATGAAGGGGCCAAAGGTCAACCAGCTGCCTCTGGCCTCCTTTCTACAACCATTAGTTCCATTCACTAGGAGGTTTTAGCCCTCAAGTTTGGTCTCAAAAGTTCTTCCTTAATCTCATCGTGTTGGTAGTTAAGTTTCACTGTCTGAGTTTGGGGAGGACACACACAGAGGACAGCAATGGCTAGACATTCTTCTTAAGAACCTGTCAGACGGACAGAAGCGCCTGGAGTGCAGACACAGCCATGTGGCCTCTCAGGCCTACCACATAGCAAGAAGAATCCATGATGAATGATAGCCATTCCTTCTTTTAATAAATGCCATTGGTCTTCCTCTATGGGCCATTAACTCTGGATGCTGGGATACAGCAGTCTACAAAACAGACAGAAATCCCTGCCCTGATGGATTCTATGTCATACTAAGAGACGGAGGATAAACAAATTTATAATAGCCTGGAATAGAGCTATAGAATGCATCAATGGGAAGGGGTAAGGTGTCTGTGGTGGGGGGGGTGTGGGTTCATATTTAAATTAGCCTGGACACTAAGAAGATGCTGTTTGGCAAAGCCCTGAAGAGGTCAGGGAGAAGTGAATGGTCTGATCAATGAACGGGACCTTGGGTCACATCTGCCAGCTCTGAGTACACACAGAGGGGGAAACCAGTAATTGTAATATTCTTACAGGAGATGGTAGAGGATAGGGCCAAGGTGGTCAGATTAGAGGTGACACATGGCAGGGATGTGAACTCATCATATATGTAATGTCTCAAAGGCTGAGGCTGTTCTTCAGAGAGGATAGGATCCTAAGGTCTGATATGGTGGGGTGAGGAGCCAGGGAACAAAGAAACACACAGAGAAACACAAGAAAGACAGAAAGATGAGCTAGAAAGTGAAGCCAGAGGAGCAAAGACACTGTAAGGTCTTATGGGGGTCTGAGCAGTGCTCAGCATTGCAGAGAAATCCACAGGAACATGTCTGAAAGAGGAGCGTCCAAGCTGTCAGGCGGAGGGCCATAGTGACATCATCAAGGGAAGTGTTAGCCGGTTGCTGAAGCTGAAACAACCGAGAAGTGAAGACATGCAGAGAGAGGATATAGATTTCTTTCAGGAAGCTTGATAGATACAGACACGGCTGACAAAGTTTTCATCATAATCCAGAGTGAGATGTGCATGTCCTCCTGCGATCTGCATGTGCCCACACAGTAGCCTGATTCATCAGAAGTGCATTGTGACATGGTGAATTCTCCTATGTGTAGTGTATGCTAACATTCTTCATCATCTCCCATATAATATACTATAAAAATGCTTACCAACATCTAATAAATTGATTGACTCCATCTCGAGTCTCAATTTGTGATTTGGGCAGTGGTTGACCAAAGATTTGCCACCTAGGAGCACATACTCACTCAGTGCGGGCTGGGATCATGTATTGGTCATTATGTTCCAACTTTTAGAAACATTGCTCTTTCTTCATGTATGGAATTTATATTCTTCAGTGCATAGCACAGTTGTACAGAGAATGCTTAACATGTGCAAATCCATGGGTTTTATTTCCAACACCAAGAAACAAAAATAAAAATAAAGATTTGAATTGATGTCAGTTACAGACACAATGTATTCATTGTGTTCATAGATAATCATTTTCTGCCAACAAAACAACATGGGTGTCTCCTGTTTTGATTTTATTCTATATCTGTGGTGTCTAATTTTTGATCTGTGACCTAGGGCAGGCTTGGGTTAGCTGCACCATGGAGTTTGGTCCTCAGTTGAAATTTAGAACAGATCTTTCTTGAGTAGGGGTTGACATATATTATGAATGGATAAACATCAAATAAACAAGTGACATTAAGTGATATTTTTGAAAGTCAGAAAAGTCAGCATAAGCTAATGAAAGCAATTATTTCTTCTTGTACTGCAAGTCTGTGTTAATAGAATTTTAAAGACCCCCAAACAGACAGGACATTAAAATTTAAATGAACAGTAGACAGGAGAAAGGGTTTTAAGATAAAAAACCAATCTCATACACTACAGTATGGATCTGCCAGCTAAACTGAGTATGAAGGTGTAGTTAGAGATCCCTGGGGGACAGAGTGACTGGTAGGAGTGAGGCCACCTCTCCTTTGAGGTTGGGTAGTCCCAGGTAGAGCTAAGTTTGTTGACGGACAATGAGAAGACAATGATTTTCTCTTTGGCCTTGGAATGATGCTCTTGCTCCGAGCAGGCGTGAGATGAGAGGAAAGTACTGAAGGGTTGGGTTGCCCTGTGCTGCAGGGAGCTCAGGCTCCACGGCTGGTACCTGAGCAGCTGCCCATTTGCAGATTCAAATCCTGTCTTTTCCTTTTGTTTTAAAGCTAATGCCATGAACTGGCCACTGACCCGAGGCATTTGGTATCATCAATTTGTTTTGTTTGCTCTCTATATTTTATTCTTAATATTTCAGATTTTTAATAGTAGCAGAAGACTACATAAATTCAGTTTTTATTTGGTGTTTTTAGAAAAAAATGAAAAATTTATTCTTTGCACATAATAGTACTTACTATTTTGGGTTCATAATTGGAGAGCTGAAAGTAAAGTAGTGAACACCATGTACAATTATAGAAAGTGTCCTATAAAATGCATTTAGGACACTAAGCTCCATTCTTTGCTCTTTCCTTAATGTAAATGTAAATATCCTTTTAAAATTCTTTGAGAATTCCATACAATGCATTTTAATCATATTTCCTCCAGCTGCCAGATCCTCCAGATTCCCTTCCATTTCTCTACCTGCCTAACTCATTTTTAAAAACCCATCGAGTCCAATTTGTACTGCCCATATTCTCTTGCATGTGAGGTCACTCACTGGACCATGGCCAACATACTACGGGTTATACCCTTGTATAAATCTGGTCCTCGATTTCCCAGCAACTATCAATTTCTATAGTTCTTCATTTAGGGATGGAGCTTCCCCCTACTTCTTCCCATACTGAGAGTTTGTCAGGCTTGAGCATGCACACATCTTGTGCTTGCTACCATGACACTGTGAGTTCACATGTGCAACATTCCTGCTGTATCCAGAGGACACTGTTCTGTTGTAGTCAACCTCCACATCTGGTTCCCACAATCTTTCTACCTCCCCTATTCCACAATTATCCCTAAGCCTTGGTAGGAGATGTTATTGTATAGATATTCTATTTAGGGCTGGACATTCTGCAGCCTCTCATTATTTGCATTTTGACCATTTGTGGGTCCCTAATACTTAGTGATCTCAGTTTTAAATTAAAGAGCTTCAAATGAAGATGCAAGATTTGGGGCAGGGGGCAAACAAAAGTGTGAATATGAGAAAATGCATTAAAATGTGTGAATGTGTGTGTGTGTGTGTGTGTGTGTGTGTACCAAACAGTAAATAATAATAAACTTCACTTTCAGAAAAAATAAGAAAGCTAATAATTTTTTCTCCTTTGAATGGCCTGTAGGTAGGAGTGGGCATTCACTTTTCTACTAAGATGTCCTCTCTGTGTATTGGGGTTGGAGCTCATAAGGCCCACCCCCTAGTGAGTTGCTTCTTCTAGTTAGCCCCTCCTACCAAAGATTCCACACTCTACCAAAATACACTACCATATAGAGATGAACTGTTCAAACACATGAGTCTGTGAGAGACACTTCACGTTCAAACTATAGAATCTACCATCTTGGTTCCAAGTGAATCATACTCCCACCTATGTAGAAGGCTTTCTCTTGGGCTGCCAACTTGCTCTCCAGTTATGACATGGAGACTCATTATTAGTTATGAATGCTCAGTCTTATCTTAGCTCTTATTTTAGTCTGTTTTTTTTTTTTTAATCTACATTTTTGCCTCATGGCTTTTTACCTTTCTTTCTTGTTGTATATCTATTCCATGTCTGGCTGCCTGGTGGCTACTTGGCTTCTGGCCCTGGGGAATGTTCCTCTCTTTTCTCCCTCATTCTCTTTCCAGCCTAGATTTCTCCTCCTGCTTATTCTTTCTGCCTGCCAGTCCCACCTATCCTTTCTCTGTCCAGCTATTGGTCGTTCAACTCTTCATTAGACCAATCAGGTGCCTTAAGCAGGCAAGGTGAAACAAATGCAACACATCTTTACATAACTAAACAAATGTACCACATCTTTGCCTAGTTGAAATAATATTCCACAACACACATATTAGCTGCAAAAGTTCTACTCACAGTCATTCTGGCACCATAAAAGATTAGGCTGAATAGAAGAAATGTTTGGAAAAATGGGGAGAGTCTGACTGATCTAGGTGTGTTGGGGGGGTTACAAGGTCTGGTAAAGGTTAAAAGGCAAGAATGGTACTACTGAGGCTTCTGACTAGATCATTTAGCTTGAGGATGACTTTTGTCATTCACTGAAATACAGGAAAAGGAGCTAGCTCATTGGGGGAGGATGACAAATTCAGTCACTATGTTAGATTTAATGTGCCCCCAGCAAACAGAGAAGAGCTGTTAACATGGAACTGTGATCTGGATTCACAACTGAGAAGCAGTGGTCCCGAATGAATATCAAGACACCCAGTGAATCCACAGGAAATAGACTTAGACTGGGAAATAAAAGATTGCCCATGAGATGTAGTGCTTTATGGCGAATGAGAAGAACAGGGCAATGAAAGTGGTTGAAAATGGGATTAGAAAGAAAATTAGGTGAGTATAGAGTTTCAAGGAGGAAATGGCCAATGCTCCCCTGTTTCTCCAAACTGCCAAATCCTATAAGATCAGAGAAATTAATTGGATTTGGTGACTAGTTAAGTGACTAACTGATGGCAGGAGGACCTGCTTGGGGAAGATGGGGCTGAGTTGCTGTGGACTGAAGAATGAGGAGTGGGTAGAGCTCAGGGGGAATTGCATTTATTTCAAAAGTTCACAAGAGAAAAGAATAAACTTGTGCAACATCAGGATCAGGGATAAAGGGAGAGTTGTTATCATGTGTAAAGGAACAAACAGTCTTCCACTTGTTTACTTGACAGGGAAGAGTGTGTGAAGAAAGGTGGAAGGTACGAGGAGGAAGGATACGTGACGGGGCTTCTCAAGGACAGGAGACAGGGCCCTGCACTCTGTGCTGCTGAAGCCAATTTTAACCGCATCCAATGGGAAATGTATTCAGAGAACCCCAGATGTGTGTATTTATGAGAGTAAGTTCAGAAAATTCCACAGGAAGCTTTCTTTTGTCCTGTGACTTCACAGAGGTCACAGACACCATGGTTATACAGGATTTAAATGAAGTGGGTATTAAGGGACAGCCTTACCAAATTGTATACCACTCTTTACCATTGTACACACTGTTATAGAACTCAGTGGAATAATGTTTCCCAGCAGATATTCTGTCTTGGTTTACTGCTGGAAATTAGTCACTCAAAGTAGTTTTGGTGTGCCGTCTATAAACCCAACTCCAAACTCCAACACTGTCTTCCCATGATGCCACCTTCTATGCCAAGTGTGTCTGCTCTGTGTTTGGAGAGAATTCCTGTGCTTTGTCCATTCTTACTCCGTTATCTGGCCATCCTGGGAGGGGGGGGCGTCTTGAGTCTTCTCTGCGATGCACACAGCTTTCTGTGCTAGCCACTTCCACCGGTCCGTCTTCATTGGCTTTCTGGGTATTCCTCTCCTCTTCTGCCAAGACCAGTCATCACCCTTGGCTAGTTGGATGCCAGCATTGGCATATGTATCTCCTTCCAAACCTGACCAAAATTTTCTTACACTGAGCTGCCCAAATGGCAAAGATACAGACATTGAGCACTAGATGAAATGCTGGCCTGGTGCTACCATAACAGAGACTGTGTGGTCCCTTTTCCCACTAGCCAACTTCCCCTACCAGAGTTTTTCCAGTGTTCTCTCAAGCTGTTTGGTTTGGAACCAATGCCTCTGTGCTTTAAACAGAAAGGCCCTTTCTTCTTCAGCACTCATTATTTCAAAGGGATATTAAGAACAGTAATACTCATTCATTTGGGGATAATGAGACAGGCTGAATGAAACTTTGCCAGAGGAAAGAAGCTATATATACTTACATATCAATAAACTCTGGACCCTGTGCTTAATTATTTAATGGCACTCACTGGACTCATGGAAACAGTGAGCATGTTTTACCTGTGTCCTCCTGAAGCTCTTGCCTTAGTCTTAATAATCTGTTTAAGGGCAAAACTTCCACTTTTGCTGCATACTGATCTCTTATCAGAAATATGACTGTGATAGAATCAACGTCTGACCATTTAATCTAACTGAGTGCAACATTCATTACTCTTAATATATGATATTGACTCATATTTCTAAAAAGAAGAAATTTTCCTTCATTAAAAATGATGAGATTTGAACACAGATCTGTCACTCAGGAGAAAGTGTCTCTGTTAGCAAAGATCAATGCTACAGATGGGCCTTTTATGAAATTTCCTGCATTTAAAGTGCCCTTGTCAGATTGTGAGGTTTGAGGTCACTTCTGACACTATAGGCCATCACAAATATCTCAAAGTGTGTTAGTTAAAGGATAGACATGGGTTCACAAAGAGAAGAGGAGACAGATTAGCAGGCCATGCACCAAGTTTACCCACATGCTCTGTTATAAGCATTGTCTATGATCATCTCTTTTGGGTAGACGGGGATCAGGGCTAGGGGGATTTAGGTAACTTGTTCAAAACAGCACCGCTTACAAGTATTTGAACTAAGCTGACATACGTTTCCAGAACAAGTTCTCCTCCAAATTCAAGTGTTCTGGATTTACCTGTCTCTGTTTGCCAAAGCTCGATATCAGCATTTCCTTATGAAAATGCCCATGGAGCTGGATGTAATCTGGCGATATAGTGTGTGCCTGAGTGCTTGAGAGTCCAACATTGGCTTTAATCTCCAGCACCAAAATCAAACAACCCAACAACCAAACAAAGCCAGGCAAAACCCTAGCAAAGGAGCCCAGACTCCCTCGCGGTACAACAAAGACTTCCTTTAGAGTCACTTAACTTCAGGTGGAGCCAGCACCAAGATTAGGAAGACCGTGAAAGCCAAACATACAACATAGATAGAAAATTCTACTTACACATGTTGAATAAATAATTTGAGTTTCTGAAATATGCAAAATGCTAGTCTAAAGAGAATTACATAATTTTATTTTATTTATTTTTTGAAATTTATTTTATTTCTGTAGAAAATAAGACTTTAATTACTTCCATATTGAAGGAAAATCAAATATAACAAGGGAAACAAATAAAAAAAATATAACAATATAACAAAAGGAAGGAAAAGAAAGTTGTAATTCAAACACATATTTATTGAGAAGTACAAGTTATTAAATTTCCACTATAAATCAAGAACTGGGTTCTGTATGAAACAAGCCTTCAGAAAATAAGAATTCTAAAAAAGTTATGCATAAAATGGAAATTTTCAGAGATTTTAAATCATGGTACAAAGAAATGGAAGGTTTTAAAGATAAAAGAAAATATTTCCAAAAAACTCAGAATAAAACAAAACACTGAAAATTAGAGAAAAATTATAAGAATATATTAGTATATGAAATTATAATGTCCCTCTAATTATTTTAATCATTTCTGTAATTTTCTTTTTTTAGAGAATAAATTTAATGAAACTTAGGGTTTTTATTGAAAATATTTTTTTCATACAATATATTCTGATCACAGTTTCCCCTCCCTCCTCTCCTCCCAGATGCTCTCTACCTCTCTACTCATCATGTGTAGCATGAATCTTAGCTGAACTGTGCTGCTCAAAACCTAAAAGCTTAACCAGCCAAATGCTTAACTAGCCAAATGCTTAACCAGCCAAATGCTTCTAGTTTCTGGTCCTCATGCCTTATATACCTTTCATCTTTCAGCCATCACTCCTTGGGATTAAAGGCTCGCTTTCTGGGATTAAAGGCCTGAGTCACCGTGCTCGGCTCTATCCTTGAACAGATGGATTTCTGCTTCTGGAATGCTAGGACAAAAGGCATTGTGCTACCACTGCCTATCCTCAGTATCTAGTGACTTTTCTGTTCTCTGACCCCAGATAAGTTAATTAGAGTACACAATATTTTGGGCAACACAATACCACCACAATCATACCTTCCTTCTTTCTCTCTTTAGAAGAACAAATGGGCACAAGTAAAAAATAAAGACAAATGAACCAGAATAAAACAATGCGTGCACACACACACACACAACAACAACAACAACAACAACCAATAGAAACACAAAATCAGAAAACTATAAGGCAAGAAATAAAAAGGCCAAACATAGCAATATGAGACAAAAAACTTGAGTTCTTTTTGTGTCTACCATCTACCGCTGGGCACAGGACCCATGCTTAAGTGTGGTTTGTATGCCCAGTGATACTATATTAGAGAAAACTGATTTTTCCTTTGTGAATGGTTGTCAACTGGAAATAGTTTCTGGGTCAGGGATTGGGGTCATATCTAGTTCCCTTCTTGTCTTATTTAGGTATTTGATTGATGTGAAGAGACACCATGACCACGGCAACTCTTATAAAGAAAAACATTTAATTGGGGCTGGCTTGTAATTTCAGAGGTTTAGTCCATTATCTTCATGGTGGGAAGCATGGTGGCATGCAGGTAGACATAGGGCAGGAGAAGGAGCTGAGAGTTCTACATCTTGATCCTAAGGCAGAATAATCAACTGTGTGTCACACTGGGCATAGCTTGGGCATAGGATACCTCAAGACTCTCCCCCCACAGTGACACACTTCCTCCAACAAGTCCAAGTCTCCTAATAGTGTTATTCCTGTTGGGGGCATTTTCTTTCAAACCACTACATCCACTCCCTGTTCCCCAGAGGCTTGTAACAATATCATGATGCAAAATGAATTTAGTTCAACTTCAAAAGTCCTCATAATCTATAACAATCTCAAATTTATTTAAAAGTCTAGAGTTCAAAGTCTCTTCTGAGATTCATGCAATCTCTTAACTATAATCCCCTGTAAAATCAAAAAGCAGATCACATACTTCCAACATATACGGCACAGGAAGTTACTGTTTCAAAATGTAGAGACAGGAGCACAGTGAGGAAGTACTGGACTAAAACAAGACTGAAACCAGCTGGGCAAACTCCAAACTCTGCATCTCCATGTCTGATGTCAAAGCGCTCTTCAGACCTCCAGCTCCTTTCAGCTTTGTTGACTACAATTTACTTTTTTCTCTTAGGCTGTTTCCTCTCCCTGTCAGAAGCTCTCCTCAGTAGGTCTCTGGCATCTCCAAGATCTTGGGTTCTCCAAGGCAATCCAGGCTTTACCTTCACAGCTTCACACAATGGCCTCTCTAGACCTTCATTCCGGGATACCCTTGACATGTGCCTGGTCTCAGTGGCTTTCCTTAGTTGTAGAGGGAGATTCCATAACCCCTTTCTTCTATCCTTGACTCTAAAGCCAGAACTAGGTGGCTGAAGCTGCCATGTTCTGCTGCTTGCTGGGGCTGGAACATGGCCCCTTGTTTAATTATATCTTTACCAGCTTTCTGTTTTCAATGGTTACTCTCCCTTGGCTGTCCTGGAACTTGCTCTGTAGACCAGGCTGGCCTCAAACTCAGAGATCTGCCTGCCTCTGCCTCAGGAGAACTGGGATTAAAGATGTGTGCCGCCACCACCACCTGGCTCTTAGCTTTTATTTAATCCCTTTTCACAAGTTGGAAACTTAGCT
This sequence comes from Peromyscus leucopus, assembly GCF_004664715.2. NCBI lineage: Eukaryota > Metazoa > Chordata > Mammalia > Rodentia > Cricetidae > Peromyscus > Peromyscus leucopus. The sequence continues at coordinate 88,921,766 of NC_051067.1, read as the reverse complement.
GGGTGGGATCTTACCCTAAGGTCACCACTCTCTTTGTTCCATTCTTTAATCTGTTTATCTCCTTGAACATAAGATTTAGTTCCAATCCACTTCCTGGTGCTCCTTTTCTACTCAAATTGTACATTTTGTATTTTTCTTTGCTCATTTTGCTTCCTTTCATTATAAATCTTCTTCAGAGTTAACACTAATAACCACATGACAGAGTCAATACTAGGCTGTTTTGAGGTTTCCTCTGCCAATGGAATTAATCCACAACTCTTCACTTTAACCTCAGGCAAACTTTTCATACAAGGGCAAAAAGCAACCACATTCTTCACCCAAATATCCAAGACTGGTCTCTAGGCCACATCTAGTTCAAATCACCGTCAGCACTATTGTCTTTTATGTTCCTACTAGGATGGCCCAGTAAGCCCCACTTAAAGCATTCAACTGCTTTTCTAATCCATAGTCCCAAAGTCCATACCCCTCCAAATAAAAACATGGTCCAGCTTATCACATCAGTTCCCCAGTCAGTTGTAACTTCTGTCTTAGTTTAGGTTTCTATTGCATTGAAGAGACGACGTGACTACAGTAACTCTTAAAAAGAAAACATTCAGTTTGGACTGGCTTACAGTTTTAGAGGTTTAGTACATTGTCATCCTGGCAGGATGTGATGGGAGGCAGGCATGGAGTTGGGAGAAGGAGTGAGAGTTCTACATCTTGATCTGCAGGCAGCAGAAGCAACTGTGTCTCATAATGGGCACAGCTTGGGCATAGTTGACTTCAAAACCTACCCCCACAGTGTAATGGTCTTTTTTTTACCCTTTGGGGGCCTACCGCCCAGCTCCCAAATAAATACATGGAGATTTATTCTTACTTATGAATGTCTGGCCTTACCTTGGCTTGTTTCTAGTCAGTTTTTCTAACTTAAATTATCCCATTTCTTTTTAACTATGTTTTTCCTCTGTGCTTTTTACCTGTCTTCGTTCTATATATATTTCTTTCGTTCTTACTCTGTGGCTGGCTAGGTAGGTGGGTGGCTAGCCCCTGGTATCCTCCTCTCCTTCTCTTTTTCTCATTCCTTGCTCTCCTTGAGCCTAGATTTCTCTTCCTTTTTATTGTCTCTGCCTGGCAGCCCTACCTATCCCTTTCCTGCTTAGCTTTTGGCTGTTCAGCCCTTTATTGGACCAATCAGGTGTTTTAGGCAGGCAAAGTAACACAATTTTACAGAATTAAACAAATAATGTAAAAGAATACAACATATCTTTGTATCATTAAACAAATATTCCACAGCATAAATTAATGTAACACATCTTAAGCTAATATTCCACTATACCACAGTGACACACTTCCTCCAACAAGGTCTTACCTACTCCAACAAGGCTATGCCTCCTAATAGTGCCACTCCCTATGGGGCCATTTTCTTTCAAAACAACACACCTCTTATTCTTGGGACTCCTTCTGGTTTGGATCTATGCAGGCCTTGCCTTGTGCATGCTGCCATAGTCTCTGTGAGTTCATATGTCCTGCTGTGTCTGGAAGACACTGTTTCCCTGGTGTCTTTCAGAATCCTGGCACTTAAAATCTTTTTGCCTCTTTTATATAGTTTCCTGAATCCCAAGAGGAAGAATTTGATGGAGATATTTCATTTAGCATTGATTGTTCCAAGGTCTCTCATTTTCTACATATTTTCAAGTTGTGGGTTCTATATCCTACAGATAACTACATGATTTTAAAGATGGTATCACCAATAAGAATTCTGAGAACCACACACATATATTTGGAGACTCTTATGTCTAATTGTAATAGATATTTGTGCTGGACAGATTTATGTCAACTTGACACAGGCTAGAGCCACTTGAGAGATGGGAACCTTAACTGGGAAAATGCCTCCAAGAGATCAGGCTACAGGCAAACCTGTAAGGTGTTTTGATTAGTAATTTATGGACTGGTGGTCCTGGGTTCTATAAGAAAGCAGACTGAGCAAGGATCAAGCCAGTAAGAAGCACCCCTCTCTGCACCAGCTTCTGCTTCTAGGTTTCTGTCCTGTTTGAGTTCCTGTCCTGATTTTCTTTGATTATGGAGCACAATGTGGAAATGTAAGGCAAATAAAACCCTTTCCTCCCCAACTTGCATGTGGTCATGGAGTTTAATTGCAGCAATAGAAACCCTAACTAAGACAATATTTTCAACCCAAATGAATAATTTTGGAAATAAACTAAAATTTAATGAAACTGAAGATGTAAAAGTGCAAAATAGATGACAGATGAGGACAGGTGACATGTGTTGAGTGACAGCTGAGGAAAATCTTGGGTGTGGGTAGGAAAGCTCACCAGTGTCTCAGACTGAAGTCCAACTTGACCAAATAAGCTTCCATGTAAGTTGAAGCTCTTTCCCATGACTTGATTTCATTTAGACCATTTTTTATTAAATTATTATAATATCTCAGTATTTTATATTGAGGTATCCCAGTGTCAATGCATTCTTTTAAAAAATTATTATTATCATTATTTTATTATGTATATGGGCCTGCATGTATGTCTGTGTACCATGTGCATGCCTGGTATTATCTGAAGCCAGGAGAGGGTATCAGCTCCCCTGATTCTGGAGCATGCTGTGGAATAATGCTTTTGTACACTGGTTTAATAAAACGTTGATTGGCCAGTAGCCAGGCAGGAAGTATAGGCAGGGTAAGCAGACAAGGAGAATTCTAGGAAGAGGAAGGCTGAGTCAGGAGATGCCAGGCCGCCATCCAGGGAGCAACAGTTAATGATACATAGGTAAAGCCACGGAACACATGGTGACATATAGATTAGCAGAAATGGGCTGAGTTTAAGTGTAAGAGCTAGTCAGTAGTAAGCCTGAGCTAATGGCCGAGCAGTTTTAATTAACATAAGCCTCTCTGTGTTTACTTGGGTCTGAGCAGCTGTGGACTGGGCAGGACACAGGAAAACTTCCAACTACAGGAGCATATATGCCTATAAGCCATGATGTGGATACTTGGCATTGAACCTGGGTTCTCTGGAAGAGCAGCCAGTGCTCTTAAGCATGAATCCATCTCTCCATTCTTTCAGCCTATTTCTGATTGAAGTTTAGAAGACATTGGTACCGCAATATCAGCTTTCTGACTCTCAACAGCTGTGCTTGTTCTCTCTTTATCATAATAGAAGAAGCAACCCCTGACACTGGGAACTTTGACTAGAAGCAATGAGTCAGGAAGGCATCTATTTGTAGAAGTCATGGTTTTCCAAGTGGTGTTCATAACGAGGTTCAGGATTTTGTATGTATCAATATATTCATGGCAAAGCAGAAGAAAACCCGAATGTTACTAAGGCTTATCTTCTCTCATGTGACTCTTCTGTTTTCCTGGCTGCTCAGTGCTTACTGCTATCACTAGCCATTTTCAAAGTGTTTCTGAGGCTCACACTTATTGGAGTGTGGCTGCTCATGACAGATGACACTTTTTGAAGGCCTGTGTTTTACCATCCTCACTTTCTTAGCTCTCCAACATGATTTTCTTTCAGAAAATCTCCTGCTATTTAGTGATGATGGGAAGAAATATACACTGTGAAATGACTGCTGTGGAAATCCAGCGGGTGTGACACACTCTTCTGGGAATGGTGGTGGGCTGCTTATGGCACAGTGTGGCTCGAGCTTCACTTTCCCGAAGCTCTGATGTGTCAATGTGGCTGTGTCAATGGTAAACAGAGCAGACGCTGCTTGCCATGTGACCTTCTCTGTGGCCCCTGCTACCTCTCTATGGCTTCCTTGAACCTAGTTCTCTGAGACTGTCTTTTCAGCTCTGATATCTTCCCAATGTGAACATTTATGACTTAGTAGTTGGGGTCAATTTCCACTGTTTTCAATCTATTTTGATCAATTCTCTGACTGACATATAAACTTACATTCGTGATAGCACATCCTGATATAATACATATTTAAGTAACATAGATAATAATATTTTCCAGTATTTTAAATATATTAGTTAGGTGCTTTTGGCCAAGAGAGTTTTTTAAAATTGACAACTGGCATAAAAATATAAATTCAAGATATTTCACTGCTGTATAAACACAAAACCACATGATTTCACAGAAAGGTCAGGTGACTTGCTTCTTAGAAAAGATTATAATCTGAGGTAGGAAAAAGCACCTGCTGTAAAAATACAGAATTTTAGTTCTGTGAAAACAAACCAGAACAAAAACAAAGGAGCAATAAGTTGTACAATATTGCTGACTGCTTCTTTTTGTGTTCTTTTGGTAGGAATGTTTGAATTACTTACTGGCTTTGTTTTGTCCTAAAGAAAGACTGAGAGACTGGTATAGTTTTGAAGAGACATTTGGAAGAAAAGGAATAATTTTCTCTTCACATATGGAAGGAAATGCAGACATGCAGTTCCACAGAAATCTGACTGGTTCTTCTTGGAAGGTCTAGCTTGCTGTGGGAAGAGTTGAAGGAAGACATTACAAAGAATTATGGACGCATATTTAACTCCATATTGTGCCATCTGTGGGAGAAGAAGTTCTGTAGTCCAAACAACTAATTCTCCCATTGTTTAATGTTAAATTTGATAACTTCACTTAAAATAACGAAAGGCTGATTACTGCTCTTACACAGCCTTGTGGACTGATGGCACAAATTCTTCATTTACTGAGACTAGTCACTCCTCCCTCACCACTTCCACCCCGACTTCAAAAATTACTTATTTGCATCCTTATTAGCATAAGCTAAATGTATATCCTGACCCTTGCATCATGGATTCCCTAGAGAGGCCAATCTTTATTAAGTTACTGCAAACTTTGCTGACTGGTTAACTGTTGCATCCTGTTCTCATGACCACTACTATTATGAATGTTTTCAGGAATACAAAGATTGGATTTTGGAAGGGAGATGAGTACAGAGCCCAATTGGAGTTTTGAATAAAGGATAGGGGAAAAAATTTAAGGATGAGGTATGGTGGTATTCTAATTGTACTGAAATGTGATTTTGATTGTATGTTAATAAATAAAGTTGCCCGGGGGTCAGAGCTATTAGAGCCATAGACAGAGTGTGGCGGTGGTGGCACACGCCTTTAATCCCATAGATCTCTGTGTGTTCAGGGATACAGCCAGCATTGGAGACATATGCCTTTAAGACCTAGGGGGCTGTACATTCAGACAGTGATGAGGCAGTCACGTGTTTGGGTTTACAACCAATGAGAAGGCAGAATGACTGGAAAATCGACTTACACACAGGAAATAGCTCTTTTTTGAGAAGCTGGGGCACAGCAGGAGGAAGGGTGAGATTTTAGCTCTGAGCTCTGACCTCTTGGCTTTCTCTTTTACATTGTTTCTGTGTTTCTTATTTAATAAGACGGTTGGTTACATCTACAATGAGGAGTATAGGCCAATATTACATGATGTTCTGTCTTCTAGTATGGATGGAATTGGCTATTTGTATTCTCATTAATAGGGCCAAAGGAAAGAAGAAAACTGTGTAGGAAAGATAATCTAAATAGGAAAAACCTCTGAGACTGAGTATAGAGCAGAGGACTGGCTTGAGCTAAGAACACCTAGAATTCACTCACAATGATCCAGGAGGGCTGGGATGCACAGGTGCAGATGAAGATAAAAATGTATCGACCATCATCCATCGCACTAAGAAACTTGTCTGATAAAGTCTGATAATCCACAACTGTCAAAATACAGAGACTAATTGTCAGTCAGTGGAGTGCTCATCAACAAATAGAACATCTTTATTTCCTCCACCCACAAGGCTCAGGCACCATTTCAGAAGAGAGACAGAAAGATTGTAGGAGCTAGTGATGAGGTCAGGGAGGACAGGAGCAACACTTGACTCTTCTGGACACAACAGGACTACTTCCCTCATAGACTGACAACAGCCTTGCAAGACCTGCATAAGATCAATCCAGTTGACATTCTAGCACAGGGAAGGAAAAATACTCATGTGACCCAACCCTAGCTGAGGAACTCTGGGTTATTGCTGGCTTCTGGAGGATGGAGAGTCAATTTTATTTATAGATATGGCTTTTGCTGGGTTGACCACTCTCCAGAGGATGGCCGCACACACGGGAGTATATGGACAGCACAAAGTGGATTCAGTGGCTTATTTTCAAAAAGACAGCAAGTTGTGGGAATATGGAGGTGAAGGTGGATCTGGGAGCAGTTAGGAGATATGAGGATAGATATGATCAAAATACAATGTTATAAAATTCTCAAAGAAATGTAAAATTATTATATTAAGTTGTAAAAAAATCATTAGTTAAAATTTATAAATATAAATAGAATATAAATAAAAATAAATAAATATAAATATAATTATATTAAAGAAAATATAAAGACATATAGGGCATACCACTAATGGGCCCATTAATGACTTCCGATTGTGTATTTTTTTAATGAATTAGGAAGCACAGTCATAAGTGACCTAGGATGGAGAAGGTTCAGATATTTTGTAGGATGGGAAGGTGTTTAAGGGTAGAAATGAGCTATACAATGGTAATGCTTAAACTCTCATTGATGACTGAGATCATGGGTTTACAAAGATGCTTGTCACCCTAGTTAATGGCCTTTTCTCTGGATATATTCAACTTTGCACACTTAAGAACAGAGTAGGTCAGGAGCTGGTTGTATTAAATATGCGATTTTCCAGTGTGAGCATGATGAACTGAGTCAAGGGTGTTTGGTTTGTGCCCAAGGCACTCAAGGCAGTGATCAGCCATAAAATTTGACCTGGGTGTGAATGAAAGAGAGGATGCAGGCAAGAAGCTGTACTGGTACAGTGGACTGCAGACAGGAAGGGCCAGATGAACAGGGTTGCCAACCATCAAAATAGCTGCTGCTGCTGCTGCTGATGCTGCTGCTGATGATGATAATGATGATGGGCAAAATGAAGGCAGCAGTCAAGACTGTAATCACTGCCATAGAATAATCAGCAGTTTGAAGTGGAGTAAGTGAGGACCCACTCCCAACCCCATGCGGTTCTCACTCACTGAGCAGTGTGAGCTGAGGGTCAGGTGGATCGGCAGAGATATGAGGATCACTTTATTGCTAAGGAAGCCCTGAATAAAAGGTTCTTGTGGTTTGGTGTATCTGGAACTCAGAGTGAAATGGAGGGACTTAGAGGGAAAAATTACATAGAATGTAAAGAAGTGTTTTCTAGACGCTCCTTCCCCTCATGCTGAGATGGGCTCAGCAGAGGTCCCAAGTTAGTAAGACCTTTTCCAAGGTTCCTGATCCAGAGGCCTCAGTGCTTAGCTAAGATTGTGAACGAGCACTTCTAACCATAGGGACTGATAACTTAATATGGTTTATTTATCCAGTACGGAGAAAGATACTGTCCTTGTGTCATCTGCCAGGTCAAGTCATTGCACCTGTCTCTGGTCAGCATCACACTAGGTCATACAGTGTGGAGAATCCTGGATAAAAGAGGGGAATGGGATTCTTGAAATAGTGGTCTGATGACAGAAGCATTGGTAATAAGATCCAGGATATCATAACAGAAGTGAATGGTTCTAGTATTTGTAGAAAACGGAGAGGTGGTGTTGTGTATTTGGAAATTTAAATTTAGAATTTAAAGCATCAGGGTAGGGGATGTGGCTCTGTGGTAGAGAGTGTACTTTGTACTCTTGAGGAAGGTTCTAGGTACAGTTTTCATAGCCCAACAGAACATAGCCCAAAACAAACAAAATACATGTGGTAAAAGTACTGCTGTTTAAGTAAAGGGCAGCCTCTTTTCAGCACTAACACACTTAAATGTTAGCTCATCTGTGCATTATCTATGAACAATAGTTTATGAAAATTTTATTGATTCATATTAATTAAGAAGAGATTTCTATGAGGCCTTTCTTCTCCTCCCTTTCTCTTCCTTTTTTTTTTTGTTTTTGTTTTCGAGACAGGGTTTCTCTGTGTAGTTTTGGTGCCTGTCCTGTATCTCACTCTATAGACCAGGCTGGCCTCGAACTCACAGAGATCCTCCTGGCTCTGCCTCCCAAGTGCTGGGATTAAAGGTGTGCACCACCACCACCACCACCACCACCACCACCACCACCACCACCACCCCGCTTTCTTTCTCTTCCTTTCTTTCTTTTATTTTTCTGTTATAATATCTACAACTATGTTGACTTATTTTTACTGGTGGTATATATATTTCACTAACAGTGGACTTTATAAGATGTCTGTGGTCATTTATTTTGGTTTAAATAGGATTCATTTTCAACTGAGTGTAATCCATCCATCCAATTCATCATCAGTCCATCTCTCACATTATAAGAAGCTACTCTTCAATTATATAGCATTTAATCTGTTAAATATTTGATATTCTGGAAGTGTATAATTGCTGAGGGATTTTTTTATACTTCTAATTTTTCTTTTTTCTTTTTTGAGGGAGCATGAATTCTGTATTTTTCACCTTCAGAGTAAGCCAAGCTCCAAAAGGTATAGAAGACATGTCAGAGTAGGTTATGGATGTAGTAGATGTAGCACAGCACAATGGTTTTTGGTGTAAGCCCCATACAGATACAACTCTCAACAGGAATCCAGTTTGACACAGGTTAAAATTAAGGGATCACAGAGGAGAGGCTTGTACTCTTCTGAAGGTAGTGGTCTAGTCTCATGTCTGAGTAGATAAGACTGTCTTCCTTGGATTTTCTATTGTGTAAAGAGTCACCTTGACCATAGCATCTCTTATAAGGGAAAACACTGGTGCTGGCTGACAACTCAGAGGTTTAGTCCACTATCATCATGATGGGAAGCATGATGGCGTGCAGGCTGACATGGCGCTAGAGAGGCAGCTGAGAGTTCTACATCTGGATCAGCACTGACCTCCTAATTTTTTAAATAAGGATGCTACTACTACTAATTTCTAAAGAATGGAGGCGAAAATAAAGAAGTTTAAGTAAGTTGGTGCCTAGAAAGTGATTTGTAGTGTCTTGTTCCTGCCTACGATCTTCACCCTTAGCCAGTGATCTGGAATTTATGCTGAAAGGGCATATGAATCCATCTAATTCGTGGTATTGGGAATTCTAGTGGCGATATTGCCTTCCTTTTGTTCACACGCTCGGTTTGTCTACTGTAATTTCCCAGTACACTCTCTGGTCATGTACATTAAAGAAGAAGAATAAGCTTTTGCCATTTATTTACACAGAAAGGCCTCTGGGAATACATTGTGCAAGCCATTTGGATTGAGAGTGATTGCATTACTTAATTAAAATACTTTTAAGAGATTAATTTTGTCATTTGTTTGTATGTATGGTATGCACGTGCTTTTGTGTGTCAGTGTGTGTACATGAGTGTAGCTGCCTGCAGGTGCTGAGGGTATTTGGTTCTCTGGAGCTGGAGGAGTTACCAGCAGTTGACAGCTTTCCTACATGGGCGATGAGAACAAAGTGTAGCAGGAATCTTAAAGAGTCTTATTAATAAAAACAAACCCGGAGCCAGGTATTAGGGTGAACACTGGAAGATCAGAGAAGCAGAACAAGCCACAGTTACCTCGCCAGTTCCTCCGCTGATCCTGTTTCCTCAGACTGGAAGTTTCTGAGTCCTTATCTAAATGAATCTCAGCTGAACTGCTTCTTGAAAGCCTGAATGTTTAACCAGCCTAGTTCCTGTTTTTCATGCCTTAAATACCTTTCTGCTTTCTGCCCTCACTTCCTGGGATTAAAGTCTCACTTTCTGGGTTTAAAGGCTTGTGTTAGAGGGAAAGGGGTGGGAGTTGAAGCGTGGGTGTTCGTGTGTTTCCGTGAGTGTGGGTTTGTCTGCGTCACCGCATATGTGTGGAGGTCAGAAGACAGCCTGGAGTATAGATCTTCATCCTCAACCTTGTTTGAAACAGATTCTCTTAATTTTTGCTACTGTGTGCACCAGAATAGCTGGCCCATGCACTTCTAAAGATTTTCTGTCTTTACCTCCCATCTCCACATAGAGATCTGAGATTTCAGTGAGCACTACCACATTCAGTTCGGTGTGGGTTCTGGGGAGGCAAGTTCAGGTCCTCACACCTGAGCAGCCAGCACCCCACCACCAAGGCACCTCCTCAGCCCTAACTGAATAATGGTATTAAGAGAAGATGAACCGAAATAATGCATTTGGCTCGCTTGGTTGGATTAATCATTTTGATTCATTTGCTAATGTATATAATTTACTTTTCAAGTTGATTAAGACTCTTTTATTTGTGATAACTATGCAAATATAGTTATTTTTCTGGGAGTTTGGTTGAAGGCTTTGATGTGGGCCTGGTAAATCTGATAGTGTTGCAAGGGGGGGCAACAGTAGGGTCACCTGTCCTGTGTTCAGTCACAGGTGTCCTTTCATTAGCTGTCTGCCAACTTCCTCTCTTCTTTTCCTGGAATATGAAGCATTTTGTAAAAGGTACTTGATAACAATGTAACTTGTGTTGCTTATAGGTGACTTCAATATTATATGAATACGGTATGAATTTAAAAGTTCATTGTGAGATAATACACTGCAACTGACATACTTTTAAACTGAAAGTGGAACCTTGCCAATCTCTGATTGTATTTTGTTCCCTCTGGTTTACTATTCTAAAAATAAATGTCTACTATGGAGTGCACCAGGCTGCACACTGAGGTTTTAATCTACTTCCGTGCCAGAGGAAAGTACTTTTATAAAAACAACAACAAAAACAATCCCAAGTAAAACATGCAAGGAGAAGTTATATCACAAGTAATTTTACAATAAAAGAGTGAAACTGTAACCCCACGTTTCCTTGGACACCTGGGTACTCAGTTTGCTCCCTCGATGGCCTTCTCTACTGGCTGGCTATAGAGGAGCTGACTTTCATGAGTGTGTAGAGCCAGCCTCATTTTGAAATGCTTAGAGAACTATAGAAGTGTAGCTGATAGTGAGGCAGGACTTAGTGGTCCCGCAGATGCCGGACTATGACAATGTAAGCGAGGGAAGCCGGGAAGTCGGGGTAAAAGTTGGGTAAACCGAGAAGTAGTTTATCAGCAAAGCAAAAAGTATGGCTAAAATTGGGAAAGAAATGTTTATGCCATGAAAATACAGTATATCTGTGTATTTTGTCCTCTCGCCTGGACTGCATGCTTTTGGAAGCTGCACAGTATACCTTTGTCTGCCAGGCAGACCCAACCATCACCATCGTGAAGCAGAGCAGCATTGATGATCTACAGGAAACCCCAATGATATTGGACCTAGCAACATTTCCTGTGGAGGGAAGGTATAAAGTCACAGAGCTTACCCAATTCATAGGGCCTTTTTTTGATCCTCATGAGGGAACTGTTCCACAATTGCAACCATATTCGAAGACTGAACAATAGACTTCAGAGAGTATGATTCTTGATCTCGCTGCTTATAAGTTGCCCAGACAGTTCCCAGGTGACACAGTTGTCTATGAGTCAGCAATACTTGTGTGAGAAAACCAGTAAAGTCATTGGTTTACCAACATCCTTGAGTGGAATCCTGCCTTTTATTTTGTCAGTGTCATGTCTGTCTGGGGTGAAAAAGCGATTCTTTCTGTCACCCCAGCAAATGTCATGCAATAGGGTGGAATTTCCTTTTCTAATTGCATTCTTAAGTGGCAGGGTGTGATGTGGAATAAGGTTGGTTGCTTCACAGGTTGTCTTAAGATGCTCTATAATGGTTTGGTGGACTCTTCAGGATGCATACATACTTGTAGTTTCAGACTGCTCTGTGTTGTTATAGGACACAGAAAAGGGCAGAGAAGAAATACACTGACTTAGGACCATGGCAGGATTCAGTTCATCCAACAGGCTACTGTTGCCATTGACTTCCTAGACATCAAACCAGCCTTCCCAACCTCCTGCATTATTCTAACCTTTTGATGACTCCTCCAATAGTTACTGTTTTCTAGGTCAACCTAGGAGTAGCTATTTAATTCTCACAATCCCAGCTCTCACGTATTCCTACACATGACCTCTTGTCTGATTAAATTTTGGTTCATCTTGGCCTATCCTGTCCCCTGTGATTCAGTGTTATGATATGATACATGACCTTCATTTGTGTGAGTGACACCAATGTGACCATGGAGCCCTGTGCCTGACAAGCAAGATTTGATTGAAGATAACTTAGTGCTCAGTTGGACAGACCACTGTAGCTGTCTTAATGAACATTATATAACTGATTTAAATTCTGGTGCACAGTCTATTAAATCATAGCTGTTGGATAGGCTCCTGCCTTTGTAGCATGCTGCTGAAAACACGATGCATCTTATTTTTCTTTCAACCCTCTATTTCCAATCATAGATTTGTACATAGTATTTTACAAATAAACCACTAATTTTCAGATAATTGCACCAGGAAAGTGACAGCTCTGTTATACTTGGTGTTTTGCTTAGAAAAACACATTAATGATGAAGACACATTTAGATCTTTTGCCTGAGAAGGAGCGTTTTCAGCATTATTCAAGTTTATTCTATGTATTCATCTTATTTTATTTTTTTATTTCCAGGAAAAGAAAATAGCTATTGAATTTGGCAGAACTGTCTGTGTGGGGATTTCTGGCTAAGAGCATTCATGCTCCAGCTTCTGTAGAGCTATGTAAGAGTTAGACCCATGTGTGAAATTGTCAGCTCCTGGGTTATTGGACATCAGTTTCAGGATGCTGTGTCTCTGTGCAATCATGAAACAGAGCCAGGACTTTGATATCTTCAAATGGGAGCTTACTTTGTCAAATAATACTTTGTATAATTTAAATATAATTATAATTTCACTGTGCAGGAATAAGTGTTCTTTAAAACTGAAATTAAAAATGAATGCTTAAGTCATAACTTGTTTTGTGATTTTATAATTATCCTCAACTTTGTTTATTCTGGAACAACATTCCCCTTTGCTCTCCACAACCCCACTAGACTGATAGTGAAATTGAACTTATATTAGAAGGTGGCTTTTTGTGTGTGTTTGTTCCTTGGAGAGAAAACATTTTCCTGAGAGGATTTAGTTGGCTTACCTCCCTATATGTGTAACCCTATCAAGTTTATTTCTCAAGAATCTTTTAAAAGACAGCCAATTTAGTAAATTTAGTCCAACTTCATTTAAAACTACTTTGTGTGTACATGTATGGTGTGTGTCTGTATGGTGTCCTGTGCACAAGTGTGCAGGAACACATGCATGAACTACTGCATGAAATCAAGGAAGTCAGAGGAGGGCCCTGGGTGTCCTGTTCTGGAGGACATTTGGCATCCTGACCTGTCACTTTCCTCCATATTTCTTTGGAACAAGACCTCTCACTAAATCTGGAGCCAGACTAAGGACAAGCAAGTCACAGCGATCCTCCTGTCTCTGCCCCTCACAGTTCTGGGATTACAGAGATATGTGGCCTCATTTGGCTTTTTACATGGATGTTGGGGATTTGAACTCAGGTCTTCATGCTTTTTCAGGAAGCAGTCTTAGCACTGAGCAATGTCTCCAGAGATCTCAAAACTATTAATCTTTCTACCAGATAGAAGATGTAAAGTTATGAAATAGTGGATATTTATATTTATATTCACTACTTTTAATTATTTATTTTATTAATTCCTCCAATTAACTACCATGTCCCACTACTTCTCAAATTCATGGTTTCCTATTCTTTAATTATAATTGTCACACACACACACACACACACACGTTTATGAATACAACCTGTTGAGATCATTTTGCGTTGCTCACAGGTATTTAGTGCTGACTTCTTGGGGCTGACTGATTCTACCATTGCCAGCAACCATCAATTGCCTAGTGTTGTTCTTGTAAGTCCTGTAAGAATATTTCCTTTTGTTTCTTAAGAACACATGCATGTAAAATAACTGTTAAGCAAATAAGACCCCATTCTAATTTGTCACAAGTTGGCTTCTGAATAGAAATCCCAGAAAAGATGACATCATATGATCCATAAGTCCCCCACCCACCCCAGTGTATGAAGAGGTAGTGTGAATCTGCTTCCAGAACACTGCGTAAGTCATCATAGGTTTTGAATGAGAAGGGAAGGGTGGGCCTCAGGTCTTCTGCTTCGTCCACCTTGTTTCAGAGGCGACCATGGGATCTAGAAGAGTGTAGCCTGTGATCATGGTCCATCGAACCCAATCTGTTTAATTCCTCCCCTGTGTTTTAGATGAAGCTGCTGGTAAAGGAAGGCTGACATGAGCAAAGTGCTATGTCTAATTCACTCAGTAATTTTAAGACGTTGTAGCTGAGAAATTGCTACCTCAGTCTCTGGCTTTCTGATCTAGCCAAGGAAGTATAGAGAAGTGTGAACCCAGCACATTCCTCAACCATGAGAAGCTGCACCGAGGCTGGCTCATCAGGTACAGCCAGGCAACTAGGATTTTATGTCTGTCTTGCTTCCAAATCAGGATTGTAGATGCATCATAGACTCCAGTTTACTCATGGTTTGGAGATAAGTTTTCTTCAGTGATTCACCTCCTTCTATTTGATTTTATGCATATACATTATGGCTTGACTTTATTAAGAGCACTAATCTGAGCATTCTCTTCTAGAAACATCCATATTTTAAACATGGTATTTATGGCCTGTGCTATGTTATGGGGAATGGTAGAGGGACATTTGCCTTGCAGAGATTTTGGATTCACTTTTCCTTACTCTTCTGAAAATGTATCAAAGTCACATTGAAGTCCCCGTGATAGGATGGCTACTGTTTTCTCTGAGCTCTTTTGGAGTCTGATGGGAAATGTGGTGACATTGCAACTCCAGATAATGTCAGAATTAGAAGAGGGTTTGATGGCCTTGTGGTCCTGGTGTCTGGTGATGGATCTGGGTACATGGTTCCCATTAAGTTCTTATCACTTTTCAGTTCGGCAGGTCAGCTGGGCTTCACACACAGGACAGGAGGCATCATCAGCTATCAGAACTTGAATAGACACACTGACAAAAGACAAGTCATTTTCTATAAGCCTTTTCTGGGTGTTGACTAAAAATAGCCTTTGAGGGAAAGGTGGCTTGTGGGGTACTAGGGTGTCTAAGCTCATTTCCTGCTGTGCTGTGTGAGGAGCTCACTGTCATTACTTTCCAGCGTGGAAATGAGGTGCTGCGAGCTGTTTTAAGAGTCTGAATTGGCTTCTCTAATGAAGCTGAAACAGCCAGGGGAGGCCTTCTAGGAGGAAGAGGAGGTGACCACTTACCTTTCCTTCTCTGGCCCTTCCTGCCATTTCTCCAACAGTTCTCTGCAGGGAAGCTCTGATTTCATACAAGATTGTTTCAATGTTAAATTGACACTAAATCAAGAGCACAGTAAGCTCCCAACCTCGTCTTTTTAAGTTAAGAAAATTGTGCAGGCAGCCAGCTCTCCTGTGGGGAGTAGAAGCAGGGAGGCAAGAAATAAAACCACCCAAGGGACTGGCCCAGGAAGAAGGGAAGATGCATCTAGCTTAGTTGAAAACCCATCATCCATCTTCCTAGGTCTTCTCCTTACGCTGCCTGCTAGAATGGCGTATTTTACATGGTTAATATTTCTCCTAGTCTAAAAGACCAAAAAGACCATCGGAAATCTCTTTTCCCCATGCTGTGTCCAGGTCAGGGCACTCCAGATTATCCTAACGTCACCTGGGGGATACCTTGTGACCCAAGCTCTCAGCCCGTGTGTCCATGCTTTGCAACACCGCCAGCTCATATATTCCTGGAGCAATAAAAGATGTCCTATTGTGCCCTAAAGGGAGGTGAAGGGCCAGATCCTGATGTCCCATTAAGGTTATGCTAGATGATGACTAGATCATTTTTTTTCCCTGCAAAATTCTGCTGAGCATGCCATTGCTTATTGAATAAAAATCCAAAAGGAGATATATGGAGAGATAGAAGGTAACATGTCCCAGAAAAGATTTGGTAGATGTATAAATGGCAATTCATTCTGTGCTATAGGCAGTAGCATCTGTCTGTCTGTCTGTTTTTCTGTCTATCTACCTACCTACATACCTATCTTTTATACAATGTAGAGACAATTCATTTGACTTAAAATTTAATGTGTGATAAAAGAGAAGATAAATATTAATATTTAAACACATTCTTATTGTATCTGAACACACATTTATGTAGAACAGAATTAATTTACTCAGAAATGTTTCTATGCAAATGGTGAAACTTTGTGGCAACCTGCTGGGGTCCCATTGCACATTGGGTTCAGGTCCTGATACAGGGAAGGGGTGTCGGCATAAAGAAAGGAATTGTCCAACCACAGATGAGTTTCACACAAGTGTCCGACCACCAGATGAGTTTCACACAAGTGTCCGACCACCAGATGAGTTTTACACAAGTGTCCGACCACCAGATGAGTTTTACACAAGTGTCCGACCACCAGATGAGTTTTACACAAGTGTCCGACCACCAGATGAGTTTTACACAAGTGTCGACACCAGATGAACAAAGTGTCTGACCACCAGATGAGTTTTACACAAGTGTCCGACCACCAGATGAGTTTCACACAAGTGTCCGACCACCAGATGAGTTGCACACAAGTGTCTGACCACCAAATGAGTTTCACACAAGTCACCAGCCCCAAACAGTTCAAGCCATCTTTACTTATACTTCAAAAACAAGCATGTTTTCACATACTAACAGACATGTTTTTTCCCACCATCCAACGTTAACCTCTGGCAAAAAACAAATATGTCAAATATATTTTCCCCAATTTATTTCATCAAAACATCTTTTAAACCAAAAACAATACATCATTTTGCTTGCTTGGCCAAATATCGAGCCAGGTACATCCTGTCTTTATAAAACTAAAAGGTGATAAACATAGGCATGCATTTTCAAGAACAAAAATATTGGTCAAAACTTAACAAAGCATGTTTAAAGAAATAGGCGTGAATTGTCTCTGATCCTGTTAGCACTGAATCAAAACAGTTCCCAGGATCTGGAGTGACAGCTGGCATCCCCAGATAAGAAACCTGAGAAGCTCCAGCTCCCAAAGAATTTCAGGGGAATATGCTGGAGAAAAATGGGGTTTCCAGGAATGATCAGATCTGTCCCGGGGTGACTGACAAAGTGGCAGTAACAACCACCAAGAGAATCGTCAACATTATGAGAGTCAACAGAGTGCGCAGAGTGTGCAGGCCGTCCGTAGCGGCATTCTAGCTATCCCGAAGGCCACTGGTCCTTGCTGAGTGAGATTGTCCCCATGGGCTTTACAGCATCTGGAGACACGTTGGACAAGCACTCACATACTGGTCCAAAACTAGGCCGCATGGCTCCCCACAGCAACCTAGTATAATACAATCCTAATGTGTTGTGGAATGTTCTCTACTCACTGACTTGGAGGTGAGTGGCACACACCCTGAGAATTAATACAGTAGAGTCAGACCATGAACCTTTCAGATATGTTGTTGCTTCTTCTACAATGACCCTGACACATCTGAGTCATTATCGAATCTATCTTTATGTTTGTTTGCTTGAAACTAATAAAATACACTACAGTGAACAATTTAGCGCTGCCTATTAAAAGAACACAACATATTTTTTACTGAAGATATTGTTTAGAATGTTGA
The DNA here is from genome assembly GCF_004664715.2 of Peromyscus leucopus. Classification (NCBI taxonomy): domain Eukaryota; kingdom Metazoa; phylum Chordata; class Mammalia; order Rodentia; family Cricetidae; genus Peromyscus; species Peromyscus leucopus. Next base: position 88,904,321 of record NC_051067.1, on the reverse strand, counting down.
GTTCATTATACACATATGCTCTGCCATTGTGCTGGGAACTTCGTTTGGCCCTTGGTGCTGATCCTGATTCTGAGGAACCCATAGCAAAGAAACATGTAAAGCTGGCACAATAGATTTGCATCTTGTTAGAGGTTCTAATAGATACATACACACAACTTACCAAGATACATTCAGATTGCATCCAAGAAACATGGGGCTCTGGAATAGGTTGTTTTCTTTAAAATATTATGGAAAAAAATCCCAGTAAGAGGAAATGGCATTTGCATCATCATAGACGGGGGACAGGGTGGGTGGGGGAATGCTCTGCATGATCTCCCATCAAAATCTTGGTTTTATTTCCATATTTGAGAAGAAAACAAATTATGTTGCTTTCGGCAAAGTGTGAGAGGCAAGACAAGGACATGACCTTTAGCAGGAGCTAAACAGACTGACTTAAGATTGATTAAATGATTCATTCTGGTGGTGAAGTGAATCTGGCCTTATAAGGACAGAAGAAAATAATTAGTATTGAGAGAGAGAGAGAGAAGAGAGAGAGAATATGGAATAGAGAGAGATAATAACAGAAAAATCTAGATGCTCCTTGCCATCTGTGCATGTGTCCAGAGTCGTGGGGAAGTGAGTGTGGACGTTAAGGGTGGTAGGAAAGAGTTGTGTTTCCTTCTTGGCAGAGAAACATAGAGAAGCTTAGTGAAGTGTGCCACAGTGAACACGGGTTCTCCAGACGGGGAGGAGACAGGGAGTGGCAGTGGAGGAAAGGCAAAATCGATCTGAAGGCGAGGACAGTGACATCCTGGCAGTGAATGTTGGTTGTGCATATGACCTTCAAGAGTTCCCTAACATTACAAGATGCTTGGATTATCTCAGCAAATTTCATCCACATCTTTCATACTTATTGGGACAACATCTTCTATTCTTGACAGTTTTAGTGTGACAATTCCAAGGGCACTGGTGTTTTCTGTATGTCCCACTTATGGGGCTATTCCTGGCTGTCACCTTCTCACCGTACTTTGTTTGTCCTACGGAACTCTCGAATCTCAAAGGACCTGGACCAGGCCAGACCTTCTCCTTTTCTCTCAAAAGTTTTCCTGAGGAGAAGCAAATGAGTCAGAACAAGAATTAGCAGGTTCACTACCCCTGTATCCTCTAATGCTTTGAATCCTGGGAAGATTAAATTTGAATATGTTCTTTCTCTCAACAGCTCTGTAAAACTTTGTCATGTATTTCTTTGTATAAATGCAAATCAGAGCCTTATTTAATTATCTATGGTTATTTTTGCTTTTGCTTGATTTTCTCAATGCTTAATTTTGTGCCTTGATGTTGGAGCTATTTCAAGAAGCACTCTGAACCCTGTTATAATGAACTGAAAATTAATAAGTAAAAATAATCAGAAATCTTTCTAAGCTCATGAATTTCCCGGTGTAACCTCAGCTCTCTGCTGAGTTGGTGAACATCCTTGATCCTCTGTCAGTGGGTAATTTTGTATATGACTATGTCTAACAGACTTTCCTCTTAGTACATGCAGCTTTCAAAAAATAATGATCTCACTAGTGGCAAACATCACACTATTTCCCACGGATGGGGAAAATACTTCTATACCTTACTTCTCCTAATCTACTTTATTCCTAAGAATAACTCCCTACTGTCATCTTCTCTCCAGTGGTGGGGCATGTTTGCTCTTAATTCTTAGTTTTCCTGCTTTGCCTTCTAATTTCTATAGAGAAGAAACAGAGACACACATCCTCCCTCTGTTGAGGTGATTTTCTCTTAGCTAAACTGTGTCGTTCAATATTATTAACCAGCACTCAAGGGTAAGTAAAGAAACTGCTTTCCAGGTATGTTATTGGGTCTTTGGAATGAATTTGAAGCTGTAGACCGTGTGTGTGTGTGCGTGTGTGTGTGTGTGTGTGTGTGTGTGTGTACTTGAGGATGACTGGTAGACGAAATTAAGTCTGCAAACATTTGGGGGCTCCCTGGACTTCCTTTGCATTAGACTGGGTGGCAAGGCTGTCTCTGTTTTATTACCTCTCTTAGACCCCAATTTTCTTGAGGAGTCCTTGCAGTGAAAGTCAGAATAACTTGCATGGGGACCAGCCAGACTACCGACAACGCTCTGCTCAGGCTTTAGTCTGCACCCATAACTGTTTCTACTACTGTAAGCCTCACCTAGTTGGCAGCCAGAGTTAAATTCTTATTTCTTTCTGTTTTGGTCTCTTCTAAAACTTGGAAGTGTCTGCCTTTGTCCTTCTCGGCCTCAGCTTGTCTTACCTTGGCTATCCATTATCTGAGACCTGGGTTACCAGACTGTCTCACCCTAGAACCTGGATTCTGACATTCTAGAAAACTTAACAAACTCTTAGGACCACGTGGAGGGTAGAAACCCAGTCCTCATGTCTTGGAAGCATTTTTAGTCCCTACTTGAACCTCATTCTAGAAGCTGCACAATTGGGTGACATCAAGGAACTCACATGTATATAACACAAAAGCAGGCCTTCTGGCTTTTGTACCCTATGCCCTGTGATGAGTTGTGAAATTTGTAACTCTAGTTTTCACAATCAAGTATTCTTTTTAGCTTGGGGACTCTGTTTAGTCAGTCTTTTGATATTTATGTGTAGCTGGCTGATTTTTCTCTACTTACCTATGTAGGTCAGTTTCCTGTCAAGTGCTTTAAAATGGCAGGTAAAGATTTGCACACAGAAGGTCATTTGATTTTAGTGTTTATAATTAATTTATGATTTTAAAGATTGCTTTATCTTATTAGGGAAATCCTTGAGTGCTTGCTAGTTTTAGAAATGGAAGAGAATTCATCAAAATGGGAGTAGACCACGAAAACAAACCATATGATGGAATTTGCACCACAGGAGGGTCACTAAAATTTTTGTATTTTACAAACTGTTAATTTTAACCCTTGAATAGTCCTTGAGATATTACTTATCAATACTGTCTCCCTAATGAAAGATTGTTTCAACTTGCAATTGACCTCTTTTTCCTCCTCCCTGGGAAGATCCATGAGATGGTCAGACACCTTTGTTACAAAAGCTGTCTACTTGCCTGTCACTAACAAGTGTGGGACTGTTCTGGCAGAAGCCAGCTGCCACCTGTTAGGCAAAGTCATTGTGCCTTGTAAAACTGGGAGGCAATACATCCAAAATGGCAGCCATCCTTTGATGTCTCACTGATGGCTAGGCCATTCAGAACTATTGAAGACATACTTAAGTCTGAATCAGGGAATAATGCCAGAGAAAATAAAGATCCACATTTGGCAGCAGCTTAAATATATTAAATTTTAGGAATGTTCAAAGGCACACATAAGATATTTGACTTATTTCCTTTTGTTAATCTATTACTGGCATGCAGTATTCAAACTGGTCCTTTGAGGATTGAATTATCACTCTGGCTAATTCTTTTTGGCAATCTTTTGCCAATATAGTCCAATTGTGATTATGTCAAATAATTAGTAGCGTGGAAGTGATTTTTTTTCTTATATAGGAATACTAAGAAGAAGGTAAATTTAAATATATTTGACTTTTCACTTTAATCTGAAATGGGTAAATGTCAAAGATATCTCTTTAAAAGTGTTTTTGAGGAAAATGCAACTGAATGTTAGTGGTATGCACTAAAGCATAATTAAGAGATTAGCTTTTCTTATTAGCTTTTCTTTTCTTTTTTTTTTTTTTTTTGGTTTTTCAAGACAGGGTTTCTCTGTGTAGTTTTGGTGCCTGTCCTGGTCCTGGATCTCGCTCTGTAGACCAGGCTGGTCTCAAACTCACAGAGATCCACCTGGCTCTGCCTCGTGAGTGCTGGGATTAAAGGCGTGCACCACCACCGCCTGGCAAGATTTAATTTAGAATTTAAACTCTCTACTTCTCTTCAATTCTTAGGATTTCTTTTCTCTCTCATCTTATCTCTTCTGGCTGTTGAGATACTGGGATTCACAGCTGAAGAGTTCCTTGTGTCAGAGAGGACACAAGGGAGGAAGAGATATTTGTGTAGATTTTACATCACTTAGGACTCATGCCTGCTGTGAGGATACTGTCATGGCTATACTTCTGCACACAGCCAATCATGTGTCTTTGGAAGATCATCAGAACCCTGTGGCTCCTGATGACTTGAGTCTCATCATACCCCTTTAATCCTTTTGGGGAGAGCCTTTGAGAAAGGCCTAGCCTACCTTCCAAGAATGTCTCACTCTTCATAATTTCATAAAACCTACCCAATTTCAGCAAACCCCTCTGACCAACCCCGTTGTCTGGCAGAAGCTCTTCCTCTCTAGATGTGAGAAGCCTGGCTTTGGCCGCCTGGTAATGGACATGCGAATCCTGGATCCTACCACATTCTCCCTTGCTCCCATGTGTTTTCCTGGGCTGCACATCAGTCCAGACACTGTCTGTCGAATGAACAGGCCTTTCTCCTGACTTGACTCAAATACCTTTCCCCATGCAGGGTTCCCAAATGTCCCTCCTTATCTTCAAAGCACAATGGTTTATAGCACTTCCTGTACTTACTATTCAATTTTTATACCCAGTGGAATAGGTAATAGATCGTATTAATATTTTCTGGTTTGGAGCTCCCTGCAGGTTGGTTCATGAGGCTGTCTTATATGAACTTAGTAAACTATCCTGGTAGTTTCCCAGTGGTGGAGAGCATTTTTCTCTTCTCTGGCATGTTTTACAGACGTCCCTTGGAAGCCAAGGAAGCTCATTGTCCTGCATTTACCTCTTCTCCTCCACATGGATGCCTGCCGAGCATCTGCTTACATGCTAGTGCTCATTCTGTTTCCTTCCCAAGCTTCCCTGATGGGAGAGTCCATTCACTCCCTCTGTGATTGTGGCTTATTTTCCTGTTCCTACAAAGGCCATTTTGTGCTCTCAATGCCTCATAGAAGCCGTACAGAACAACTGGCGTCCAAGCTCTTCTGTCACAGAATTACTAATAAAGGAACCAGAATATGGACGGAGAGAGAAAGCTTTTAATTACAGGAGGCTGTGTGTCTACTGTGCATGTTCCATGCTAGCAATGATCTAGGAGTTCATCGGTGGGAGAGCCAAAGATACAAACAGCTTGTGAAAGGTAACATTCACTTACTTAGAAAAATCATCTGTCCTAGGAAATACATTTTTCCTGAGTTGCCCCATGAGTCATATTTGTATGTGCAAAACATTCACATAACACAATCACTGTAATACATTTATTGTTGTTGCAAAGCTGGAGTACTCATGTGTCAAGCTTCTTTATATACCGACTGACTAGTATACTATTAATATTAACGTTGCTATTTAAGTAGTTTTTAATTAAAATTATTTTAACTCATACATAAAAGCAAAAATCATGCATATTAATGAAGTACTATATGGGATTTTGATGCATGTATACATTATATAACATTTAAATGAGGTTAAATTCTTTATCTCATTAAACACTTATTGTTTCTTTATATTAGAGTCATTCCAAGTCATTTCTTCTAGCCTTCCTTTGTTATTAACATATATTCTCTGTATAATATGACGAATTTCATTATAACTTTGGAATGACATTTGTACTTATTCTTTGGGTAGTTCATACATGTGTACAAGGAATTTCACCCTTCCCTCTGATGCCTCCAGAATACCCCCACACTCTCCTTCCAGTTTCATGTCTTTTTTTTATTTTAGCCTTCTCAACCCAATTAGTGCTGTGTGTGGCTGTCTGCTGGAGCATGGTCCACCTACTAGGGACCACACCTATAAAGAATAAAGAAACTGATTGATCCGTGGTCCCCCAGGAGCCACCTTTGTCAATGTCCTTCAAGCTCCTCGATATGTACAGTGTATCACTGTCCTCTGGAGCCACCAGTGTGCAGCAGCACATCAGAACCTCTTACTCTCTAATGGCAACTTAGCACTCTTTAATCCACTCTTCTTTCTCTCTCCGCATTTGCGGTGGTTTGAATGAAAACGGCCCCCATAGGCTAATAGTGGCACTGTTAGGAGGTGTGGCCTTGTTGGTGGAAGTGTGTCACTGGGTGTGGGCTTTGAGGTTTCAAATGGCCAAGCCAGGCCCAGTGTGGCTCTCTCTTTCTGCTGACTGTGGATCTAGGTATAGAACTCTGGGCTACCTCTTTAGTACCATGCCTGCCTGTGTGTTGCCATCCTTCCTTCCATGATGATAATAGACCTTTGAACTGTTTTTAACCAGCTCCAGTTAAATGTTTTCTTTTATAAGAGTTGCAATGGTCATGGTGTCTCTTCACAGCAGTAGAAACCCTTACTAAGAGGGAAGTTGGTACCAGAAATGGAGGTATTGCTGTGATAGGCTGGGCCATGTTTTTGTCTAAAAGAATATGAAACATGTTGGGACTTTGGACTAGAAAAGCGATTGGATACTTTAAGCAGGTCTTAACAAACCATATTAGTAGGAACATGGAAGACGGTGATTCTGAGGGTGATTTGAACTGTGGGGGCTGGCTCAAGTAGTTTCAGAGGAGAAGAATATTAATATGTGTCCTAGAGACCATTCTTATAATAGTTTGAAGAATGTAGCTGATTTCTGCCCTTGTCCAAAATATCTGCCTGTGGCTAAATTGAAGAGTTATAGATTAAGAGCTTTGGCAGAGAAGATTTCCAGATAACCCAGTATTGACTGTATTGCTTAGCTATTAGTGGTCATACTTTTGCAGATCTATAGTGAAAAGGAGAAAGCTGAGCAAGAGAAAATACAAAACATACAGTTTGAGGAGAAAAGGGGCACCAGGAAGTGAAAACAGATAAAGAAAAGCCTAATGTTAAGTGGAATAGAGGAAGTGATGACCTCCGGGCAAATCTCACCCAACCAAGCTTCTAACGTAGGAAAAATAATTACAGAAAAGCTTGCAGCTGGGTGTGGTGGTGCACACCTTTAATGCCAGCACTGGGAAGGCAGAGGCTGGTAGATCTCTGAGTTTGAGGCCAGCCTGGTCTACAGCAGCAGTTTCAGGACAGCTAAGCTTAGGAAGTGAAGGAAATCACTGAAAACAGAAAGCTGGTGATGATGTAATTGAACAAGGGGGCCATATTCCAGCCCCATCAAACAGCAGAACTTGACAGCTTTGGCTATGTGGTTCTGGCTTTAGAGCTAAGGACAAAAGAAAGAGGTTGTGAAATCTCCATCCAAGACTAAGGAGAGCTGCTGGGGCCAGGCATGTGTTATGAATATCCCTGCACGGAGGCCTACAGAGGCCATTGTGTGGAGCTGTGAAGTTGAAGCCTGAATTGCCTTAGGGACCCAGGGATGTTAAAGATGCCAGAGTTGTGGGATACCTGCTGAGGAAAGCTGCTAATGAGGAGTTGACACAGCACAAGACGAAGTGTGTTGCAGTCAACAAAGCTGAAAGGAGTTGGGGATCTGAAGAGCATTTAGCATTTTGATATCAGACATGGAGATGCAGTTTGGAGTTTGCCCAGCTGGTTTTTGGTCCTGCTTTGGTTCAGTATTTACTCACTGTGCTTCCTTTCCTCCTTTTGGAACAGTAATGTGTATCTGGTGCCATTGTATGTTGGAAGTATGTGACCTTCTTTTTTATTTTGATTTTACAGGGAGTGCCATGAGACTTTGAACTTTGAACTTAGGACTTTTAAGCAGTGTGGAGATCATGATAGACTATGGAAGGGGACTTTTGAAGTTAGACTGAATACAACTTTGCATTATCATATGGCTACAAGCCTATGGGGACCAGAAAGTAGAACGTTGTGGTTTAAATGAAAATGGTCCCATAGACTCGTAGTGAGTGGCATTATTAAGAGGTATGGTCTTGTTGGAGGAAATCTGTCACTGGGGGTGGGATTTGAGGTTTCAAATGCTCAAGCCAGGCCCAGTATGACCCTCTCTTCCTGCTGCCTGCGGATCTGGATATAGAACTTCTAGCTACTCTCCAACACCATGTCTGCCTGCATACCACCATGGCGATAATGAATTAAACCTCTGAACTGTAAGCCAGCCTCAATTAAGTGTTTTTCCTTATAAAAGTTGTTGTGGTCATGGTGTCTCTTCATAGCAAGAGAAACTCTAAGACACGATTACTTTACTAGTGATACTTATTACTGAACTCTCAATTAACGAGTTTTGGCAGTGCTGGGGTAGAACTCGGTGTTTTACACAGGGTAGGTAAGTGCTTAACCTTGTGATCCCCTGTCCCTGACTCTTAGTGCCAGGCTAACAGGTGTGCACTCCTGTACACAGCCTATTACATATTTCTGAACAGATCAAGTTTTGAAACCAGAATATTCTTACTCTTTTTTTTATATGAACAGATTTCTAAACAATATTTTTCTGAGGAGAAAATTCTGCTTACACATTTCTATCTATCTCTTGAAATTTCTCAACTAGAGTTCTTGGAGGGGAGGATAATGCCCTGAGCTCAACACACTGATATTCTAGAGACTTGTTTTACATTTTTATGCAATAAAGAACTTTGTTTTTCAAGGAATTTAATTGTCTCAGTTCTAAACTTGGTTGTTATCATTACTAAGTGACTAATTTAAGACTGTTAAAAATTGGTGAAATAAGGATACAAAAGGAATTGTCCTTGATCTTTTCATAAATTAATAGAGTTAATTAATATTAATAACTTTGAGTCTTTTGAAAAGAGTTTCACATTCTTAACATAAACCAGATTTAATTGCCAGAAGCCTTAGGTGTGCAAAGCCTTAGGTATGCAAATATCCTTATGAGCCAGGATATTCCAAAGGCTTACAAGTTAGGGAGCAGAGTCATTTAGAGTGATCTGAGTTTTAATGGCTCGGTCCTGTCAGTAAACATCTTTTGTAGACTTCACTTTAGAATCATTGAAACAAAAGCGATGTACAACATTGTCCTGGTTGCACTCAGAGGGGCTACACTAACAGAAAAAGCTTTGTTTCAACATCAGAAAATTGAAAGAAAAATATGTATGTGTGTCTGTATTTTAAATTAGGATCAAACTTTTAAAGAAAAAAATGCCATTTTTAATTTTCCCATTTGTTAACTTTCTTATTAACCCCTATGCCCATCTCATCTGCTCAAAAACCCTCTCATGAACCTAAGATTATTTTACGACTGCAGTATCCTTGACATAAAGCACAACATAAAAAGGATAGCAAATGAAAATAGATCAAATTACCAAAGTGTTCTCAACAACTACAAATAAAAATGATAGCCATCTTCTTCCTTCTCCTCCTGTTCCTCTTCTTCCTCCTTCCTCTCCTCTCCTCTCCCCTCCTCCTCTTCTTCCTCCTTATCTAGCATATACAAATACTGGTAGTTCTTGCTTTTCTTCAGAGATGTTTCCAGGTTTTGACACCAAACAGAAGATTCCACAGTAGACATAAATGTAAGGAGATGATAACATTTCAGAGTGGAGTTTGGGATTTTAGGGTTTCTTTCTTGTCCTGTTTTGTACTCAAAGAATGCTGCAGTTAAACTGGACTGTACCCACCCATGCCCACCTTTACCTTGATATGATGGAAGATTTGGATATATGCAAGCCAGTAAGATTCAGTACCCCCCCCCATAACAGCTTCTCTCTAAGAATCCCTGTCTTGTGCAAATGGAACGACTCTTAGCAGCATTCCTACAACTAAGGAGAAGTTTCAGCATGACCCTTTAGAGGTACCCAGCTGTAATTACCTTATGAGAACTCAAGGACCTGATGTCATGTAAGTGGAGTGTGGCCTGTGACCTTCCACAGAAGCAACTTTTCATTTTTTTAATTTGGAGCAAGCAGTCACTATTTCTGAAGAGTTCTCCAAATCTCACTGAACCACATGGAGAGCACTAATGGTAGGTTAGTAGGAAGTTACTCATTTTAGTAATAATCCAGATTTAATCCTACTGAAAATCTGTTCTTTACATAATTCATATTTGCCGTTAATTGTGTTGGTGCAATTTTTAATAGAGAATTTTGCAAATATCTTTATAGTAATGGTAGGGATATAAAACTAAAGTGTTTAAAGTCTTAAATAAGCTTTAAGATAATTTCAGGGGAAAAACAAGGACAGAGATAATATTAATAATCATACATTCCATCCACAAGTAATGTGTAACTTTAGTACTGAATTATTGACTCAGTGGTGATGAACTTGAGGCTTATCCTGAACGTTAACCGTGGGCCTGGGAACAGCTGGAACTTAAATTCTTTGCACTGGTTACAGGGTTGGAGAGTCCAGGAAATTCACGGTATTGATGTTCCCTTGAAAACAGATATCTATGCTGACAATTTGACTCATCTGACAGGTATTTATTGCCACTTCTGTGTGTAACATAAAAGTAGGTGCTGCTAGAAAGGGAAACTGACATCATATCATTAAATGAATAAAAGAGCAGTGCTTTTTTTGCCATGAATGTGTCCTTTTTAAAGTACATTTCATTCCCAAATATTAAACATTTAAGTTATAGCTCAAATTATAAGGCTATCTTTTATATTAAATATGATTGTTTTTCTCTGGCCTAAAATTATAACAGAATCATCATAACCTTAAACTTCTTATTTTATGCATTACATGGAAGGCTGAAATATCCACTGATATATAGTATGTTGAAAATTCAGGGGAATTATATCCCCAAGTCCAGTTTTTGGCTATACAAGGAAAATATTTACTCCATGATAAGGCTAAACGGCTATTTTGTTGGAAAACATCCTGGCAGAGGAAATGAAAACAATTTCTATGCTGTTGTACATTAAGATAGTTACAAACACTAAATAATTCCTGCTGATTTGGTCTTTTCACACTACATAAAATTTTAGTTCACTTTCTTAGTTATACTCTTTCGTTTAGCTTGGTTACTATAACTTTGTCTTATTCTCCAAATGCACTATGGTACTGATTCACCATGTAAATTATTGCAAAGCTTCCTTGTTATCTATCACTGAATCCAGGTCAGTGCGAGGATAAAATTGCACTTCAGTAGAGGTGAAATACATACAGTGTGTCCAGGGAACAAGTGGTTCTCCTCCCCTCTGAGGTGTGGGCTGAACTTGCAGTTCATTTCAAGTGTGTGTCTGTGCATGTGAGTGACACTATCTCCTTCAGTAGTCTATATTATGAAAAACATCAGTGATGCTATTTTAATAAAAACAAAACGTTATAGTTAGTTTAGTAGTGATATACTCTTAGGACTTTTAAAGATTATTCCTGTATTTGAAATACATTGTAGAAATACAATTTCTTTTCTGGAGTGTATTTTCGATTGACACTAAAGATAGATTTTCAAATAGGATAGCACTTATAGTTCTTTAGATAGTCTGTAGTCTGTTTTACTCCAACCCTAGATCAAGGTTACATTGAGTAGATAATATTGTAGGGGAGAGAGTGAAGATGAGGAATAAAGAAGGAAGGGAGGAGAGGGGGAGGGGAAGGGGAAGAAAGGGGGAGGAGAACGGAAGAGAGAAGGGGAGGGCAGGGGAGAGACGGGAAAGAGGGAGGAGAGGAGGGGAGGAGAGGAGAGGAGAGGGATTCTTGCCAAGTAATTACCTTGAATATTCTGTCTGTGGAAAAAAATGTAAAGAGAAGTGGAAATTGATAAAATGAATTAATTTCTTGTAAAATCACTTTCCACATTATTAGAACATTTGTTTTCAAATGTCAAGGCAGATGAAACAATTTTCCTGCACATACTTCTTCAAATGAGCTGCAGCTCACAAAACATGACAGACATGGAGCATCTCAAAGACTTACACTGAGCAAAACTGCATGCACAACAGAAAACTGTTGTGCTTTTTATGATCTCTGGAGTTGTTTATGTGTGGATTTGGGATAAACAGAGGTGACCAGACATTGGGAAGTATGGACAACAGAATCTCCAGCCATATGTATTTTGGATTGAGTGCACATGGAACATTGAAACCTACGGAATATAGTTTATCACATTAAATTGTAAGTAATCACAAGGAGGTTAAGGGAAATGATGTTAGGGAATATGGTTGCATATTTGCTGTCTATTATACACCTTTTTCCTTTATTTCCGCTCATCATTAATTACTTTTATTTTCTACTATCAAAGAAAACCATTTAGAAAACCTTTCCCTCTTCCCTCCCTCCACCCTCTGCTCCCCCCCCACCCTCTGCTCCCTCCCTCCCTCCACCCTCTGCTCCCTCCCTCCCTCCCTCCACCCCCACCCTCTGCTCCCTCCACCCTCTGCTCCTCCCTCCCTCCCTCCCTCCCTCCATAGTCTCTCCTTCCCTTGCTTCCCCTTTCCCCTCCTGTCTTTTGCCCTCTCCCTCCCCCTTTCTTCTTATGACTTTCTTTTATCCAGATGTCTGCTTTATTGTAAAACTTAATGCCACTTTAAATACCATCCTTTCATTTTAAGCTTTAAACACCTGCCCTTTCCTGTCCATTTAATCTCTTTTACTTTCTCTTCAACTCTACCCTGTCTATAGTCAAAGGCAGCTAATTGGTCAGCATCCACAGAGACTGGAGAAAGGGTTGTGCTCCTTCCAAATGCCTTGTATCTCACTAATGAACTGCATTCAGAACTTTGCAGAGTCTGGTTTCGTTCAGGGAATTTCCCTGCTTGTTAAGACCTTGGGTTGGTCCTGGCAGCCCAGGTTATTTGAAATTAGTTACTCTGAGCAGCCTGTTCTCATCTTTATATGAAAATAGACTTATCATGTCTACGCTAGGAAAGGACATTAGCTTCATGTGCACGGCTTGTCAAAAGACTATATATAATATTTGAGAAAATGGTGCTAGCATAAATGTGTGTTTGACACTGTTCAAAGGGACATGTAAGTACAGTCAGTAATATATACTGAGTAAAATTACTGGAAAGTGGAGTTTTATGTGCAAAAGTTGACTGAACAATATACTTACTTATGATATATATATATATATATATATATATATATATATATATATTTGAAAACTAACCTACTCATTCCTATATAAATGCTTAGGGCAAGGCTGGATTGTTATTCTCCTTTGCTCCTTAGGAATGTTTTCAAGAGAATTTACGCAAGAGGTACTTGGATTTTCTGTCAGTTCGGCAGGTCTATGAGGAAAGTCTAGTTCATGTTTGAGTTGCAGGGTGAGCCAAGCCATCGAGTTTACTGAGTTCCCAGGACAATGTGAGCCATGAGTAAGAAGAGACAGCTATGGCCATGCCAGTAGGCTCCAGCTGACCTTGGAAATTCAGGAACCTTTCCTAAGTCCTTAGCCAGAAGCCCATGTAAGATTCCAGGGTGATGGAAACCAAAGATGGTGGAGAGGGCATGCCTAGGACCGATAGCCCAGCTCTAGAACCGCACTTGATGAACGAATACATTCTTGGTAGAAACAATTAGCATAAAATGTGTTCTGGCAAATCAATGACTTAAATTCGTAGTAACACACAAGTAACTAGTTAAGTAGAGACGCTTGAATTACATAATTGCTGGAAGCTCTTTTTGTCTAGAGAGGAGCCTTTGTATCTACAACTTTTCCTCCTTTTGATTTTTCATGGTTATCTAGACACGAATGACTAGCTATAAATAACATTTGTGCTGCTTACCAGTAACCACTTTACAGGAGGAACTAAATGCCCTTTTAATTTGGAAACCAAGTTAGAACAAAGAATCATGTGAGTTGAAGTCCTTTCCTTGGGGGCTGTGACAGGTAAGAATGGCAGCAGGATGTGGCACATGGTAAGTAATTTGGGGTGCAGTGTAGCAGAGAGGCATTTTGATTTGCTTCCCTGATGATTCCTTGGCTGAAGTTCTTGGCACAATGGAAGAAAATCAAATCAATAGGAATATATGAAGTTTTAATATTTTATGTTAACATGCAATTTTTAAAATTAGACTAGCTGGTTGTAGTGGTACATTCCAGTAGGATTTGCTCAAAGAGGAGGAGGCAGGAGGATCACAGGTTCGGGCTGCACATCTGGGAAGTGGAGAGTTAGCTCAGTGACTAAGAACGCCAGCTGTTCTTCCAAAGGATCTGGGTTCGATTCCCACACCCATATGGCAGGTCACAGCTGTCTGTAAGTCCAGCTTCAGGAGATCTGAGACATATACATGCAGGCAAAACACTTATATACATAAAACAAAATAAAATTAGACTAAAAATGATCAAGTATGGTTTGAATCTACCAAGTAAAACCTATAATTAGATTCATGTACAATGATACTCTATCTTCAACTCTGACTCAAAGGAGGTAAATGTTGGTTAAATCTGCTCTGCTCGTGGCTGGCCGGCAGAGGAGAGTGCTGATCGGAACAATCACAAGCCATGGTTACCTTTTAGATCTTTATTGGGAGGGGGGAGAGAGAGAGAGGGAGAGAGAGGACAGACGGAAGGAGAGAGTGGAAAGAGAAGAGGGGGCACACAGAGGGCCCACCTGCTTTTTAGGCTGGGAGAGCCTTCACAGGCTGGTGACATAATTAAGTCAGAATCCTTACAGTAAATGGTGAGGCTTGCTGAATCTAGTCAGCTGTTCCCTTGCTGTAGAGAAAAATGGAACAATCAAGACTGAAACTGGCCCTTCACTTGAAGTTGCTGTCTATTGAGTTTAACTGCTCAAGGCTTTTAATGCTTAGGTAAAAACACAGAGTATCTTTATTTTTAAAGGATTAATACTGGGGTCAGGGCTGAAGGACTAGAATGTGCTGCCTTTTGGTGATGAGAATGACCGTGAGTCTTCCTGGGAAGCCCTGCCCCTGTGTGGATAATGTAGAGTGCCCCTGTGGAGCAGCACTGCCTCCTGAGCGAGGGCCTGGCAGCTCTTCAGGATCTAGACCCCAAAGCTGAGTGGGGTTGAGGGTGTCTACTCATAGCTGCTACAATGATGCTTATTTTATTAATAATTAACTAATGATTCTTACTGCCCTTCTCTCTCAGTAGGTGGGTTCATGTACATGTGTGGATATGAGTACGCCGAGGCCAGAGCTTGATGTCGGGTACCTTCCTCAATCATTTCCCCACCTTGTTTTATGTGACAGTCTCTTATTGCAGTCTCTAGTGTTTGAGATTCGGTGCGCAGCGAGCCCCAGGGATCCATCCTTCTGTCTCTGCCTTGGGATTACAAGCACATAGTGGTTCCTCATGCTTGTGGGAAAAACACTTTACCTATCGAGTGATCTCCCCAGCCTTCTGCTTCTTGGCCTTTCTGAAGCAACTATGTTGGAACGTGGGCTTTTGTATTAGGAAAGAAAACTCAGAAGCAATGTAACTTACTTAGCTCACATCATTTAAATAAAAAAATCAATCTAATGCTATATAGAGAGAATTAAAAGTAAATTGTCAGAATAATTGTCTTGTTAGAAGCAAATACTCATGGAGGAATTTACCACTGGACAAAAACAGCCTCATAGTTTCCAAGACACCCCCAGGGAACTGTGTTGATCCCACTGTTAGAAGACAGGCTTCGGAGGCTGTTTTAAGTGCCTTGTGAAGCCTTTTCTGTCTAGATAGATGTTTATCTGACTTGGAAAAGCTGCAGGACTCCCTTCCCATGGCAATCACGTAGCCGCATCATATAAAGCGGATTAAGGCTCTTCCGTACTCCCTATGAACCGTACTAGCCTCTCTCTGAGGCATCCTTGGCTGAGGGTCTGGCTCGCTAATTACGTCAGATGTACTTTGGGAGCCAAGTGTGAGTTGATGCAGATGAAAGGGAATCTATTTTTGTTAGTAAGGGAATGACTTCTTCTTTCAAGTACCTTCTTCTAGAACAACAGAATATTTCCCTTGCCTCTACAGAAAGAGATTTTTAAGTCTTAGAGAAGATGAATTAATGCCTTTGGGGAAGATGATTCAGGGATATTTTATATACTTCTTCATTGCTCAGATGAAAGAAAGTGCATTGGATTAAGTGAATGAGACATTCTACTTGCTAAATGCTGCAAGGCCGTTCTAACCTCAGACAAGTTGCTCATGTCTGAAACAAAGCCACGTGAGGATTATCTAAATTTCCTTCCAGTTCAGTTCAAACTACATATTCAAATTATGTCTCATTATTGGATCTGTGACACATAAATTTTCTTTTCTTGGCCCTTAGTATATCTTATGTTAATGTCAGAATTTTTAAGACACTGTTACCATTATTTTTTTATTAGAGAGGGAGTGGTGTTTTTTTAGCATCCATGTCTTTTAGAATCAAGTCTTTGAGAGCCAGAGGAAGCCTGAGGGACACTGAGTGAAACATATAAAGTTTGAAAATGAGGAAATGCAGCCTAGAGATGTGTTTTTTTTTCAAGTTCACACACACAGTTGCACAATGGGAAAGCCCGGCTGACTGCTGAGAACAAATCTGTTGATAATGCTCCTCACAGTATTTGTCATTATTTTGGACATTACCCAATACTAAGAACTAAATATCTGTTCTATCCAAATGAGATTGGTTTTATTGACTGGCAGGAACCAGGCATGTTGCAGGGCTGGAAACTCGATGTGGTTGGCTTCTCTGGGCTAACACGTTCGTTATTCTTGTACTAACATCCAGTCAGAAGGCCCTGTGGGTTTAATCAGGACAGTCATCACTGTAGATTCTAAATAATAGTGCTATGCTTATTAGCCTTCATATTTGTAACACGTATAAATGCAGGAACTTAGACTGGTATCTTCAGTTGGTCTCAACATGACAAGAACCCTTCTGTCTTATGTCCCCTGTTCCAATTCCATTTCATTGGTGTGATGAAACACTCTAATGAAAAGCAGCTTAGAGGAGGAAAGGATTCTGATGGTGTATCTTACACTCTACTCTTTTTTTTTCCATTGTGCTTTGTGCTCACTTTCCCAGAGAGGTCTACTGGTCTACCTCCACTGGAATTGCTTAAGGAATCTGAACCTCTAATCCTCATGTCTTAGGCCAGGGTATATATATTTTTTTTTTTTTTTTTTTTTTTTTTGTGTGTGTGTTGTGTGTGTGTGTGTGTGTGTGTTTTACCTTTTTGGTTCTTTGCTCTTCTGGGGGGTTCACCACCCATCTACCAAATAAATACACACATGGAAGCTTATTCTTACTTATGAATGCCTGGCCTTAGCTTGGCTTGCTTCTAGCCAGCTTTTCTTAAATTATCCTATCTACCTTTTACCTCTGGGCCTTTTCCTTTTCTTACTTCTGTGTATCTTACTTCCACTCTCACTCCAAGACCGGCTGTTTGGCTTAGTGGCTGGCCCCTGGCATCCTCCTCTCCTCCTTTTCTTGCTCCTTGCTCCTCTATCTTTCTTTCCATAGTTCTCTTTCTCTTTATAGTCTCTCTGCCTCCCAGCCCTGCCTATCCTTTCTCCTGCCTTGCTATTGGCTGTTCAGCTCTTCATTAGATCAATCAGGTGTTTTAGACAGGCACAGTAATACAACTTCACAAAGTTAAACAAATGCAACATAAAATAATGCAATGCATTTTTGCCTCATTAAACCATATTCCATATCATAAACAAATGTAACTCATCTTCAAATACTATTCTATAACAAGGGTATACCAGTACACTTTCCTATTTACTTTTAAGACATTGTAGAAGAGTTTTTAAAAATGCCCCAGTTACCATGAAGGGAGAGCTATGTTTTTTGTTCCCTTCAGGTTGTAGAATCTCTGCCTCCTCAATGAAGAAGTGTCAGAAGCGTGACTCTTCTTGTTTACTGGTTTATCCGTATGAATATCCAAAATAACCAACAACTGTCATGGATTAATATTCAATAGGGTTTTCTCCTAAATGCTTCAGTTAAATATTGTAAATTGATGGCAGTTTTCTCTATTTTTTATTGAAAATGTATTTTTTCATATAATATATTCTGATCACATTTCCTTTTCCCCAACTCCTCCAAAATTCTCCCAAACTCTCCTACCATCCAAATCTCTACCCTTTCTGTCTCTGCTTAGAAAACAATAGGCATCTAAAGAGTGAGAAGATAAGCAAAAGCATACAAACTAGAGTAGGACACACAGACAAACAAGAGGAAGCCAAGTGTAAAACACATAGAGACATGGAGACAGACATGTTTGTACGCTCCTCTGGCTCTTACAATCTTTGTCCCTCCTCTTCAGCAGAGGTCCCTGAGCCCTAAGTCCTGAGGGGAAGGATCTGATGGAAACATCCCATTAGGCCTGATTGTTCCAAGGTTTCTCACTCTCTGAGTGTCTGGCTGTGGGTCTCTGTATTTGTTCCCATTTGCTGCAGGAGGAAGCTTCTCTGATGGCAGCTGAGCAATGCATTGCGCTATGAACATAGCAGAATGTTGATAGCAGTCATTTCTTGGCTATATTTAGCAGAATAGCTCAGGCGGCAAAGAACCTGGGGCCAAATAGGGGAAAACTAACTGCTCACATTTTAATTTATAAGTTCATCTTTACTTAAGGACCAGAGTATGTACAGTCAGTCTAATAATGCTCTATAGAATGTTCCTTCAACTCCAAAAGGTTTGGCGGGTTTTCCTTCTATCTCCTCATCTAATATAAATGGTTTCCCTTGCTGAGTGACTTTCAAGAGAGCGAAGTTCAGCATTTCAGGGAAGGGCATGAGAAGCACTCTGGCACTGACCATACAGCTAATTATCTGGTTTCTTTTATGATGAGCACACTTTATAGCTCGCATCATGATGGAATACGTCAGTTTCCTGGGATGTGCTGCCTTCCCAATTGCCTCTACCCAATTACAGGCTCCGAGCCTTGCTCTCAGAGGCTTTCAGCTCCCATCATTCTTCACTCCCCTCAGTAATCTGCCCCTGCATCCACTTACTGAGTGCTAGTCAGGAGAAACCTCTCATATAAACTTCATTGACTTTCCCAAAGCAGTACCACGAAGGCTTTTCTTGAATGAAAGCACAGGCTCAGTGAAGCAACTTGACTCATTCCTCTTTACTCAGTTACTAAGAGGGCTTGGGAATGCTTTATTTGACCTCATAACTGACCCCCCTGGCCCCAATGTCAGATTCATTCAGCATCAAAGTGTACATTATAGTGGAAATGGCTTCCATTGTATACATATCAAAGTCCTGTTGAAGTAGGCTAGAGCTCTAGGGGAACCAAATGGGGTGTATAGCTCATAAGCAAGGAAAGCTACAGGAAGGAGTGCTAGGCCCACCCAGCAGGGCTTGGCAACAAGAGCTACAGCTGTGGAGGCACAAAGGTTCTGAGAGTTGTTCCTGCGTCACACTCTTTGGGGGTCATGCTCGGTGACCCTGTCTAACAGGAATTCTGAACGCATCGTGCTGTCTGCATGGTCAGTGCTGTGACAGTTTAGGTTTTCAAGTGTCAGACCAAGATGACTGATCCAGGCTAAGGAAGATGGATGGTGACAGGTGCACATCATCTTCAGCGATTTTCTTTATGAAGTCCACACTTAGAATGATGAGTGGGCACTTGCCGTGTTTATTTATAGTGTCCCGACCCCAGCCGCGATGAAAATGTGAGAGAGCAGCAGGAAGACGGCTTCAGGCTGTGCTGACCTTCCATCCAGAGAGAACAGTTGGTTTAGTGAGTCAATGGGTGTTAGGGTTATTAGTCCTCATTAAAACATTGATAGATTACGCTTGTCTCTCCCCGTTTGTCCCTAAGGCAGTGCTGGTGATGCCACTGAACATTATTACATTGTGGCATTCAACAGCAAAGATACACTCCCCTACACAGAGTCAATCTCAGGTTAACATGTCTGTTTCTAAGAGCTGGATCTTAGAACAACCCAAATCCGTTACAAAAACGCAATTTATGTGACTTTTTGGTTGTTAGAAATATCATTTCTAGGCTCTAAGCAGTCTCTTTTTGCCACATTTTCAATTTTATATTCTTTATATTAAAAAATTGGTTTCAATAGCAGATACATGTTTTATATTTTTAAGTAGTTTGTCTGATAATACACATACTTCTGTATCAGTAGGAAAATATAAACTTAAAGTAACATGGAGCTGGAGCAATGGTTCAAGTGTTTCTTAAGAGTTCTTGCTGCTCAGTCGTGGGAGCTGAGTTCAGTTCTCAGCACCCGCTTAACAGGACAGGCATTACAACAGATGTCTGTAACATGTCAGCACATGGGATCTGATGTCGTCTTTTGATCACCACGTGTGCCCCTCACTCACGTGTGCATACGCTCACACCCACACATACACTCACATACACAGACACATGCACACACAAATCTTAAAAATAATCACTCAGGGAAGTCATTATAAATGGTTGCTTCATTCCTTAGTCTTGTAATACATATTTGTCAAATGCTTACACATAAGAGAACCATACGGAAGCTTATTTAGTTCACTATCTAGTGGCTTTTGAGACAAGGTCTCTCCATTTAGCCCACCCGAGGCTGGAGTTTGACATGTAGCCTGGGACTACCCTAGACTTGCAGTTCCCTAACTCTGAACCTTCCAAGTCTTTTGATTATAGGTGTCTGCCACCATCCTGATGTCTGGAACTTCATTGCATATGCACATATTATTTTAATATAATATATAATGTCTATTGTATATTTTAGTTGGGCTTATGGAACATTTTCCATTTCCACTTACTATTGCCTTATAAGATTCCTATTAATATTAATATAATAAAAATTTAACTATTGCTTCATTGTAAATGAATGCATAATATTATTAAATGTTTTAAACCCCATGTAACTGTTTTTGTGAAATAGTGGATTAATCACGGCTGACTCTTGTTTTAATTTGTCTGTAAATTCTTATGTTTGCATCTTAAAATTTCTATTATTTTTCTTTATGTTTATTTCTTGTCAACAAGACTTATTAGACTGAAGTTGTACACAGCTTTACTTTTTTATTGTAAGAGTAAACTACATGATTCTTAGGAGAATACTTAGATGTTATTAATCAGTTATGTATACTTACTATTATATTATAACATATACATGTATATATCACTAATCCCTTCCTCCCAGTTGTTACTATATTTATGTATGCATACATATATATGTGTATATACCTATTCATATATAGTGACTTATCTTTCAGACAGATTCTAAATATCAACTAGTTGTTCATTGTGATTTTATTAATCAAATCTGCTGAAATTTTTATGACATTTCACATAGTTTACAGGATCTTTTTAAGTTTTGTTTTATATTTGTGAGTTTTTCCCTCAAAGCATGGGTGTGCACTTCGTGCATGCAGTGTCTAGAAGAAGCAGTCAGATGCCCTGGGGCTGGGGTTTTAAGTGGTCTTGAGCTGCCAGGTGGGTGCTACAAGGCAGGCTGGTGATCTTAACCACCGTGAATCTCTCTAGTCGCTCATGGGAATATTTCTGATGATATATTAATTTTTTTTTTCGAGACAGGGTTTCTCTGTGTAGCTTTGCGCCTTTCCTGGGACTCACTTGGTAGCCCAGGCTGGCCTCAAACTCACAGAGATCCTCCTGCCTCTGCCTCCCGAGTGCTGGGATTAAAGGCATGCGCCACCACCGCCCGTCCCGATATATTAAATTTTTAACTGTGTTAGTTTGCTATATTGCTTTCAGTCTGTGCGTTTGTAAACAAAGCCTCCATGTATAATCTTGCAGCTGGGTTTCTGACACATTGATCATTGTTTCCTGAAAATAAATTTATAGAAAAGAAATTTATGAGACAAGAGATATATGAACTATAAATATTTTGGTTGAAAATAGAAAGATATGTTTGTTCTCCATGCTTTCTTCAGCTATTTTGTGACTTTTATTGTTTTGGGATGCTGTTTATTACTTTGTACTGAAGTGAAATACTTATGTACAATTTTTGTTAGTGTTTTTCTTTAAAAACATTGTTAGGGGACGGCACAGTGGGAAAAGTGCTTGTCAATCAAGTGTGAGGAACTCATTGAAATCTTCATACAGTGACATGCACCAGTAGCCCCAGCCCTGGGAGATGGGAGACTTCTGGGCTTGCCTACCAGATGGTCTAGCTGAGCACTGAACTCTGGTTCAATGAGATGCCCTGTCAAAAACTAAGACAGAGAAACACTTAATCATTTAATATCAACCTCTGGCTTCCACTCACAAACATACACAGGCAGACATACTTGCTTACACAGGTGTGCATATATACCTATTACATACAGTAAATTTTTTTTATTATTTTACAATACTATTCAGTTCTACATAACAGCCACAGATTCCCTTATTCTCCCCCATCCTGCCCCCCTCCCCTTCCCCCAGCCCACCCCCCATTCCCACCTCCTCCAGAGCAAGGCCTCCCCCGAGGACTAAGATCAACCTGATAGACTCAGTCCAGGCAGGTCCAGTCCCCTCCTCCCAGATTGAGCCAAGTGTCCCTGCATAAGTCCCAGGTTTCAAACAGCTAACTCATGCAATGAGCCCAGGACCTGGTACCACTGCCTAGATGCCTCCCAAACAGATCAAGTCAATCAGCTGTCTCACCTATTCAGAGGGCCT
Organism: Peromyscus leucopus; assembly: GCF_004664715.2. Taxonomy (NCBI): domain Eukaryota; kingdom Metazoa; phylum Chordata; class Mammalia; order Rodentia; family Cricetidae; genus Peromyscus; species Peromyscus leucopus. Next base: position 88,882,047 of record NC_051067.1, on the reverse strand, counting down.
GATCCAGGTGGGGGACCCTCAGCCTTTGGTTCATAGTTCATGTGTTTCCATTTGTTTGGCTATTTGTCCCTGTGCTTTATCCAACCTTGGTTTCAACAATTCTCGCTCATATAAACCCTTCTCTTTCTCACTAATTAGACTCCCAGCGCTCCACCAGGGGCCTAGGCGTGGATCTCTGCATCCAGATTCCTCAGTCCTTGGATGGAGTTTCTGGCACAACTATTAGGGTGTTTTGCCATCCCATCACCAGAGTAGGTCAGTCCCAGCTGTCTCTCGGCCATTGCCAGCAGTCTTTTGTGGGGGTATCTTTGTGGATTTCTGTGGGCCTCTTTAGCACTTTGTTTCTTCCTTTTCTTGTGTGGTCCTCATTTACCATGGTCTCCTATTCCATCATCCTGAGTGAGGTAACCCAGACTCAGAAAGACAAATATGGTATGTACTCACTCATAGGAGGATACTAGATGTGGAACAAGGATGACTGGACTGCTACTCACAACTCCAGTGAGGCTACCTGGAAAACAGGACCCCAAGAAAGACATGAGGATTGCCCAATGATGGAGAAATGGCTGAGATCTACATAAACAACCTGGACATGAGTGGGAGCAATGAAGGGCGAGGGTCGAGGGAAAGAGAGCGGGAGATCCCAGCTGGATCAAGAACATACAGTAAATTTTTAAGAGCAAATTCTTTAAAAAAATTTAATATAGTATTTTTATAATTTTTGAGAATTTAATGCAATGTATTTTTGTCATATTCACCCCCACCCTCCCATCCTAGGTCCACTCTCCACCTCCCTGTCCCTTCCCAATTCTGTAGGCTCTTTTTTCTTGTCTTAATAAGTCACTGAGGCAAGTCTATGCTGCCCCTAGCCTCATGGGTGTGGCCACCCTCTGGAACGTGGTAAACCTACCTGAGAGAAAAGTGATTGTCCCTCCCTCAGTCACCATCAGCTGTCAATAGATCCTCAGTAAGGGGGGTGGGACTCAAGAGCACTTCTCCCTCCATGCTACACTGTTGGTTGCCTTGATTTTGGGCCAGTCCCTTGCCGGCAACTGTGGCTGCTATGGGTTCAAGAAGACACAGTTCTGCTCTAGGCCTCTTCCAGCTCCAGCTCTAGTCTTTCCACCCTCTCTTCCCCAGTGGTTCATAAGTCTTGGTAGAGGCAATTGAGCTGTCTCATTTGTGGCTGAGCACTCCACTAACACTTAGAAATGGTGACGAGCATAAAATTGTTGTTTTCTTTCTGTCTACATGTTTGCTAATGCAAGAGGGAAGCTTTGATGTGGGGATTTCAGTGTGTGAGAATGGGCTGAATATCCCATCTGTCATCCTTGCATTACCCTAGTTTGTACATGCATACTGGGTATTGGAAAGGAACGACTTAAGACAGGCCCGGAAAAAAAACAATGACCCAGGGCTAGGTGGGACTTTGCTGGAGCATCAGCTAAGAGACTGTAAAGGGATATGCTGCTCTAGGAACAGAGATGGCGAGGAGTAGCCAGGACCAAAAGATAGCTGAGTAGCTGTGCCTGGAAGTCAAGACTTCTGGGGAGTGTGGGACATGCCAAGTGACTTCCATCGTCCTGGCATGGATGTTCTGGATGTAGTAAAGAGGACAATCACCACTGGTGACTGCATGTCTCCTCTTACATGCTTTCTCCTCAGGCCCAGAGGGAAGGTGACCTGTGAGCCAGGTGGATCCTTAGAGAGAGAGTTAAAACCACAGAGATTAGCTCAAAACAGCCTATGATATCCATCTTTTTATGTAGGTTATTTCTCACATTTTTGGACTATCAGGAAATATTTTCTCAAGATAATTAGTTCACTTGAGCAAAAATTAAAAATAATTATTCCTTTTATTCTAATATAGTCCATTGTCTTCTGTTTTAACATTATATTTTATTTAATTATGTATATAGGGAGTGGGGGCTTATATGGGTATGTGCATGTGAGTGCAGGTGCCCTCAGAGGCCAGAGATGTCAGGGCCCTTGGAGCTAGACTTACAGGCAGATGTGAGCCTGCTGAGCGGGTTCTAGGAACTTAGCTCTGGTCCTCTGCAAGGACAGTATGATCTGCTAGCTCCCTAGCCCAGCTGCTTAGGAGCACAAATCTTCACTTACTGAACATTTCTGCTTCAGTGGGTTTGTTTCAAAATCTGATGACTGTGATAACGGTTGCTGTAGAAATTCTTAGAAACACATAACTCACAATTAAAATGGTCCCTATAAATTTCAAATGTATTAATTTTTCTTTATTAAGACAAAAGAAAAAATTAAATGTTGAATATCATTACTTCAGCAAGTGAGATAGTTTCAAAAACACTCAATCCAGTATCAAAAACAATTATTACATAAACATTGACTCATTGCCTATACTAAATGTCAATGTAATCTGTTATTAAATCCATCACCCTTTATTTTCCATCTTTCCTTTTCCTTCTGGGCTTTCCTTTTCTACATTAAAATGTGTAATTATAACTTTCCTTTTACTTCCTGTTCTGAAAGATAAGTGAAATTAGCACTGTTTCATTATCGTCCGGGCTACAGACCTTTTCTTGATTAGCATAAGTTAACAATGACAGAATTGTATAATTCTTAGTAGTTTTAAAAAGCTTTCTCATCTTTTTGTCTGACTTGACCTTTTGGTGGATAAACATGATAGATGTTACACATCTCAGGAGAGTAAAGAGAGATGGAATGGCTTGCCTGATGACTTCTGGTATACAAAAACATCCATTGGTCCTTCACACCTTTCTTGTTATCTCCATCAATGTTCTTAATGTCTTCCAGTTACTCATTTTCCAAATTGAATTTTCTCCTTATCCTGATCATTTGTTTCAATAAAGGACCTCAAACGTGTTCCGATATTTTTTTAACCCTTAACAAAACAGCAATCAAGACATTCATTAAATATTTTAGATGAATTAAAGGCCTCTCATTATTGCTGTTGTTTGAGCTAGGCATCTCAATATAAAGAGGTCTCACTATGAGACTCCTAATTCTCTTGCCTCAGCTTCCTGAATTCTGGGAATGAAAATGTATGTCACCAAACCTACCCTGTTAGCAATATAAAAACTTCTATGTGCAAAGTTTTCTTGTAGTTTCCTCTTGGATTTGGAGTTATAAGATTATTCTACCTGCTGTAATTAAAGAAGCATAAAAATTTCACTTGTCATTTCTATAGGAGTCCAGTGTGCATGCTTGTGTGCGTGTGTGCATGTGTGTGTGTGTGTGTGTGTGTGTGTGTGTGTGTGTGTGTGTGTGTGTTCCTAACTAGTGGAGTTTTCCTCCACAGTCTTTAGGGGATCCACCACCTTCCAACTTGTTTCCCCAACCTCATATTCCGCTGGCATCTCTGAGTTCCCTACCTCAGGCCCATCTGCTCTCCGAGGCTTCAGACAGAAGTGTTGTGTCTCTTCTCCTGCTTCTGATGGGAGCTATGCAGTGGAGAAAGCCCAGTTCAACGTATTTGGAAGCATACCGATTAGTCAGAAGCCTTACAGTTTTAACAGTATGTTCTCAGAGAAAAGGGCAAAATTTTAGTGGGCAATTAGTTTCAAGGCCACAGAAGCTTAACGTTATGAACGTCCCATTGGTAACATATGTGGTATTCATTAATAATGAGGTAGTAAAAAGGAGGCTTCAAGAATTTGTGGAGAATTTTACAGGGCATGGCCACATAAATGCAGATCAATTCATGTTTAACGCCCCCACCCTCTGACTGGATATGTTAGCTTCCTGCTGTCCCCAGTTCCCACATAACTATTGGGGGAGATTTGAGTGCAAAGTAACCTTTCCTGCGAACCCACTATTAAAAAGTTGTCTCCTCTATACATCTGCAAAAGGCTTTGGGCTATTTCCTGCTCCAGCAAAAGCCTCCCCACACCTGCAGCTGCAGGTGCAGAAGTACAGCACCCCTGTTTCCCGGTCAGCAGCCAGTACAGGACGAACAGATGCACTGGTGCTTCTGTTTCACGTGACCATCGAAAGAACAAGGAGGATCCTGCAGGGTCTTTAAAGGATTTTCCAATTTCAGAAGAATTATTAAATCAAGAAAATCCTCCATTGTCCAATTACTACAACTCTCACAACATTGCAAGTAGAAGACTGGAATGTCGCCTCGCATTACAACTGTGTCTTCTATATTTAAAATCCCACCATATTCTGCTGACAGATGCTTTAGGGACTCAGTATTAGGAATCTATACAGTGTGAGAATGAAATTCTTTATGTGGTAATTATGTTTATTTCCTCGTTGGCTCTTCAGCAAAGATAATGGCTGGCTATGATACTTGGCCTATGAACATTTATTTGATTATTGTCCATATGTTTTAGTTTTGTCGTAGGCAAGTTAAAACCCTCCACAGGGCAATGATTTAGGTTTGCTCTCTGCCTACAGCACTGATTTCACCCTATCATGTATTTCAGGATTAACAGTAAAATGTACTGCATTCTGTGGTGTTGTTAATATGTGAAGACAAATCAGTATTTCTAACTACAATAGATCCATCTTTGAGAACCAACAACATTATAAGAAACTCAGGACCGAAGAGATGGCTTGGCCATTAAGAGTGCTTGATATTGTCTGGACTTCAAGTTGGCTCCCACATCCATGCTGTGTGACTCACAATTAATTGTTAGTGACTCCGAACAAAGGTGATCAGATGCCCTGTGCTAGCCTCCATGGGTCCCTTCACTTGCCTGCCACAAATAAATAAAGAATTAGGTTAAATAAATAAATAAATAAATAAATAAATAAATAAATACATCTTTCAAAAATCCAAGAGGCACATAAGGGCACAAGAAGGAAGAGCAGAGTGGTTATAGGGAGCCTTTTTTGCAGACTTAAAAGGAAGGATGCATAAAAACGGGGGGGGGGATTAAGTTTATATCTACAATATGCTGTCACATTCCTGTTTTTATACATATGTAATTCAGTGTGCCCCTCCGTCATCAGCTTTACCCTGTTAAGACTTGTCATTTATCCGTAGCCCCACACTGCTGGTTCTGGGACACCCAAGCACACTCTCCTTTCAGTTTTTAAGAAGTAGAAATGATTCAGCTGCCTCCAGCACTTCCCATCCAGGGCGCACGTCAGCCGCTCTTGTCTGGTAATTGTCAAGGAGGTATTGCAAATGGCGTGTGGAGGCTCCTCTCACTCAGACGGGGCCGCGACTGAGGAGTGCGGTTCCCTGGGACCACAGTGTGCTTCCCTTGCACAGTGCTCACTGAGGATAGAAAATGCTACCTTGCTCTTCCCTGGCAATGAAAGATTAGACAGTGAAAGGCGAGGACTGCACAACCGTGGAGATAATGAAGCTCCCTGCGGAGCCGGACCGCTAGGTGAGATGATTTCTCTAAGTATCTTTTTAACCAGCAAAATTGATGCCACACACGGCAGTAATGAAAAGGTTCCTACGAGGGATGTGTACTGTTGAGTTTTGAAGTCCAATTAAGTTCAGAAATCAAACTTGAATGCCACAAATTAGAGAACAGAAAATTTCAGATCTGGATTAAGAAGAAGGCAACTTGTTATTTTGGATGTTGTTACTGTGAAGATCAAATGAGATACTTTATTTGAAGGTGACTGGTAGATTCTAGAACCTTCCAATTATGTGCGCTCTGTCTTTGGAAGTGCTATAGGACTGCATCCCCTGATGGAGGCACCATGATCACTCTTTACCTACAGGTAAGATCTCAGGGATTTACTCAGTCTATACAGTGTTATCTCCATGCTCCAAAAGAGGTGAACCCTCTGGAACATCCCTGTTTCTCTGCACACAGTCCAGCATTAGGCGCTCGGAACACAGAACCACTAGGCGTACTCTTTCCTCATCAACCACCTCTGTTTATCTCGTTGGCCCTGGGAGATGCCAGCATACTCTCGTGTGGTTTCCTGGGTTATTGCCTACAGGTAAGAAGGTTAAATTCCACCTCTACAAAAATAATGGGTAAGAAGAGAGCCGACTAGTGAAATATGAGTCAGGTTGATTTTGCCTTTTACGGTCATAGTCTCATGTACAGTAGTGGATTCTTCGTTAGGAACTAAATCCTTTGTACTACCCTTTGCTGCTGTTCGTGCGCCTCCCTGGAGCACATGCCTCTGATGCGGCCTGGATGCTTACCTGAGTTTATCACTTATTTGAGGGGAACTACTTCAGAAGAATAAACCTGTCAGAGCAAAGGAATATATTTCTCTGCAGAGAAACTGAGCACCACAGCTCTGTAATATAGTAGGGCTTCAGCTTATGAAATGCCTGTCAGAAACAGGAAGCAATGGAAAATGCAAACAACTCATGAATTCCCAGAGTAACACAGCAGGGGGATAGTGCTAGAGAAAGCAACAAAGAATAAGTATTCTAAAAATGTTTGTTTATTTATTTACCGTGCATGTGTTTATATGTGTGTGGACACATACTTACATACACACATGCACATACACCACCCCCCTCACCACACACACAATGTGAGGAGGTTAGGGGGCAACTTAGGAGGAAAGGAGGATAGCTCTTTCTTTCTACTCTGAATCTCGGGGTCTAAACTCAGGTCATCAGCGTTGGCAGCAAGCGCCTTTCCCCACTAAGCTGCCACGTCTGACCACTCTTCCTTGAAGCACCTACACTGTCTTTGTTTTCAACCGTCACTGACTTTTAAACTTTGTTCATTTCCCTCCTTCTGCTCCCTGCATCCCAGGGATCCCAGCGAGGAGACTCAGCTTCTCAGGCTTGGCAGCAGGAGCCTCCTCACCAGCCGGGAGTAAGTCTTGAGTGCTGCAGCTGGCCGAAGCACCCTGAAGTTCTGCCGAGGAGACAGCAAGGAAGGGTGTCATCCTAGGTGGTGTCATGAGTGACTGTGAAAGGCTGGTCTCCTGCAGCCTGTGTGTGACTGTGAAAGGCTGGTCTCTACAGCCTGTGTGTGACTGTGAAAGGCTGGTCTCCTGCAGCCTGTGTGTGACTGTGAAAGGCTGGTCTCTACAGCCTGTGTGTGACTGTGAAAGGCTCGTCTCTACAGCCTGTGTGTGACTGTGAAAGGCTGGTCCTACAGGCTGTGTGTGACTGTGAAAGGCTGGTCCCTACAGGCTGTGTGTGACTGTGAAAGGCTGGTCTCTACAGCCTGTGTGTGACTGTGAAAGGCTGGTCTCTACAGCCTGTGTGTGACTGTGAAAGGCTGGTCCCTACAGGCTGTGTGTGACTGTGAAAGGCTGGTCTCTACAGCCTGTGTGTGACTGTGAAAGGCTGGTCCTACAGGCTGTGTGTGACTGTGAAAGGCTGGTCCCTACAGGCTGTGTGTGACTGTGAAAGGCTGGTCTCTACAGCCTGTGTGTGACTGTGAAAGGCTGGTCTCTACAGCCTGTGTGTGACTGTGAAAGGCTGGTCTCCTGCAGCCATGTGTGACTGTGAAAGGCTGGTCTCTACAGCCTGTGTGTGACTGTGAAAGGCTGTCTCTACAGCCTGTGTGTGACTGTGAAAGGCTGGTCTCTACAGCCTGTGTGTGACTGTGAAAGGCTCGTCTCTACAGCCTGTGTGTGACTGTGAAAGGCTGGTCCCTACAGGCTGTGTGTGACTGTGAAAGGCTCGTCTCTATAGGCTGTGTGTGACTGTGAAAGGCTGGTCTCTACAGCCTGTGTGTGACTGTGAAAGGCTGGTCTCTACAGCCTGTGTGTGACTGTGAAAGGCTGGTCTCTACAGCCTGTGTGTGACTGTGAAAGGCTGTCTCTACAGCCTGTGTGTGACTGTGAAAGGCTGTCTCTACAGCCTGTGTGTGACTGTGAAAGGCTGTCTCTACAGCCTGTGTGTGACTGTGAAAGGCTCGTCTCTACAGGCTGTGTGTGACTGTGAAAGGCTGGTCTCTACAGCCTGTGTGTGACTGTGAAAGGCTGGTCTCTACAGCCTGTGTGTGACTGTGAAAGGCTGGTCCCTACAGGCTGTGTGTGACTGTGAAAGGCTGGTCTCTACAGCCTGTGTGTGACTGTGAAAGGCTGGTCTCTACAGGCTGTGTGTGACTGTGAAAGTCTCATCTCTACAGGCTGTATCAGACACTTCAGTGCCTCACAGAGCTTCTTTAAAGTCTCCTAAGCAGGATCTTTTAACCATCGCTCATAATGCAGGGCTTTTGTTCAAATGAGAATATATTGAAGAGACATATTAATGAGTGGTTTTGGACAGACACATACCATGAAGAATAGGAAATATGCACATTACAGCATGAAATGTCATTTGAGGAAAAGTTCTCAAATGTTAAGAACGATTAATTAGTTTTGCCATATGGTAGCTAGGTGAGGGTTTTCAAATGAAAAAAAGGTGCATAAATTACTTCTTCTGTTGATATCAAAATTCATATCAACTCAGTGAATTAAGAGTGACCATTCACGGGTTCATGTGCAACAGGGTTCTCTCTAAGTATGTTAAGGGGTTGAAGTCATGATGGGGTAAATTCTTTACTAGCGTTTAAGGTCATGTTTCCACTTCTTTTTTTTTTTTTCTCGAGACAGGGTTTCTCTGTGTAGCTTTGCGCCTTTCCTGGAACTCACTTGGTAGCCCAGGCTGGCCTTGAACTCACAGAGATCCGCCTGGCTCTGCCTCCCGAGTGCTGGGATTAACGGCGTGCGCCGCCGCCACCACCACCCGGCCATGTTTCCACTTCTTATAGTTCCTGGCATAACCTGGTTCTTTGTGAGTATAGAAATGAGTCCCAGCTTTCTTGCTGACAGTCAACTGGGGTGATATCCTAGCTGCTTAAGACTTATCTCAAGTCTGGGCTACATGGCTCCTCCCATCTCCAAAGCCAGCCCTGGAGAATCTATCAGATCATATCGGTCTGATTTTAGGGTCATGTTTTCTTAGACATTTACCTGACTAGGCCAGAGCCACTCAGATAACCATATTTTCAAATAATTTGAACTCAACCAATTGTTTTCCCAATCATGGGAGCAAAAGTCCATTGTATTCACAGTTCTGCTCAAGTTGAAAAGGATGGAAATCTGTAAGTCGTATAAGACAGGAGATGGTAATATTGGGAGTCATCTTAGAATCCTGCAGCAAAATAAACCTCGTTGGTTTTAGGAAGGCAGCTCTAATGCTGTGTGAAGGGTGGATTAGCAGGATGTGGAGATGTAGTCCTCTTATGTGTCACCCCTACTGCAGCAGCTCCTGGAGGCTGAGGGTTTACCATGTCATGAAGATGAACATAGAGGAATAGGGGTTGCCATAAGCATTTTATGTGTTTAGCATCTTAGAGGGTGTGTGTGTGTGTGTGTGTTCCATAGTCACAAGAGCGGGCAATGCCAGGGTTCATCTAAACAGGTAAAGCAAGGATGTGAAGAGACAGATGACAGACCTTCAGGGTGCAGTGGAAAGACCTTAGGGTGAGGAAATCAGGGAGACGTGAGCATGATTCTGCTCTGTGGTGTCTGTGCCAAGGTGATGCCCACAGGTTGCCTCAGAAAGACCTGAACTAAGAGACCATTTAAAATGCCATGGAGTCACCAGAAGTCTCAAGAGCCAAAACATCCATTTTGGCAGAATTTAATTCTCATGGGTTTAATGGGATCTTTTAAATTCAATGTCATTGAGGTTGTACAATAACATGAATATCTTGTTTTGTGGACAAAATGGGAGGGATTTTATGGCATGCAAATTACAACTCAATTAACCTGCTTCAAAGGAAGATCTGTGGCATGGGCTCTGTAAACCTGGTCTGCTGCAGGAAAATGCACTGCTTTGTTTAAATTGGCATAGAAAATTGTACATATCCATGACATAACAAGTGATGTTTGGATACACCATGTATGGGATAATGTCAAACCAATATAAAACATAGGTACTTCTCAAACATTCATCTCTTCTTTGTGGTGATGTTCCACATCCCTTCTTCCAGCCTGTTTGAAGTGTATCATCATGCATCATCGTTGGCTACATCACCCTGCTGCATGAGAGAATACGAACACTTCCTTCTACCAACCACAACTTCTTTGTCACAGAAATGGATCTTTAAGGCATTGCTGAGATCTGGCCATGACCTCTGTTGTGAACAGAGACCTTGATCTTCTTTGACATTTTAGTTTCTTCTCCTGTGTCATCTTTGATGTTCCCGGATGTGTCTTAGCTCCCTTGCCTACCCTCTTTTGATCCGAAGAGCTTTTCTGTTGGAGTCGTTTCTTCCCTCCTTAAGTCTCTTCTGGAGAGAAGACAAATAGTTCACTAGAACGAGCCCACATCTTCAATTTTGTTCCACTTTATGCCCCATTTCTTCTATCCATTCACATAGTTTTTGCTATATCCACTATGACCAGGAATAATATGCATCTAGAGATGTCAGAAAGTAGATGGGCATCTGGGTCCAGAGCTCAGAAGAGAGAGTAAGGGCTGGGGCTTTTTTTATAGCAGAAGTTTTGTTTTTGATGAATAGGAAGGACATTAAAAATAAATTTATGTCTTTATTGCATTGTTAAAAGAAAAATGTTTTCATTTAACATGAAAATGATTGGTGTCAGCAAACTTGTTTTATTTACTTCATTAACATTTATAGCCCTGGACAGTATGGAGCTCACTTGGAGTCCATACAAAATAAAAATGCTGCAATTAGACCCACAGCCGTGAATGGAGCATCTACTCTGTGTGAGTCACTTAATCTCAAGGCATTGATGGTGTTGAGGAGATGGACTCTGGAGTGGGTACAATAGGTCTCAGTGCTCAATTTTCAATAGTTAGCATATGAACTTTGTTGAATTACTTAGTGTTGCCACATGTGAATGGAGGCAGGAAGAACACAAGTTCAAGGCCTATCTGACCTATAAAGACAGTTCAAACCTTGTCTGGGAAACTTAGCAAAATGCTGACTCAAAATTTAAAAACCAGAAAAGTGGAGGTGGATGTAGCCCAGTTTGTTCCTATCCAGGGTGTATGAGTCCCGGGATCACATTCTCAGAACACATATGTGAATAAAAGGAAGAAAACATTTAAAAATGAGAAGTCTGATTTACTCTCAGGATTCCTGTCTGTGGCAGTTTTGAAATAATAGCAAAGATCTCTAGAGGTTTTTCTACATACAGGTGAGTATCTGTGTAATAAAGCTTAGAACGGAGCCTCGGACATGGAAAACACAGAATGTCAGCTATTATTGTTTGTATACACCACCATATTCCATCCATACAGCTGTATGCCTGGTAGAGATGGTTTTCCTACTTATCAGTGAGAGAGAAGCTGAGGGATGTCTGAAAGTCTTAGGAATCAGGAGTATAGGTACAATTTAAATTACACTGAGTAACACTGGTACCCTGCATGATGTCCTAGGTTTAAGCCACATGTCCATGTTAACTACAGACAGTGTCATCCAAGGTGTTCCTTTTTCTCCTGCAAGGTAGTATAAATTATAAGTGACACGTGTCCAATGCTGTGTCTAGTGTACAGGACTCCAAAGATGGTGGGGAGTTGTGATCACCGTTGGCTTTACCCTGAACTATATGAGATTGACCTAACTTTATACAATTCTATCTTCTTAGGAGATTCACACTGTTTACCTATCTGCTGTTAAATATTCCCCTTGGTGAGGAGATTTGGTATACCAGGGAAAGGAGTTTACTTCCCCTCTCAATACCTTATTTTCCATTTATAGTTGGTGTTAGAGGAATTGTATGTGGTGCTGTAGGCAACCAAACAAAACAGAAACTTTATGAGCATGGGTTAAAATGTTCTGCCTGTGTTCTTTGCTTTCTGCTGAAAATAACAAAGAAATTATAGTATGAAAAATTCAAATAGACTACGCAGGAGTGAGAGCCGTCAGTAGCACTAAGGGCTGTTTAAATTTTTATTTTTGTGGTGTGCAGTCCTATGAATTTTAACGCAGTATAGACTTTCACAGCCACCAACCAATCAGATAGAGAAAGTTCATCATTCCTGTAAGCTCCTGGAGAGGAGATGTCTTAAGTGGACCTTTAACAAATAAGATTGGAAGGTTAAACCAAGAGATACAGAGAAGCATGTGAAAATGACAAGAAGTAAACTAGAATAAAATCAGACACCTAGTTCTCCAGTTCGACTGCTAATTAGTTGGAATTTGGTGGGACAGCCTGAGCCTTAAAAAGTTTTTCATTTTACTATTGCCTTCATTTATCTTAGTATCTAGAACTGTGAACCAGTGTTAAATCATATGAGATAGGACGTTTCAGAAATATTCATTGCTCTAATTGCCTAGGACGTGTGTTTTCTTCTTCCATTTCCTTCCTCTGGTCTACTCCTGAGACACAGTCTGTGTGCATGTAAGCGGGGGCAGAAGACATTTGGAGGTGGGTGCCATTCCCTAGACACCATCCATCTCTGTGTTTTGTTTCATTTTTGAGTCTGAGTCTCTCATTGCCATTGATGTTGCCCTAACAGGCTAGGCTGGCTAGCCTGCCATGCCCATACATCTTCCTGTTTCCATAGTTAGTATGGGGTTTAAAATATGAGCCAACATCCCCAAGTGTTGTGTTTTTGTTCTTGTTAATGTAGACTGGGTGGAGTATAGATCAAACTCAGTTCCTTCTGCTTGCCAGGCAAGTACTTAGCCCACTGAGCCATCTCTCTAGTCCTGGAACTAACCTCTTCATGAATTTTAAAGTGCACAAAGCAGTATTAATCATAATTGCACTGTTGTACAGAAAAAGCTATAGAACTTATATTTCATATAACTGGACCTTTTTTTCCATCGGATGCAGTTTCCCATTACCCCGTGTCTCCCACCCCCGTGTGCTCTCTGCCTCTAGGTTTTAACTATTTTATAACTTAATCTAAATGGACTTGATAGTAGTGATCTTCCTATGATCAGCTTATTTTACTTACAGTATTCTCAGGGTAGATAAATGTTATTAATTATGGCAGGACCATATTCGTTTAGAGCTCACATAATATTCAATTGTATTTATGTGTCAATTTGTTTATCATTCGTCTGTCATTGGAATTGAGGCTGTCACCACATCACCGTTGCTGTCAACAATGCTGAAGTGAATGTGGGAGTATAGATAGCTCTTGGAGATCTTGATTTGAAGTCTTCTGCATAGGTAGAAATGGTATCACTGAATTACATGGTATTTCTGTATTATTATTTGTGGAGCCACCTGCCCATACCATCCACACATCCACTGTGGGTGTGTTTGCTATTCTTTCCCACCAGTGTAGACTGGGGCTCTGGTTTCCTCACCTCAACACCAGCATGCATTGCATTTTTTTCTTTTGATTTTTAACAGTGACCATCTTAACATGCATGAAGTCTTTTGTTTTGTTCTCATGCTGAGTGAAGCTGAGCATGGTTGTGTACACTATGTGACTACTCGTATATCATTTGGTGGGGGGAAAGTCCATCCATGTTTTTTACAATTGTTTAAGACTGGGTGTTTATGCTCAGCTCTGTTTTCTGTTTCTGTTTTGGATCTCAGGTAGACTTCAGGAAGTCTTTCTCCCATCCCACTGCCTTTTTGTTTGGTTGTTTTCTTGGTTGTACAGCAGTTTGATATATTACTACCAATTGCAGTTTTGTTTTGATTTTGTCCAATCCAAGAAGCACTGACTAAGGCCAGTGTCATGAAGATTCTCCCTTAGTTTTCTTCTGTGTATTGTTTACTTTTAGGTTTTATGTAGAAAGTATTTAATCCATTTTGAGTTGATTTTTGTGTAGCAGAAGAATGGGGTCCAACCTCAACCTTTTGTTTACAAGTGTCTACTTTTCCAGGTTATTTACTGAAATGCTTGTCCTTCCCACTGTGCAGTATTGATACTTTGTTGAGAATCATTTGATCATACACGTGTGCATTTATTTATTAGCATCATTCTGTTCTACATTTGGCACATCTGTGTCTTTAGGGCAGCACCATGCTATTTTAATTGCAGTGGTATTGCCATATATTTTAAAGTCAGGAAGTACAATACTTCAAGCTTTAATGATCTTTATTTAGATTGTTGTGACTGTTTGAATCTTTTGTAGATGCCTATAATTTTAAGATTACTTTCTATTTCTATGGAAAATGGCACTGGAATTCTGACGGGAATTGGATTGAATCTAAATCACTTTGAGTGTATGAGCATTTTAACAATATTAATTCTTTCAATATCCATTGTTCAGTGTATCCATTGGAAATTCTACTTCATCACATAGAGTGTATGAAATCATATTTCCTTTAACTCCCTTTAAAAACTGTGATTTGACTTACCATCCATCACTATGTGACACTTTACCACATTGCTTCTTCCTTCATGTTGACAGTTTTATCTATTTTTAATTAATTAAATTTGTTCTTAGATAATTTCACACATGTGCACAGTGCACACTGACAACTATCAGTCTTCATCTCCTCCCTGTCCCCATGGTCCCCATCTATCTACTCCTCAGAAATCTTTCTCTTGAGTTCATATTTATTCATTTTGCTTTGTGACCCACTGAGTACTCAGTGCCATCTATGTAAGCATTGGTTTGGAGCTATCTGTTGGAACCTGTTATGCTCAGCAGTAGATTCACTACTAATGATGGCGACTCCCTCTACCAGAATCTATGGAGAGCCGTTAAGGAAAGGATAGGGTATCTGGAGCCCCACCCCATTTCGTGACTGATTGTTGACAGAGCCAGTCATGTGCAGGCCCTGTGTAGGCAACCACAGTTGTAAGTGAGGATTGCAATGCTTGGATTGAGTCTAGAAGGTGGCCTTTCTCAGCTCTTCTCCATGTCTCTGCACTTTTATGTGTTTCTCATATTATTTCTGAAATGTTATAGTTTGGTTAACAAATTATAATAATGTGGTGTACTGCATTTCAAAAGAAGAATATAAAATTTGTGAAATGACCAGAGACCCAAGAAACTCCAACTTCTATGCTTTTTCCTTCCCTGAATAGTCTAAAAATTGCATTAATGTGATCCCCATGACCAGGCAAGATGAAGAATAAGCAAGTGCTCTGCCCAGGGAGTTCTGTAGGATTGGTATTGTTGTTGAGTAATTTATCAGATGATTTCATGTAGGCCATTTCCCCTTCTGTGCTTGTCTTTCTGAATTTCAGGAGACATTATGCTTGAGTGATAGACACAGCTTCTGGAAGAGTATCTGTTTCTCATTTATTGTTTTGCAGACAAAACTTTATGAAGTTGGTGGAAAGCCTTCTCTGATTGTGTTCCTAAGCCACATCTCATCTGAGAGTCATGTAGCCCCAGCTCCAGCTGTGATTCCCAGATCTGCTGTCTCTTGATGCTGCACTGGTCCTGCTCCTGTGAGGGAAGGTTATTCTGGGTAGCACACAGCAGTCACCCTCATCAACGCTGCTTTCTTATGTGCTGTCACAGGGTCAGTGTGGCCTGTAAGAAGCTGGACGCACATCAGTTATAAACTTACATGAGTTGCAGTGAAGTACATCTCAGCATTTATATCTCCACATCCTGGGACTGAGTGGAATTCCCCCCCCTTTTTTTTTTTTTTTTTTCGAGACAGGGTTTCTCTGTGTAGCTTTGCGCCTTTCCTGGAGCTCACTTGGTAGCCCAGGCTGGCCTCGAACTCACAGAGATCCACCTGGCTCTGCCTCCTGAGTGCTGGGATTAAAGGCGTGCGCCACCACGCCCGGCTTAGGAATTTCCCCCTTTTAATGCCCAATTTTTCAATAGAAACAAAGGCTCTACTCATAAAACCTCTGGCAGGCTAGAAGTGCATGGATTCAAGGAAAACCACTGTAGGAAGAAGAGGGACCATGTGATCATGCTTTGGTCCAATTGGAGGCTTATTTTCATATCCATTTGTCATCCTTCTTTCTGTAATCACTACCACTGAGTGTAAACATGAGTTTTCATTTACAAAGAACTTTCTATAACACTGTGGTATCCAGTAAAAGTCGGACTCCTTAATATTACTAACAGTTGATGTTTGTGTTTTTGGCTTGGAAGACTCCTTTTTGTAAGCAATCTTAAGGTTCATGACCTATGAGTATGTACAGTTTAATCAGGGTATGGATTTGGGTACTGTGAGTCATGAGACTGATGCATGGGGCTAAATAACCAGCCTGCAACTGAACCAAGTTGCTGCCAACCATACAATATTAATATGTTTTGTAGTACACACTCTTTGGTATATGGAATATATGATAAAATCTAAGTATCTTTTCTTTGTAATGGAAGGATATATTCTGAGAACATGATACTCTGGACACACATGTTATTTGTGAAGATTTCAGGAATCTTATGATTCTTTATATAATGATTCTGACAATCTAATGCATGTATATATGTATATATTACGAATTTTAGCTTTCCCAAATGTCTGCAGTCATAGCCCCCCCCAAAATTGTGTCTATTGCCATGTGATATGTGTGATAGCCAGTCATAAAATTGACTCAAAAATAGATGATCTTGTAGAATATAATAGGCATTTATTCCTGTAAAGCCCAATTTATTATATTATACATCCTCTGGGAATTAAAGAGCCTTCATTTATTATTAACTGTGTGTTAGTATACATCTAATAACATCCACTGTTAGCAAATACATGTGAATTAAGCTTGGGTTCAGTTAGTTGTTGTAGAAAAATTAAGACAATAATAGCATCTATACTGCATCTAATTTTACTCCTCTTTCATATGAAATCTGGAGGGTGACAGTCAAAGAATGCCAGTGGTTCTCTGATGTCACCATGGGAAGACGATTTCTACTGAACTTCTGTTCTCACCCAGAATCACCGAAGGACACGGTGGCTGCATCTCCATTGTCCTGTTCTCAGCAGGGGAAGGAAAAGGAGGGGGAAAGGCCACATACTCATTTCAGGAAGTTCTCCAGGTGCCCCTCTTACTGTTTCTGCTTCTATCAGAGGGACTGCAACTTCAGTGTGAGGAAGACTAAGGAATGATTTTTAGTTTAGATGCCTTCCGCTGGAGCTAGTGTGTGTGTGTGTGTGTGTGTGTGTGTGTGTGTGTGTGTGTGTATTTCATTTGATTCTCAAAAACTAGTATGAGAATTTGTTTCACTTACCCAGTGAGAGAAATTTAAAGTAAATGTCCTTTTATTCTGAGTGCTATATTTATCTCTTGTGGCTTTGTTAGGAGATGGCTCATGAGGAATCAGTGCTGAAGACTTAGTGGATATGCAGAGATGTTCATTGGTAGGACGTTTGTGAGGTGAGGACCCTGAGGATGCTTCCCTCAATGCACTAATGCATTCATGAGATCCCAGCCTCATAGGCTCAGTAGGAGGTTAGACATCCATTGAGGTATGCCTTTGAAGGGAGTATTTTGTTCCCACCCCTAGTCTTCTCTTTAGTTTCCTGACTCCCATGCGCTGAGCAGTCTCCTCTCCCAAGCACCCACCACCGTCAGGATACTCTGCTTTGCTTAGGTCCCAAGCAATGTGTCAATCAACTCTGACTGAGCTGTCTAAAACTGTGGTCCAAAATAAGCCTCACCCCTTTAAATTGTTTCCCTCTGACATTTTAACATGGTGGCATACAGCTGATTAGCACATTCTCCTTAGTGTTCTTGGTTAATATGGACTCTTAATAATAGGTTGATTATATTAGAATGGAGATGTCACATGTGGTAGAACTAGCTACATATTGCTATGCCAAGTTCTACTAACTAAAATAAAATGTCCCCATTCCCCAGCCTTGTAGCATTTTGAATGCACAATCCCCAGATAGAGGTAGTGCTTATATATGTGCTCTTGTAGAGTACTCAGTTCTCCCGCTGGCAGGACTTCAGGCAGTGGTGTAGTGGGGGGCTGTTAGAGCAGTGCCCTTGGTGCCTCACACGATTCCATTCTTGCTTCAGCTGGTGCTTTGGGGGTGTTGGGTGAAGCGAGCAAACAAACCAGCAGTAGCAAGGGCTTTAGAAACAGTTGACTCTTCAAGAAGCATTTTTCCTATTCAAGAGAAAATGAGTATGTGTGAAATTAGAATAATAAGTGCAACTAAGCGGATAAGTAGCTTCTAGGAAGTCATCAGCACCATGGGTATTTATAGATGGCCCTCCAGATGAGCTTTGTGTGCAAGAACATTTTGGATCATAATTTTTATGAGGAAAAAAAGCCTTTTGGGGGACAATGTGGTAAGTGTCCCTTTTAGAGATCTGTCAATGAAGTTTTAAAAACTTTAAGTTAATATAATATCCATCAATGTGAGTTTGAGCACAATATTCTTTCTTTAGGCAAAGGGAAAGAAAAGAGCCAGAGAAAAAGAGAAGAGACTCCTGGGCCTTTTCTTTTAGGGTAATACATAAACTCAGGCTCATACAATCATAATATGAAGCTTTTTTTCTGACTGAACAGAAACATTCAGATTCATTTTGTTGACTTATAGCCTGCAACATTGCCTTATGCTGGACTTGGCTAATGAATTAAATCAGCATCTTGACAACTGGTAGGCAGACTCAGCAAGCTCTGACCTTCCACCAGCAGCTTTGGGACCTTGATGTTAATCATACTAAGCCACTACTAGAAAATCATTAGGAGCTTTGAGGAGAATCTAGGTCAAGAGTCAAACCACAGAACAGCCAGAATGAATGTAGTAGATAAATATTTTTAAAGGGAGATGAAATTTCAATCTAGAGTCATAATGGAAAAACAGTCATAAAGAAAAATTGGAACATCCCATAAAACCTGAGAAATGTTTGGAGAGGAAGAGTGAGAAGATCAGCTCTTGTGTGTGACTGGAATATGCATGTAACTCACCAGGGCTGAGGGTGGGAGAGCAGACACCGGAGAGGTGGACGGAATGAGAACTGCCCAACGTGTCTGAAATTAGTGACCACGGCCCTGGCTGGACAATGCGATTTGGTCAGGACAGGGAGGGTCTTGACGGCAAGACTTCTTGCAGTTTTCAGTGGCAGATTCTGTGGAATATATTTTCTGAAGAAGCAGTATATTATTTGTAAATACTTGTGCAGAATGAGACCATATCCATATGCAAAAGAAGAGAAAACAAGACAGCATGAAAGGAAACCTACATTACCAACATCAAACCTTGTCTATACATCAGCACTTGGAAAAGCAGCTCAAGGGTTTCTGGTTTGACTTTAGGAGACTGACAAACCAGAATCCAGTGCACATTTTGTAGACACCAAGAAGTCTCCAGCAGACATGGATGGTGTCACACTGTGTGACAGCCCAGAATGAGGCATTTCATGACACATGAGGCTCCTGACACATACACATGTGACAGTCTGAGGAATCTGTGTGCTAATTCTCTAATAGTAAAGTAACAGAAGAATGAATACAATGACCCTCATATTTGCATATGCTCAGTTTTATGTCCCTATATAACATTTATCTGTTTTTCATATGTAATTTTACAATATTCCACAGAAAGTATGATCAGATGAATTATGGAATAGCTGCATGATAGCCAATAGACTGTATTAAAATTTGCCTCTTGATCATTTTGCTTGTTTTAGTTAAGAATTATAGGGAAGTGCTTATGCAGAACATTGCACAAATAAGTCAGAATGTAGTCTATTTTCCTCATCACCTCATATATAAGATTGAAATCAGTATTACAAAATATAAGGGCACTTAATAATCACGATAAATAACATTATGTAGATAGCTGTTATTTAGATGATGGACATTTCAGTCCTTCTAATTACTCTATAGTGTGTACACAATCTGTCATAATGAGAAAGGCAGCAAAGTGACAGTTACAAACTTGGAATCACCCCTTCACTTTGTGTTTATGAATTTGCCTCTGATTTCCAAGTTCCGAAAAGATTTATAAATGTTCAACAGATTGTCAAAACTGACACTTTCAAAAGGACTCATTTTATAATTTGATCTTAGTCCAGAGTTATCTGATTTCACTGTTCATTTTCTAATAAACAGAAAGATTGCCACTGGCTTCCTCCTGGAATTTTAGCACTTTCAAGGCCAGAATATTACATGTGAAATGATTGAGAAAATTCCTCTAGGCAAACATTCTTAAGATCTAAAATGTTTGAAAATATGTATTTGAACAGCTGTGTTTTAATCTGATATTTTAAAATTGCTTAGTGCTTCTTCATGCAGGTCTTATTTCCACATTAAATTCGCTGTGGAGTTAGGGACATTTGGTTTGCAGACTGTAAATTCATGTTTGCAGGAGGGAGTTGGCTCCCAGCATGGGGGGACTCTAGTGCTATCTCCTGCTGAAGCCCTCGGTGTCTCAGGAAAAGGCACAGTGGCCTTAGACACTGTGAACAAAATTGCTAATGAGTTACCACAGATTCTTAAACGACACTCATCACCGTATTCATTAGCTTTCCCCAAATGGAAAGATGCTTAAGGATAAAGGGATTTATACAGCAGCAAGCCTGCTTCTGAAACCTGCTGACAACCACCTTCCAGAGTTTAATCCTTTCTCAGGGAAGATTATCTAGTTAAAAAAAAGAGGATTCTGAGTGATGTAAGGAGTCATTGGAGGGAAAAAATCACCTGCACCTGGGTCATCTGTACTGCCATGTTTATCTAAATGATGTCTTCTGACTGGATCTGAAAAGCGTAATGTCCAGGGACTCTTGAAACCTGACTTGCAGCAAGTATGCCCCCCACAGTCACGATGTTCTCTTAGCACATTGTTCTTCCTGGGCACAGGCACAGAATGCCATGACATGGTTCTGAGGAAATCCCTTTGAATAAACAAGAACCTCTTAGTTTGGACATTAAGGTAGATAAAAACAAGCAGGACAACTGTAAGTTTGGTTTCCAATCACACCTCAGAGTAGAATGCTGGTCCTCTCTCCTACTGTTGGGGAGCCCCTAAGCAAGGCTTTCATTCCTCCCCACACCATGCATGACATCTTGGTGTTGTGAAGGCTGAGTGACAGCGTATGAGTCTCCAGCCCTTTGTCTGTTAATCATGTTTTAATGAATGAACTGTGACTTTCAGGACAAAGAAAACGATTTTCTTTTTGAGAATGAATGAGATGTTACAGCCTTAGAGACCAGAACAAAAGGTAGGACACAGTGCCTTTTATTTTGTGCAGCTGTGGAGCCAGTGGTTTACTGGCGTCCTAAAGTACTGGTCAGGGTGAGCTGATCATTTCAGTGAGAGTGGAGAGGCCATTTATTGAGGATTATTGTGGTTTTACAAGCAGCATGGTTTAAAAAGCTTGCATCCTAAATAAATACCAGATGGCTTTTATGGTAGTTATTAAACTGCCAGTAAAGACAGAAAGGGAGATGATTGGTCTGAAGCATTTTTTTCAGTTACCCTTTGTTGAATTAAAAAAAAGAACCCAAAATTTGTTCATCTCACTCCTGCATTAGCTTGTGGTCAGTTGGAACTGACCTCTACAAGGCAGATTGGCCTGGCTGCTGAGGCATCTTCACATGAACATCATTTCAGGGCACCATGACAACTGGACACAGGAGGGAGAAGCTTTGTCTTTTGATATCCAGTCCCCATACATTATATGGTATCCCTTTTCCCACATGTCTTTGGTTAAAAGCAAGCCATAAGACCTTTTCACATCCATGGAACAGAAATAAAATAAATAACAGAATGGCAGACAAGCCTGGGAATTAAGGACAGTTTTAAAACAAAAATTAACTTTCCGTTCCCATCCTCAAAACCAGCCTTGATTAAACTCAATAGGTTAAAAAACAAGCCATCAAAGTAGAAGGAAGGCTGTTGGGAGAAGGGTTCAGTGGGAAGATGAGTAGATGGAGGATTGTCGGGAGAAGGGTTCAGTGGGAAGATGGGTAGATGGGGGATTGTTGGGAGAAGGGTTCAGTGGGAAGATAGGTAGATGGAGGATTGTTGGGAGAAGGGTTCTGTGGGAAGATGGGTCGATTAGATGGGTAAAATGTGGATGAAAATGCCCTAGACTCTGTAGGAATGAATTTGTTTTTAAAAAGTTAAAAAACTGTCATAGCATTTCATAAACACAAGACAAGATAGATTTATAATGCAGAAAAAGGTTCTAGGTGGCCAGAATGTTAAATCTACTGCATGACAATCTTCATTTGTTCATTGCCAAGTTTATCCCATGATATCTGGATGACTCCAGGTTTGGTCAGTACCTCTGTTTATATGTGCTCACCTGGAGTCAAACTAAGAACTCTTCTAAACATCAAACTTTAGTGAATAAATTTTACTTAATTTAAGTAATTCAATTCCATACATCTGTGTTAATTCCACTATTATAAAAAAAAGCACCACTTTGTCTAGTCTTGGACTTTCTGTCATTTTGATGAGCGCGAATCCTCTCCTCATTGAGCAGCTAGAGAGAGCAGTATCCCCAGGAGAGAAGTTAAAAAGTGCATGTCATCTGTGACCCCAGTCATGGATACATTAGTTTGCAGTTGTGCAGACTGCTAGCATGAAGGTGTTTATTAGGCAGGGCCTATGAGGTACCACATAAGGTTCCTTCACAGCAGAGAGAGAGGCAGGAAGAAAGAGAGAGGTACCACAAAGACAGCAAAGACTACACAGTCCACCTCACACTACAACATGTAGGAACTGACAGCCTTAAAACCAATTCAGTCATTGGAGAATATAAGCCTATAAACACATTTTTTTTTTTTTTTGGTTTTTTGAGACAGGGTTTCTCTGTGTAGCTTTGCACCTTTCCTGGGACTCACTTGGAGCCC
Source organism: Peromyscus leucopus (assembly GCF_004664715.2). Lineage (NCBI taxonomy): Eukaryota > Metazoa > Chordata > Mammalia > Rodentia > Cricetidae > Peromyscus > Peromyscus leucopus. The sequence continues at coordinate 88,859,494 of NC_051067.1, read as the reverse complement.
AGGCTGGCCTCGAACTCACAGAGATCCGCCTGGCTCTGCCTCCTGAGTGCTGGGATTAAAGGCGTGCGCCACCACTGCTTGGCAACACATTTTATTTAAAGGAAAATAAAAAAAAACCCAAATGAAAATAGTTATAATCATAAAAACTAAGATTTCTTGCAGATAATCAAAGAATAAGCCCTATTCTATACTGTAACAGCGCTTGTGCCCTCCATAGTTATGAGACGTGTCATGATTATGTGGTCCATGTCATTAGTCAATGCCATGGTGCAATAGAGTGACCATACTCTGAAGTCTTTCTTATAAGGCATATGATTTTTGGGTGAACTGCTTTCTCTGTGGTTGACAATAAAAATAACATCCACCTTATAAGATTTTTGTGAGAAGCAAATGATTCACTAGAAATAAAGTACTTATTGTTATAAAAGAGAAAAGTAAATATTTATAGAGATCATATACCCCCTCGCTTTTATGACTTTGACAGTGTGGGCTAGACTTTTTGTAAAGCATGCTTCTATTGGATTTTATCTAGGGCATTCTGTAGTTAGGTTTTTTATTTTTATTTTTATTTTTATTTTTATTTATTTATTTATTTATTTATTTATTTATTTATTTATTTATTTATTTTTACTCTTTGGGGGCCACCACTCAGCTCCCAAATAAATACACGAAGACTTATTTTTACTTATAAATGCCTGGCCTTAGCTAGGCTTGTTTCTAACCAGCTTTTCTAACTTAAATTATCCCATATCTCTTTAACTACATTTTGCCTCTGGACTTTTTCCTTTTTAACCTTTTTTAATTATATATATCTTTCTTTCCTTCTTACTCTGTGGCTGGCTGTACGGTTGGGTGACTGGCCCCTGGCATCCCCCTCTTCTTCTCCTTTCCTTGCTAGATTTCTCCTCCTATTTATTTCCTCTGCTAGTCAGCCTTGCCTATTTCTCTCTCCTGCCTAGCTATTGGCTGCACATTTCTTTATTAGACCAATCAGGTGTTTTAGACAGGCAAAATAATACAGCTTCAGAGAGTTAAATGAATGCAACATAAAAGAATGCAACACATCTTTGCATCATTAAATGAATATTCCACAGCAAAAATGAATGTAACACATCCTAAACTAAAATTCAACAACAGCATTCTCATGGTCACTCCTTGAAGGTCACTTTCTGTGTTTCTGGCACATCCAAGCTCTCATGTTCCTGTTCTCAGCTGGAAAATCGCCCACGTCTCAAAAGAACCCTATTCCTTGTCTTGGAGAAAGAGTGTTAAAAACAGAAAACGGTGCTGCCTGGGCTTCGTGCTACGTAAATGACAGTGGTGATGGGCACTGTCTGTACACATATCAAGGGAATATATGTTTTTATATGTGTTTATGGGTATATTCATATCAGCAAATGTTTTCATATGTAACTTACATATCACTGTGCCAATCACACACATATGTATATATACCATACACACACACACACACACACACACACACACACACACATATATATGTATTTGTCTACCTTCTAGTAGCTAGCTGATGTGATTTTATACTAGTCCAACTCTAATCCATTATCAGACATCCATTTTAGCCTGCTCCAATTGGCTACTCTGTGGGTTCTCACTTGAACAGCAAGAAACCTGGTTTCCTCCTCTACTGTGAAGTGCTAGCTTCCATGCCAGCAGTGTCAGAAATGTGAACCTGAATGCCCATGGGGTCGCTCTCTGTCGGCTGGAACACAGTGTTGATGTCCAGCTTTTCTGGCCTTTGGTCCAGTCTTTTAACACATTTACAGGACAACTAGACTTGTTTTTATATTCTGCATTAGTCTCGAGACTCCTCAGTGTGCTGGCTGATTTGACAAGTCTGCAGCCCATGCCTGGGTTGTGAATTACTGGGGATTTTGAGAAAGACATAGCATAGTATGTCCGTTATGATAATACTGTACAAAATAGTTTCACTGCTCTCAAAGATCACCCATGCTCCACCTGGTCAGTCTTCCATTCTTGTCTCCAGAGCTTCTAGTTTTGACTATCTATAGAGTTTTATCTTCTCCAGAATGTCATATGTACTTTTTTCAGATAGGCCTCTTCCAACTGGCAGTAGTTCTCCTGATCTATTAAATACTTAATACCTTTTCATATTGCTGAGCGATGTTTTATTTTGTATTACAAATGCATTAGTTTATTCTCCTATTGCAATGCACTTTAATTTATTCTGGTGCAGGTGGTTGTGCACAGTACAACCACCATTTAGTCAGTTTCAAGGTAAACCCAACTTTTCACATCATGGTAAGTGCTTGCTAGGTTGTATGATAAAGCTATCTTGAGCCATGGAGCAAATTGTCAACTTATCCTGCAGAGATGTTGTGGTTCATCTTACACTCTCATCAGCAAGGAATTAGTGGTCCTGTTGGCCTGCATTGTTACTGCAGTTGGTATTGTGATCATGTTATCATTAGACTTTAACCATCGTGCTGGCGTGCAGTAATATTTCATTTTTCTGTGAGTTGTATTCCCTAATGAAACTTTATTTTGCTTATCTTTTGTATACAATTTATCAGCAGTTTATCTTGTTCAATGAGGTATCTGTGCTGATATTTAGTCTATTTTTAATTCTGAAATTTTCTTCTTCTTTTCTTTCTTTTTTTTTTTTCAAGACAGGGTTTCTCTGTGTAGTTTTGGTGTTTGTCCTAGATCTCACTCTGTAGACCAGGCTGGCCTGAAACTCACAGAGATCCACCTGGCTCTGCCTCCCAAGTGCTGGGATTAAAGGCATGCACCACCACCGCCCAGCTCTGAAGTTTTGTTTTTTTTTTTCTTATGCTTACTTTTAAAGAGAGCTCTTTTATCTTCTGGATATCAATTAGAAAGGTTTTTTTTCTCTTTTTCCTGTAACTTACGTTTTTAAGCTCTTTACAGAGAAAAGTTTGAATTTAGCAAGTCCAGTTCTCAAGTTTTCTCTCACAGATTGTACGGTGCTGGTGTCTTTCCACAGCCACCGCCAAGGTCGCGGAGGCCTTTAACCGTGATTTCTGGTGACTCTTCTGGAGCTCGGTTTCTTCAGGTTCCGTCTTCAGGTTCTTGCTGTTTGGTGTTTTGCACTGAGAAGGTGGTTTACGATGCTCTACCCAGGTTCATTCTGTGTGTACGGAGGTGTGTGTGTTCTGGCACGTGTTGAAAAGGCTGGGCCTTCTCTACTGAATTGTCTTTGTTTTTTTGTCTAAGAGGAGTCAGCCATGTTTATGGGATTCTTTTTCTGGGCTCTCTGCTCAGTTATATTCACCTTCTTTACTAGTCCTTTGTCATTAAGTATTATTCATTGCTCTGTGCTATTGTTGATCTTGATTTATAGTTGTCAATGAAATGATATTGTAGAACCCCTATGAGTTTCTAGAAGGGTGTTTGCGGAGTTTCTAGGTAAGACTGACATCCTGGGAGAGTAATGGAGGAGAAGGGCTGCCCTGAATGTGATCCGCAGTATCTGATAGGCTTTTGATCAGTGTAGAATACAGAGGAGGAGGAGGAGGAGGAGGAGGAAGCCTGTGTGCATAGGCTCACCCTCCGCTCTAGTTATCTGCTTCCTGACCCGCAGGAGGTGAGCAGCCTCTTGTGTTGCATGCTTCCACTACCATGATCTTTAGCCCCACTTGAGTCTAAAGCAGCCAGGACAACTGGCCATCAACTCCAACTTCTTAAGCTACAAGCAAAAGGAGTGTATCTTGTATTAAATGTTAGACACAATCTAATACCTGAACATGAATCATAGTAAACCTGAATGTGAAATGCAAAACTATAAATGTTTCAACAGAAAATAGGAAAAGCTGTTTCATGAATTCAGTGACAAATTTTTAAATATAACAAATTCTCAGACATTCTCTCAGCAGCTGAATTATGACTAGTACTCTGTAGTTTTGTATAGAATCTTTTTAGAAGGTTGCTAACTATTTATTTAGTGCCTTTCACAGATATATGAGTATTCAGATAGTAAAATTCCATTTCTAGTGAGCTTTTAACTCTATTCCTATTTTCCAGTATTACTGTATTGATTATTCTACATAAACTTTAGCCGTTACTCAGAAGCATTTGTATCAGTTTGTTGCTAACTATCACATAGAGTATTGAGATTTTTATGAAATTTTGTTAAGTATATAAATGTATTTGGGAAGAATTAAAATCTTGATGGCCTTTCAATTCGTGAACATGAAGTATCTCTATTTATTTAAGTCTGATAATTTATTTCACTAAATATTTACAGACTGATGCATGTCAAGCCTGTAAATATTTCATACATATTTTGTTTTGTTCTAGTATAACTGTGTTTGTTTTTAATCAGAAATTTAATTGTGAGTGACTTGTGTGTAGCAAAGTGATTGGTTATTGTTCGGGAGCTTGTATCCTCAACCCTGATGGAATTCCTTATTTTCTTCTAACATTTTGGGTGCCATTTTTGACACTTTGATATTTTCTAAATATAAATATTTAAACTTAAATAACAATAATAAATGAACAAGTTCCCTCATATATACATATACAGACATTCACACACACACACACACACACACACACACACACACACAGACACACACAATCTCTGTTCCTATCTTAAGACAAGAACTTCCAGGAGGAAGTTGAGTCAGAGTTGTAAGAGAGGACATTCTTCTCTTTGTTCTTGTCTTAAAGGAACAGTGCCCATTTTCCTTTAATCACAATATGTCAGTTGAAGTTCATTTGAGGGTAAGTCAGCAAAGTCCTTCTGTATTCCAATTTTACCACGAGTTTTTGTTGAGTGCATCTACTGGATTTCATCAGAGTGCTGTCTCTATTGGTTGGTGGACTCACATCAGTTGGTAAGATTTCTTTGTGGCTTAGACTGTGTTGATATGACAGGTAACATTGATTTTCAAGTGCTGAACCAGATGTGAACAACTGGAATGAATCCCACTTGCCCTTAGGCTATAATTCCTTTTGTACATAGTTGAATATGATTGGTTTCCTTTTTGTTGAGGATTTTTACACATCTTATTCATAAGTTATTGACTTATGATTTATCGTTTTAATGTTTTCATCTAGTTTTTCTATTAAAATAATGCTATTTTAATACAATAAGGAGGAAGTCCTTTTGTTTCTGTTTTTCAGAAGGGATTGTGTAGTATGAATCTTAAAAGTTCTTATTAATAAAAACAGCCAGGGGTGGGGGATTTAGCTCAGTGGTAGAGCACTTGCCTAGCAAGCACTCTTGGGTTCGGTCCTCAGCTCTGACAAAAAAAAAAAAAAAAAAAAAAAAGGTGTGTGCCACAGTGGTGGTGGCGGTGGCGGGCGGCGGCGGCGGCGACACTGCCGCACGCCTTTAATGCCAGCTCTCGGGAGGCAGAGCCAGGCAGATCTCTGTGAGTTTGAGTCTAGCCTGGGCTACCAAGTGAGTTCTAGGAAAGGCGCAAAGATACACAGGGAAACCCTGTCTCGAAAAACCAAAATAAATAAATAAATAAATAAATAAATAAATAAATAAATAAATAAATAAATAAAATAAAAATTAAAAAACACCAAAAACTAAAAACTAAACAAACCTGGAGCCAGGTATTGGGTGAATGCTGGAAGATCAGAGAAGCAGAACAAACCACAGCTTCCTCACCTTGACAGTTCCTCAGCTGATCCTGTTTCCTCAGACTGGAAGCCTCTGAGTCCTCATTCAGAATGGATCTCAGCTCAACTGCTGCTCAAAAGCTTAAAAGCTTAACCAGGCTAGTTTCTTGTCCTCACACCTTAAATATCTTTCTGCTTCCTGCCAACACTTCCTGGGATTAAAGGCTCTTGTTACCATGCCTGGCTGTTTTCAGTGTGGCTTTGAACTCACAGAGATCCAGATGGATCTCTGCCTCTGGAATGCTAGGATTAAAGGTGTGTGTGCCACCATTTTCTGGCCTCTGTATCTAGTGGCTGTTCTGTCCTCTGACCCCAGATATGTTTATTAGGGTGCACAATATTTTGGGGAACACAATACCACCATAGGATTGTTAAATATTGTATCATTTATCCTTTAAATATTTAATAACAGAAAACAGTTATTGGGATCGGGTATTTTCATTTGAGGAGGTTGTTAACTATTTATTAAATGTCTTTAATAGGCTTATGAGTGATCCAATAGTAAAACTCTGTTTCTAAGTGACTTTCAATTTTTCCAGCATAATTTAAGAAAATCACTGAGCTCTGATTGAGACCATCACTACTGCTGCACACCTGTGAAATCACCGAGCTCTCACCGAGACCAACACCACCACTGTCCACTTGAAGAATCACCAAGCTGTCACTGAGACCAACACCACTGCACAACTGTGGAATCCCTGGACTCTGACTGGGACAAACACTTCTGCACACCTGTGGAATCACTGAGGTCTCGAGTTCTGACTGAGATCAACACCACCGCTGTCCACCTGTGGAATCCCTGGGCTCTGACTGAGACCAACACCACCGCTGTCCACCTGTGGAATCCCTGGGCTCTGACTGAGACCAACACCATTTCTGTCCACCTGTGGAATCCCTGGGCTCTGGCTGGGACAAACACTGGTGCTTGTCCGCTTGAGGCAAACAGCACAAACGGTGAGTTTTGAGAAAACCAGTCATATGCATGAAGTAAGACGGAGGGAGAGACGACTCAGGTAGGAGCACTTGCTGCAAAGCATGAGGACTTGAGTTCATAGCCCAGCACCTGTGTAAACAGCCATGTGTGGCCACCTGTAAACCCATGCTGTTGGAGGCAGAGAAGGGAGGAGTCGTTAGACTTGCTGGCTGCCGCCTAGAGGTTCACCTAGACATTGTGACAAAGGAGATAGGCAGAGGCGATCCTGGCGTCCTCCTTTGTTGTATGCACACCCACACATGCATATGTGCACCCCCATGAAGAGATGACAGATCATATGATTGATCCTTTCATTCCTTTCTCCTTCTTATTATCAACTCCCAGTTACATAATAACCAATTTTTTTTTTTTGTCTAGAAAATGAATAAATTCCTGGTGGTGAAAGAGTTCTCCCATTTAGTACAAATGTCCACAAATTACTTGCCATTTCTCCTACGATTACCATCAAAACCCTCTGATTTGGAAATAGGCTTCAGGGCCTGATGAGCTGGCTCTCTGTTCTCATTCTCACTGTCCCGTTGTCACAGCCATCTGCCCACCACACCTCACCTCTGTAGCCTTACAACAGCCCCTCGCCTCCGGATTGCCCAGCTTTTGTTTGCAGTCTTTCTTTGCTCAGAACCTTCAAGTACCTCTGCTGGCCGATGATAGCACATCCTCGGTGGCTCGGTCTGAATGTCACTTTTCAGAATACTTCTTCATCTGCACACTCTGCCGATCGCATGCTGCCCCTTTACTGAGGAAAAAGTGCTGCAGTTTCTTGGAATCTGCAGCACTTTACAAGCTCTGTGACCCCAACATGTCTTTTGCACAGTTAATCCTCTCCCCACTAGTGCCAGTGTTAGGCCCTAACTCAGATCCTTCACATCAGAAGTTCTTGTTAATAAAGCACAGTATTGAAAGGTGACATTTGACCTGTTTTCAATATGTTTTTGCAATAACAGAGAAGACAAGAATCTGTCAGAGTGGAAAGGAATTATTATTCATTTTCATAAGGCTCCATGAGAGTTGCAGGCAGGTTCTGTTTCCCCTTCCTTCTTTCTGGGTTCTGTGCTAGACCAAGAGTCCATGGAGAGCTTCTCAGTGTAGGTTTCATTGAAGGTAGCTAGTTGTTCTTTCTGTGACCTGTACCCTTACTTCCCAACTAAAGCCACAGAAAACAGACCTCGATATAAAAACGAGAAGATTCATATAGGCCTCTGAAATGGCTGGGGTGGTTTCCTTCACACCTCATAACATCTAACAGAAAAAAGCCTTCTAGAATTTCTTTTGACAGTAAAATTAGAAAAGGGCCCGCATTAGACTCTGTCCAATACTCAAGCAAGAAAGATGAATTTGTCTATGGCTTCTTTGACTGGTGGGCTAAAATGGCTTTGGAAATGCCCCAGCCAAGAGGTGCACATCCCTGGATGAGCTAGTTATACAGGAAGAGTTGGTGTTACCTGCTACACCAAGATAAATCATTAGCAGGAGTTGAAGGTGCTAAGCTTAGGGCACTTTGATGTGCTAGGAATGTGCAGTAGTAAGTTTCCTGTATGAATAACTTTACCAACCCAAAAGAATATCCCCCAAGACATTAGCCACACAGCTGAGGAGGGATCACAGAGAGCCTGTGGAGGGAGGAGGGCAAAAACAAGAGATCAGCTATTAGTTATTCTTCTATAAAAGGAACCAAGACTGAGTGTTGCTTTGGGACAGTCAATAGACAAGGAGGTTCTGAAACATGCCACCAGAAAGCAAGAAAATCAGCATACAGCAACACTGGTGTGCTTTGGGTATAACTCACACACCACACACACACACAAGGCTGTGGCAGATCTAAGGGACAGGGGAGATGACTGAACGAACTCTGAGTGGCCCAAGGTAGGAACATTTATGTGAGAAAATAAAACCACACTGGACTATCAGAATTTAAAGCAAATGCCTATAAATCCATATAAATACAAATAAACTATTCAGTAAGTAAATGAGAAAACAATAAAGCCCCACAGAAAAGAGATCTAGATGATCTGTGTGGACACTATGTTCTCTAGCAGGAGAGCATTGCTTCTCTCTTGAAGTGTGGTCTGTGCACACTGACCTCCTTCTACAAGTGCAGCGTGGAAGAGAGAGAAGGGGAGAGAGAAGAGGCTTTATGGTGGGAAACCTTCTGAAGAGACTCTGTGTCTACTGTGTCTATAAAGTCACCCCTGACCTCCTCACAGGGCTCAGGGAACGCCACGGAAGAGGAGGCAGGAAGAGTGTAAGAATTGGAGGGGATGGCTTACACCAAGAAAACAAGGTTCTCAAAATCAGCATGATCAAAGCTCATATGAACTCCTAGAGACTGAGGCAGCATGCACAGGGCCTGCACGGGTCTGCACCAGGTCTTCTGCGTATATATTATGGCTTCCAGTTTAGTGTTTTTGTGGGACTCCTGAGTGTGTGAATGAATGGGTCTCTGCTTCTTGTCCCTTCTCTTGGGCTCTTTTCCTTCTGTTTACCCTGTCAAACTCTGATGTGTTAGTTTTTGCTTTCTCTCATATGATATGATATGATATGATATGATATGATATTATTATATTACACTATACTATACTATCCTATACTATCCTATACTATATTCCCTTAGAAGCCTGTTTGTTTTCTAACCACAGGCAGAAAAGGAGTGCATCCAGATGGGGAGGTAGGAAGGAACTGGGAGGAGTAGAGGGAGGGGAAACCATAATCAGCATGCATTATGTGAGAAAAAAAATCTATTTTCAATACAAGAAAAAAATAAAAAAAGCCTCATCCACAAAATCAAGGTCAATACGAACAGTGAGAAATCATGCTGACCTCATGTGAAGTACCTCACCTTGTGGATTTCCTCTCCCATACCAATTTGATCATGAGAAAAACATAGACAAATCCAACTGAGGAGCATTCTACAACATAACTGACCTGTAGTGCCTTACAGTCATTCTCAAGACCCAGGAAAATCTGAGAAAGTGTCATTTGCAAGAGGAGCTTGAAGAGATCTATGCCTGGGGGAAGGGGCTTCTGGAGAAGACTGGAGAGTCCCGTTATTTCTCCATCAAGTCTTAAAATAATGTGTGAATATTGGTTCATCAATTCTGACAGGACTGTTATACTAATTAATGTTACGTGTCAGCTGGGTGTGAAGTTTAGTTTTGTTATTTTGGTTTGGGTTGTGTTTTTTACTACCTGGGTAATTTCTGAGTATCTAAAATCATTCTAAAACAAAATGTGCTTTTAAAGGTTCCTTATAAGAAGAAACAAAACTCTCATTTTTTTATTTTTCACCATTTAACCCTGTCAGAAAAGGAGAATACAGAAAACCCAGAGGGCTAGCCAAATGGCCCAGTCAGTAAGTGATGGCATATACAAACATGAGGACCTCAGTCTGATCCCAAGAAACCATGAAAAAAAAAAAGTAAGGCATAGTGGTGAGCACTTATGATCCCAACCCAGGGTGGCAGACACAGCAGGTCCTTAGGGATCAGAGGGCAACCAGCCTAGCCAAGTTGGTGATCTCTCGGTCAGAGACTGTCTAAAAGCATGAAGTGGACACAGTCTGAGGAATGGCATCTGAAATTGACCTTTGGCCTTCACACACACAGAGACACACACACATATACATACACATAGACACACACAGAGAGACAAACAAGACACACACAGACATGCACACACATACACATACACACACACAGAGACATATACACAGACATGCACACACACAGATACACACACATGCACACACACAGACACACAGATACACACACACACACACACACACACACACACACACACACACACATATGCATGCATATGTGTACCTGCATGGTTCCATGTACTCATCCAAACAGAGCGCGGAGAGGGAAGGGGCAGAAGAGGCAGGAATCTAGATAGAGAAGATGGAGGATGAAGCATTAATCCTGTCTCCACTGCACGGTTCTAGGACAGACCATCAGTCCCGTCTCTATTGCAGGGTTCTAGGGTGGAACAAGGGTAGAGATGTGGGAGGTTTTCAACTAGGTTTTCACCAAGTTCTAGAAGTGATTGTGCAGAACTATTTGATATGAAATAATACAACCCAGAAAAGGAAAAGCTTCTTCTGCAGTACTGGTCAGAAGCACGGGCTACCTGAATAATCACCAATATTATTCCTTGATTCCACTCTACAAGTCTCATTTAATAAGCTGCGTGGATGAAATAATTAATAAATGAGTACATCCACATATAAGCAGGCCTCTCAGTCAGTGGAGCTGAATGGGCTTCGGGAGTTATTCCCACCCACCTCGCAGTCCTCAGCAGGGTCTGTGTCCTGCCATACCTTTGCTGTCTGGAAACTGCGAACCTTTCAGACATGTTGTTTGACACCAAGGATGAGAGACGGATGACAAATGGCTGGAAGGGATCACAGCATGCCACCACTCCACAAGCTCTTTGAACTAGGTGGGTCCCTGTGGAAAGGGAAGGAGGACTCAAAGTGTCCTTTCTGGAGACTGCAGAGCCTGGGCGACCCCTGAGGCACTGCTGCAGGCTGGTGTCTGTCCTCCAGTCTGGCTGTTAAGGACACATTCCTCCTCAGGATGCAGCCAGCTCTGCTTCAGCTCAGGCAGCAGCTTCACAGGTGACACCTGACAAAACCTTTTCACGTCACCTTCTTCTGTAGAAAGAGGGGCTGGGGCTCCCTGTCCCAGCAGGGACAGGTCAGCCTGACAGTGTGTGGCAGCAGAGTGAAGCCCAGAATGACATCAGCTGGTGAGTCCCTGTTCTAGACTCTTGAAAAGTAATTGACATGATCTTTGAGAGAGGTTCATTTCTCATTTAGGCAGGGAATATCTCTAAGTCATTATAATCTTAGCTTCAAAATAAATATGATCTCATTCAGAATAAAAAATTGGCAAGGCCAGCAATATCAGAGAGACGCATATTTATCTCATGCTTGGGAGTAAGAGGTCTGATATTATTCTTGTATTCATTTTTATGATAAAATGGGGCCCAGAGAAGTTCAGATTTGCTAAGGTCACACAGCTAATAAACTAGAAAAATGAGACTCTATCTTAGTAATTTGTTCTCTGCATCATATATGTTCAAACGAGTGCAAACAGTAATTGATCTCTAGCTAGAAGACTTTGTACGTTGGCTGAACATCAGCAAAATGTGCAGGAAGCAAAATGCTGAGCTCCTAGTGCATTGTGACATGCTCCTTCACCAGGAATTAATCAGTTTAGCTTTATAAGGTTCTGTGGGGAGAATGGCCTTTTCTCCTGGTGTTTGCTTAGCAGTCACAGAATCTAGTATGGCCAATGTCCGGCGGTGAAGAAGCTGCCATGTCACATGCAGGTGGTCAGGCATATGCTCATTTTAAGAGTTTGATTTCACACACACTAACCTGCTATGAGAAACTTTTACTGAGCGCCTCCTTTCCTCTTCAGTTAGAAGAAAACTTTTCTGATGTTTTATTAACATATTAGTTGTGTGTAATCATAGATTTTATTTTGGCATTTTCATACATACATAAATACTTCAATCATAGCCCCCCTCATCTTACCATCTCTTGTACCCTCTTTCCCTCCCGTTAACCACCTTTCTCTTGTCAACTAGCCTTCCCTCTGCTTTCAAGTCTTTTTATTTTGTGATATGGTTTAAAGCAGCATGTGTGAGAGTTTGTCTTTAACATGGGTACCTTACTTGTGGTGCGTGACTGAAGAGAGGGTCTCTCTTGTTCCTTTGTTAACCATTAACTTCATATACATACTAAAGGAAAGGTGGAGTCCTGAGGCCCTCAGTCATCCAGGACAGTATGGTGATGAGCTCAGTCTTGTGGAGATCTTGTGCCGGTAATTATGGCTGCTATGAGTTCAAGAAGACGACAGCCTTGTCATGCCCAGACCTCAGGGTTCTACACCTCCATCCCCATTTCTCCGACCCTTACATTCTTTCTGCTTTTTCTCCTAATATGTCCTCTGAGCCTAGGAGGGGTGGCACAAATGGCCCATTTACAGCTGGGCATTCACCACTCATTTATTATTGGGTGAGCCAAATTCTTCCTAAGCCAGCTAAGCTGTCCACATCTAGCAGCACCCCTTTCCTATGTCAGCCATGTTCATGTAGTGAGATTTCAGTTGGATCTTTTCTGCTCTCCACTTTCCATTCCTCTGAAGATGTTAGAGCACAACACTGACAGTTTCAGGGACCCTGGGGATCTGGGTTTCACCCCTCACACTTGAACACAACCCAGATAAGATAAATGGAATCCCCTGTGAGGTCTTTCTTCTAATATATCTTTGTGGCTTTGCTTGGCAGCTTTAATAAGAATAATTGGTCCAATCCCAGGCCTTTAAAAACAAATTTATAATTTTATAACATAAGCTTTTACATGATCTACAGCTACCTGAGATTAGATTTGTTTCTTTGCCATTAGATAATTATGTTTTCTGCAGATTGGGAAATGAATGGACAGGTGGTCAAGACCGCTAAGCCTTTCCCAGGGAGGGGGCAGTGTTAGGAGGAGAGGCAGCATGGAGAGGATGAACTGCTGGGGCCATGGCCGTGGGCTTCCACAGTGCATAGCTGTCAGCATACCATCTTTTTAAATAGATGTTCCCTCAGTTTGGTTAGCAGTCTCCATTTCAGCACAATTCCTGAAGGCATTAATTTTGTCGTGCATCTGGTGACCACTACTCCTTTCTTTTATTTAAAAAATAATTGTATTTACTTACTTATTTATCCACTTATCTATTATAATTGTATGTTTGCTTGTTTGTATGTGTGGATGCATGTGTGTCGTGGCATGGATATGGATGTCAGAGACAACTTACAGGAGTCAATTCTCTCCTTCCTCCATGTGAGACGAGGCTTTGAACTTGGGATGTCAGTATTGGTAGCATGAACCTTTAACTGCTGACTCTTCTCTCTGGTCTTCCTCTAGTCACATTCAAGTAACATCCATGTCCACTGTACCATCACTAACCGCCAGAGACTCAGGACCAGTTTTGTGATTGTAAGACTCCAAAACAATGTCATTAAAAATGGATCTGTACTGCTTCCAAACATAAAATATATATTTTAAAACAATTGGTCATTATGTAATTTCAAGGATTTCCTATGAGGAATTCTGAAGGAAACTAGATAATTAGAAATAACAGCTATGGAAATAGCAGAGTTCTTATCTCTTCCTTTGTGACCTAAATTCCACAGAGCATGGCTGCCCACTGAGTTTGATGGTTTGAACGATAGCACACCCATCAATAACCTATTAATCTGACAATGACTTGGTAGTCTGTTTGCTTGCCCTTGATTTCCAGGAGGGCTTGCAAAGCAGGATCTCAGCGATAACTGATACACTGGAGGGCTTTTCTTTGTAAGGCCCTGAACTGGAGGGAGAGGCCCTGAAGCTCTCCGAGGAACATAAAACACAACCTCTCACATCTCCCATCCGTTCTCTGAAGGGGAAGCACAGTGCGTTTCTCTGACAAGATGGCCTTTCCTCTGCTCTCATTTCCTTGGTTCTCTTAAGAACCAAAGTAATAACGTGACAATTTTTTCTCATTATGCTTGATGGTCCACACATATTTCAGATGTATCTTTTTCATAAATTTCACAGTGATAAAGTGAGAGAAGAGCCCTGAATTACTTTTTGATTTAAAGATATATCATGTAATATTTTACAACAAGAAACATCTTGATCCTGGACCAATTCCATATGATAAGATAATATTCCACATGACTATATATGTATCAGGCCTGATAATCTATGAAATAACACCTTTTTAATCTTCCACAGAAGCCCAGATTTTCTAAGATGTGGATTAATTGACTTTGACATGATTTGCTTAAATCCTTCTCTGTCTCCCTTACACACATACACACACACACACACACACACACACACACACACATACACACACACATCACCCCTGTCTTTCCCCTCCACAACTCTAGGACAAAATGGAACTTGGCCTTCAATATGTTTTTTCTTTTCTGCTTGAATATAATAATTATAAAACCATATTCTGTCCAGCCTGCACTAGCATAGACTCCAGGGGTCGAGTTAACACCTGAATCACATGAAATTTGTGACTTTCAGTGCCCTCCAACTTGACTGTATCTTTTAATTGGCGGTCCTTAATCAAGAACTTCTGTTAGGATTCTCTCCAAATGGGTGCTTAAAATAGGAACTAACGGAAGAATGATGCTGGACTGGTCTCATGTCACCATTGTTAATGTTTGCCAAGTGTAGACAAGTGACAGGAAAAATCACCCAACATTATTTAAAGCATGGCATCTTCACGGTGACTACCGCTGCACTAGCTCCTTGCTGCTTGTGAAGTCAGAATCTTACTTGATGCAGGGATGGGATTCATCACACCCTCATCTCTACTGGCTTGCTTCCTCCAGCTACCTCTCCAACAGCATCCACAAGAGCTGGCCTCCTTTCATGCTGGCTCTTTTCTACTTTCTGTCTCTATTTCCAGGCCTTCAAGCTTGCTGAAGTGTGTCTCTTTGACTTGCTTTGGAACTCTGTGCATTAAACTTCCGGAGCGAGGCAGGGCCAGCAGTGCAGACGGCCTCTCTTTCCTGTGTGAAATAAGTGCATCTCCCCTAACTTACCGGTGTTGGTACTTCACACTACAGTTGTGGTCTCTGTGTATTAGCTTATGTACTTAGTCTATCTACCCACTCTTATGTTGGCTCCACGAATCTGGGAACCATGTGGACTTTGTTTTGGCAATCAATCAAGCCAATCAATTTTACTAAATGAATGAAAGCAGCTTCAGCACAATGTCTAACACATTGGATTTACCAACACTGTGGTTACTGTCTCAGTCGCTCTGTCTCCCCACTGCCCTGCCTTTTTGGTTGAGGTAGACCATGAGACATTTTGTCTTCAGTTACAAGGGGCCATGATAATGCATTTCCTCAGACGTGAAAATCCAGAGAATTAAAATTTCTGCCTGAGAGTTAGTTTCTCATGATAATGCCAAGGATCATAGTCAAGGTGGGCAAATCGCTTTAAACAGATTGCAGGTGAGGCCAGGTGTAAACTGATTGATATAATACTTCTCAGAAACAGGGGCAGCTCTAAACTGTCATGTTCCCCTTGCCCCATATACCTTCATGTTGAAACCTAAACCCTGAAGGTCAAGGTATACCTCTATATTATGCACAGAAGGAAGCTTGGTTCTGGAGATGGACACACACTTTGCACATTGGACAGGTGACCCCTCTAGACACAGGGGCCTGTGTAAGCTGTCAGGACTGACAAGTGGCATATCAGGGCAGTCTGTGCTAGCAGACATGCACCGCCTCCCTGTCCTTTGCGATGCAGACAGGCCAGTCTTATTCCACAGGTCCCTAGATTACTGTCTGCCTTCTCTCCTCACCTGAATTTCCTCCAGCACACAGAGAGGCTCTTGTAGAGCAGGGGTTATGCATGATTCTCCATTCTCCATTGAGATTAGCATGGGGTTGGATATAAAGAATAAATCACATTGTTTTGACAGAAAAATCATGCAGTGCCATGTTCTGAGTATCTCCTCAATTTTGCCTTGAGCACTCTTGTGTTGTTAGACTAAAATTCACCCATGATAGAGATAGAAATCTGTATGTCAAGTGTTGGCTTGTTGATTAACTAGAATGTTATGAACAATATGTTAGACATGCAGATTCAACTTAAGTGTTTGGTAATAAATCCAGAAGTCACTTCACAGTTCAGGTGTGGCCATGGTCAGTATAGATACAAGAAGAGATAAATTCAGCAAAAGTATCATCTGAGAAATCAAAAGTTATATGAATTTAATAGCATTTATTGTTTGTAAATTATGTGCCTCCTTTCTGTCTGTAAGATTAATATTCAATTTATACATATATGCTTTTGTGTATCAATGTATATATTGTTATTAAGTCAATGGTTTATTTTTGTGTTTCTAAATAAAATATTTGAAAATAGAATACATTATTTTCAGTATAGAATATTCTACCAGTAGTCCAAACATTCATTAATCACAGCTTTCCAGCTCTATTGAATTGGTCCCTGGATATGAGGATGTGGATTTTGATTTGATATTTCTTTTGTAGTGGATGAGGGGGATGAAGTGCAGATTGTGTGGAGATTCATGGGTGTGACCACCAACTGTGGGTGCTGCTTTTAGCATAAGGAATACATTGAGAAGAGAGAAAGGGAGAGGGGGGGGATGGTAGAGATGCATGAATGGAGTCTCAACATTACTTGTGTCTCTTTCCTTGAAGATATGCTTATATGCACCTTTTTAAAAAAGCTTCAGCATTTCCATCTAATAATAATAATCTATAATTATCAGTGGATATCAGTCATTGTTACATATTATTCTCATTTTGAATCTCTGATGAAAATAAGGAAGAACAAAATAACTAACCATACTGAAGAAACCACACCTAGAAAACAGAATGCATGGTGTCAAGGTAAACAATAGCTTTGATATTAAAAATCTCTTTGATTGAATGTAGCAGCAGCTTGCACTCTGGGTTCAGTAGACAGCATTTTCTAGGAGCAAACACTTTTATTTCCACTGTTTCACTATTCCAGGCCATTCCTCCACCAGAACATAGTTCTAATATATCATGGACCCCTCCCCACCCTTTCTTATTCATTGCTATATTCTAGCAACAAATAAGTATTTGGCAATATTAGAAATGCAATAAATATTTGTTTAAAATGAATTAGCCCTTCCTGGATGTTGAGCAGAAACACAGCTGTGCTACATGTGGGTTCTTGGAATACCCCGGGTAGTTCAGAGCATTAGATCTCTCAACACATAGCTTGATGTATTTATAACAGCCATGGAAAAAAGCACAGACAAGCCTTCAGGCTCCTAAAGTGATACAGGTGCAAATTATTGTTTTGTGTGTCATACCTTGAATCATTGAGCAGCTTTGTAACCGTGGGGTCAGGGTGTAACAGAGTCAATTCATTTTTGTGACATAGAACTACATTTGTCACAGCTCTACTTTGGGCTTCATGTGCTAGCTTTGTGAGAAGATATTTATTGAAATTGGTATTAGGTTGAAGAAAATAGTAGTAACTAGTGGCAGTTATGTTTATTGGGCTTTTCCAAAGTGCCTCTTCTGACCTAAGCCTTATATGCTCGTCTCTCATCTACCACTGACAGTGGTTCTGTGAGTGAGCTTTCTAGTCATTCCAAAGTATTGATGAGGACTGCAGGGGTTGAGAAGGGTTTTTATTTCGGTTTTTATTATTTACAGTAGAACTTTTAAAGTTTATAGCAGCAATAAAAATACATCAGAAAAGCAGTGAGGTATAGTGGGAAAAGTCGATGGTTGATATAAAACACTGGTTTGGTGAGTTTATCTTGGTCAACTCACAACCCGCTCAGGGCCTCAGGATTCTCAAGTTAGTATAGAATGTGTTTTTAAAATGCTCTGCAGTTTTAAAGAAACGGTTGTAAATGGTTTCTTGCTCCTTTTTCTTGCAACTGTATGCTAGTTGTTTCTTTCAGTAAAAGTTCTTTGCTGTAGTTTGGATACATGCTTCCAAAAGCTCACAGGGTTAAGGCTTAGTCATGAGTGATTAGAGTTCCCAGGTGATACCGGGACTGTGCAGAAGCAGAGTCTATTGGAAAGAACTTAGGTCATTCATGGCATTTGTCTTTGAAGGGAGACCCTTGGACTCAGTCCCTCCTTTTTGTCAAGCTCCTTGGCCACAAGGAGATAAATAGCTTCTTCTGCTACATACTCCTACCATGATGTGCTACTTCACCCCAGGCCCTGAAGCAATGAACCAACCTATCATAGACAATACCTCCAAAACTGTGAGCTCAGATAAGCATTTTTTCCTCCTTTTAAGTAGAGTATCTGACTTATTTGTTATAGTCACAGAAAACTGATTATATAACCATCCTTTTTATTATTTCCCCTTTCTCTCTATTTCTCCCTTTTGCTTGTATTCTTATCGTAATTTTGCTGCATTATGGGTCAAATGGGATCTGGGGATAAAATGAGACAAAATAGCAGGGCTAGAGCCTCCTTAGGGAAACATAATTCACAGGAAGTTTCTCTTGTTTTAACCATTGGGAACTGAAAGTTGTTCCATTCAGTGTTCTTGTTGGATAGTTTGAGACATGAAGTGGTATTTAGTAACTGTTTCATGACTTCTAAAATTAAATTTCTCTCTTCCTCCTCCCTCTCTTCCTTCTTTCTTCCATGTTTTTATTTATAAAGTCATATAATGAGCATTTAATGAAGTCAGCATTATATGAATCACCATGGCTGTTACCTGTCTTGTGTTCAGGAAACTATGAGGCTGAAGGCAAGAGGGTAGGTACCATGTAAGCAAAATAAATATTAAATAGCAAGTCTTAGCAAGTAAAATGTAAGGGAGTTTGAACTAGTTAGTATAGGTATATGAGGAGTCCCACAAAATACTATTGGAAGTGTTAACTGAGGAGATTTTTTAATTTAGCCCTGACAGTTTTGAAAAGCGCTCTGGTGATATGTTTGTAACTTATCCAGTGCAAGGGTTAGTGTTGGGCATCTTCTTGTCTATGCTCATGATACACTCATTCAACACATCATTCAGCTTGAGTTACCTACACTGACCTGCTTCTCAACCTGCTCTACTCACATCTTTTTTATATCACTACCACGGCCCATGGTTATACAGACTAGAATTTAAACTGGACAGGTGGCAGATTTTCATCTTTAGCACACTCAGATTTTTAAAAAAGACAGATATGTAACTATTGTCTGTGCCAGTCCATGATGGAATTTTGAATTTTCATCCATAGGCCAAAGTACTTCGATGATCTGCCTTAAGAGCCCAATCCCCTAGCTGGACGGTGGTTGTGCACACCTTTAATCCCAGCACTTGGGAGGCAGAGCCAGGTGGATCTCTGTGAGTTTGAGTGCTTCCCCGCCCCGCCCCCCTCCCGGCTACAGAGTGAGTTCTAGGAAAGGCACAGAGCTACACAGAAAAACCTTGTCTCTGAAAAAAAAAAAAAAAAAAGAGCACAATCCCCTTCCTTCTGCTCTCCTATTTTGGGGAACAAATGATTGCCGGCCATCTGTGACAAAGGCAAGAGACAAATAAATTTGGAGCGATATCATTTACTTTTCTCATTGCTGGGCTAGAGAATTTACAAAAACAACTTAGGGGAGGAGAGGGTAGTGATTTGGGGCCTACACTTCAGAAGGTGTAGTCCATCATAGTAGAAAAGCTAAGGTGGGCAGAAGAGCTCAGTTTTCCAGTGTGGCTGTTCACATCATTAAAAACCAGGAAACAGAAAGTAGGATATGATGAGGAAGGCCCACCTCTAGTGGCCTGTGTCTGCTAGCCAGACCCTACATCCCAAAGGTTCCATGATTTATCTGTCAAACAGCACTACCAACTAGGAATCACAAATACAAACACATGGACATGTGAGGTACATTTCATACTCAAACCACACTATTCTGCCCCTGGACCCTATAGGTCCATGACAATCTCATAGTGCAGAATGCATATAATCCAACATCAACAGTTTTCATAGTAGATTCTAGATATAAAATAAAGAACAATCAGACCACAGCCCATAGAACCATAGAGGCTATATATATAGTATGGAGGTCCCTAGGACGACTGTGGCTTATAATAAATTTCGGTTCTACTCAATTATTGAAAAAAAATAGCCAAATGAATGGAAACACATGAACTATGAACCAAAGGCTGAGGGGCCCCCAGCTGGATCAGGCCTTCTGAATAGGTGAGACAGTTGAATGGCTTGATCATTTTGGGAGGCAACTGGGCAGTGGGACCAAGTCCTGTGCTCATTGCATGAGTTGGCTGTTTGAAACCTGGAGCTTATGCAGGGACACTTGGCTCAGTCTGGGAGGAAGGGACTGGACCTGTCTGGACTGAGTCTACCAGGTTGATTGCAGTCCTCGGGGGAGGATTTGCCCTGGAGGAGGTGGGAATAGGGGGTAGACTGGGGGTAAGGGGAGGGTGTGGGAGGGGGGAGAATAGGGGAACCGTGGCTGATATGTAGAACTGAATGGTATTGTAAAAAAAAAAAAAAGTTCAAAGTCAATAGTCTCTACTGAGATTCAAGGCAGTTTCTCAGCTGTGAGCTCCTATAATGTGAACAAAACAAAACGGAAAACCAAATACCTTTCTGCCATTCCGTGGCATAGGAGAGTAGTTTGTGTATCAAGCTGCTGCCACCTCAGGATGCCTCTGCTGGACGGTGAATGTGGCTCCTTCCTTCCACCCTTGGCGTTACTTTCCATAGCTCAGTCAACTGCTCCAGAAGTTTTGAACGGAACATTTCAGAAATAAACATTTGATAAGCATTAAGGGGAAAAAAAAGGTCATGCACTTCCGATTCTCAGTGGTACAACCCTGAGCCCCGTAGCCCCATGCCTATCATTTGGGGCGTGTAGTGGTGCCATGTAGTCTGCAATAGATTTGGTCAGCCTTCCCTGCATGGTCCTGCTGCCTGCGGTACACATGGCCTCTCTTGGCATCGCCACACTCAGTGCTGGTAGCTATTTTTGCAGAAATAACACATCCTGGTGTCTTTAGCATCCTGGGGTCTCCACTGCAAGGCTTCATCTTCACAGCTTTGTTTATCTCTCTCTCAGAAGCTATGTATGTGGAATTGAATCCTGCTACACATTGTCTAACCTCACTGGAATCTTGCCGTCAACATCCATGACCCTGTAACTCTTAGAAACTGCTTGTCAACAAAACTCCACCATGTGAATGATGCCAGTGTCCTTTGCCAGCTCAATGTACAGACATGCCTTGCTGGGTCATGGCTGCAGTAACCAGGAAAGGCATTTCCCTAAGTGATTCTACTCAGGCAGAGCAGCCCTGTGGTGCATCCTCTGCCCAGGTACTCTTCATAGTTTCCTTTTAGAAACAAAATATGTAATGGGACTTTACTTCACACCATGAAGTCATTGATGGCCAGGTTCTTGCCCTTCATACATCTTTCCTATTGTTCTAGTGTGAAGTGAAGTTTTTTTCCTCTCCAATGGTGCTAACTCGATTTAACAATTATGGCTGCTTGTCCAGATCCACCTGGGCTGCAACATTAAATGGATCCACACTCCTTTTCTTTCACATCTTCAGAAAGACTTGGAATTTAACTGTAAAATTACACTGTAAACCTAGATAAAACATGTCAGGAAGAACCGTTCTCCAGTCTGGATGTTACAATGTCCTGAAATTGCTTCAGTCAGGTTAATCAATCAGCTCAATCATTTTTAATTCAACCTCACCCAACTTTTCAGGGCTCATTCAGAATGTAAGCAAATTATTTGCCAAAATGTAACACAGTCTCTAGCCCATCTGAGATAGACTTCTTCTTCCCCTTTGAAACCTCATGAACACAGCTCTCAATCATCTGCCTGTCTGCTGGCGCTCTCCTACAATGGCCTGCTGAGCCCTAAGGATGGCGGTTTGGGGCTCCTCCCACCCACAGAGCCTCACTTGTTCTGTTCCTCCCACAAACCATGTGCAAAGTCCTGCAGATCACATGGTCTAGTTGATCAGGCAATGCCATGCTTCTCAGTACCATTTCTCTGTGGTGATTACTCTTTAGTCCCTGGAACAGAATATCTCACAGGAGGGGAGGTTTATTTCAGCTTACAGTTCAGAGGATGCAGTCCAGACATAGCCCATACATCTGGTCTGTCTTACTTGTCTCTTGCATTGTCAGGAAGCAGAGGGTCTTGTTGGCCTTAACCCAGAAGGCCACCCCTGATACCAAACATTTCCTACAAGGATCTCTACATCCCAGAAGTCCCACGACAGTCCTATCAGTTAGGGATCAAGTGTTCAAAGATGATCCTTGTGGGGCACTTTAACGAACACTCAAACCTTAGCAGGCAGGGCAGCAGAGGGCCTGTTTTATTTAAATATTAAAGTGACCAGGGAAACTAAGAATGAGAGCATTTAGCCAAGATGATGTGATGAGAACACTTTCTGCCAGGAAAGGTGGCAGCGTTGGAGAACCCTGGAGCCTGTGTGCTTCCACAGAAGCTTCTCCAGAAGGCATTCCAGATAGACCGGAAGGAGCTACTTCTGAGCCCACTATCCGAGGGTTCTCCGGAGGGCTGTTTATACTACGCTGAGCCCAATGACTCAATAAATTATTCTCCACAACCTCATATTTGTGTTTAGCTCCTATGCAGCTGCCTGCACTATTCTAGTGCTCAGCACCCAGGGCAGTCTGTACTGAAGAAGAAAAACTGCAAAGATCCATAAGAGTGAGGTAGTTTTTTTCTTTTGTTTTGTTTAAATTTCTTTCGTTATATTCCTCTACTATAGAGAGCCTGGCAGTGAGCTGATATTATTTCTCTCCTTTCTGTAAGAACCAGTAAGACTTGTATAAGAATTACAATAGGCAAACAGAAGCTTGTCCCTCTGGGATGCTGTGACAGAATATCATAGACCTAATCATTTACAAAGAGTAATAATTTATTAGCTTATGGTCTGGATGTTAACAAGTCCAAGGCAACACGTCATATGATAAATACATAATTCCACAGCAGAAGGTGGGAGAAGAGGGGCTATAATAACAAATATGCTACAACAACAATTTCTATGATAACAAAATTGCTAGAATAACAAATATGACCCATTTCTACAGCAACCAGCCCATTCCCTCGATGACACCATGAGTTCTCATGACCTAAACATCTTATAATAGTCTCTTCAATTTGATAACTTGCATTGGCAATTGATTTCCCAATGCAAAAGCATTGGAGAACACATTCAACTCACAAGTATTACATATAGAAGATGCTATAAATTTATGTATATGTATGTATACATTTATGTATATAATCATTACTTGGCAACTATGGTAAATAAATTCCATGTTACTCAATGTATACCAAAAACTGTGGATGCTGAATAAGTCTCCTAAATAAGTCTCATATTTAAAATGAAAATTTTAAATCATCTTTATATTATTTATAATACTTAGGACAATGTAAATATTGCACAGCTGTTGACTGTTCAGGGAATTCAGTTTATGAAAAAAAGTATTTATGTATTTATACAAACACAATTTATTTTCAAAATTTTTAATCTATAGTTCATTGAATTTGTGAATTTAAACCCCACAATTAAGAGAATGGGTTGTCCTATATATCAATATACATATATTATGTATACTGTAGTGACATATATGTAAATATATAATATATATTGACATCATTCACTGAGAATTTATTTAATCACAGCCATGGGATTCATAAATGTAAGCATTAGTTGCTCACATTTGATGATAAACTGGAGAGAGGTGCACAAAGTGTAAGAATATAGTCTAACATCAGATATCACACAAATGGGACCTGGATATTTTGACCTGGATAAAAACATAGCTCACTTCAAAAAGCTCAAGTCACTGTTAATTTCAATATATCCATCCCAGTTTTATCAGCTGAGAGGTTCAGCATCCTCTTTTAATACTACTAATAACATGCAAACTTTTTCCTAATTCTTCTTCACTAGAATATGGTGCTGTGGTTGTGAGAAATAAGACAATCTTCTCATGTCTTTCTACCTCTGCTCTACTAGTCAGTGTTTCTAAGTGATGACTACATCAGTATCAGTGTAATTTCTCTCTTGTGACTGGGGTGACTTTGAGTAATGAACACATACCACATTCATTTACACAGCACTCCTTGCTCATAGTCATTTCTTGGGGCACACACATGCCAATGCCCAGTGCTTCTCAAAATACAGAAGGCAGCATCATTTTCTTTTTTTGGTTTTGAGCAGAATGGCATATTTACATTGTGTCGACACAAAGAACTCAATAGACCATGTGACAATAATGGTCAAAAGTAAGAAGTACTTTGGAATAAGAAGATGAAATTAAAGACGCTCTGGCAATCTTCACACAGTTCTTTAATATTGTCTGATTATGCAGCAGCATCACACAACTGAAATATGTGGGAAAAGACTAAATATTCATGAACTTAGTTGTCTTGGTTAAAAAAACAGGAAAAACATTAACTGGTCTACTCTATCTGTCTGTGTGTCTGTCTGCTTGCCTACTCACCCATCCATCCATCCATCCATCCATCCATCCATCCATCCATCCATCCATCCATCCATCCAATCTATCTATCTATGAAATATTTCCTACATATTTGGTGTGTAGCAGAAACTATTAACTACTCTTCTTGAACAGAAACTTCAAAAACTTGATTAGACACAATATATGTCTATTTTCTTTGACTGATGCATTCTTTTGTAATAATCTGATTCTAGTTAACTCTGCCACTCCATTGGCAAAGCCCTCACTGTGTTGTTATTTTGCTTACTTCCATGGCTGTTATGAAAACCGACTTTCTATTCCTTGTGCCAGTGCTTTTAGTCAGTAGACAGGTGTACAACAAAATTTCTTTGACTTTTTTATGGCAAGGAATCAATTATGGTATGCTTTCAAGGATTTACAGACTATGTGTAATAAGAAAAAAGTTCATTAATTAATGAAATAACAGAGACAATTATACATCGTGATTATCCATAATCATTACTGTCTTAAATGTGGTAATCAGTGCATGTGAATCATTATCAGTTGACTTTTTTCATGCAACCAAATCCAGTGGCTGTATTCACCATTTGATTTCATCTGCAAACCATCATGGTATATGCTTTTGAATGTACGTAACTATTTTTTTAAATGTTCAGATTAACTTGCTTGATAGGGGAAGAATTCAGAGTTTGAAACAAAACAGAAATATCAGAGGCCAGAAAAGAGGAGAAAATGAAGCTGGTGGACTGGTTCTAAGGCTCTCTCTGCTCTGCTCTCCTAGCTCCTGCCCTACCTGATGGCCTCCTAATGTGGAGAACATAGAGGGATCCTATGGAGGGAGCAATTCTTGGTCCTTCAGGGTGAATGGACTGGGCTAGGAAGAAGAGTCATTATTAATGAGAGTCAAGTAGGAAGGTCAAGGGCAACTATAGGCTAAGCCTTAAGGGTAAAGGTCTGATGAGGGACTTCGGGTTGTTTGAGGGAAGGGGATATGTCTTCCCTGGTGGTGTGGGAGCTGATGAGTAGTAACAGAAACTGGGCCTGGAATGAAATGAAAGGGTTGAGGAAAAGTCATTAATACCTAGGTTGTGCATGTTACAACTGTCCTCGGAATACTGAAATGTGCTTAGAGTTGGTCTGAGGTCCACAGAATCATTTGGTTAGCATGCAGACATGGTGAGATGAGTTAGATTGTTTAATACATTTGTTTTCTTCATCATTTAATTGTAGTTTAAAATGGCTTAATCATTTGGAACCTTCTGGTTGATAGGATCACTATGAAGTTCTGAACTCCAGTCTGCTTCCATGAAGCTTGAAGTGTAATGAACCCTCATCCTACTCAGAGGAACTCAGTTTTCCAAAGTTCCATTGTGTGTTTTAACCTTCCCCTCAAATTATATTCCTTTGAGAAATGTTATTCCTATTACTTCCTAATGAAAAAAATTGCAATAAAATATCACTTAATTATTTTTTGTACTGTGTTAAAAATTTTCAGTGACTAAAGAACAAGTATAATAAGAGGTCTAAGTTAATTTTCAAATGAGTGTTTGGGGAGCAAAACAAAAAGAAGATAACGATGCTCCTGGGATGTGATTGTTTAGCAGGAGAATGTATTATTAATGCTATTGGAAATCAGTTCATTATTTGATATGAGACGAAACACATAAAGAAGCAATATTGGCTTCCTTCCTTGTTTCATGGACACTGAAAAATGATGTGGCTTTTAAAGTTTATATTGTGTTTTTTCTCTAAGGAGAAACAAGCTGTATTTTCTTAATTTTATATCTAAAATTGCTGTGGCTTTTTTTTTTAGGGAAGCGGGGGGGGGGGGTGCATAAGGGTTCTTACATCCAACTATTAAATGAAAACAGTGAAAGATGATGGGAGGAAAGAAAAAGAATATTGATTTTTTATGTCATTATTTCCAACATATGGGAATTTATTTGAGAGGTGACATTTGTGAAACATGTTTTGTGAGTGGTGTATGTGTGTGTGTGTGTGTGTGTGTGTGTGTGTGTGTGTGTGTGTGTGTGTGTGTGTGTGTGTTGTGTGTATGTGTGTGTGATTGTGAGGGCAAATGACTCTGATCCCTGAATCATTTATCACTAGGGGATGAAAGCATCTTTCATATTTCATGCAGATTGTTTTATATCAAAGTTTTCCAGAGAATAAAGTATGTACTCAGTGACCATTAACATAAATGTAGATGTGATTTTGAAATTATTATATATAAATATATACATATATATAAATAACACAATAACCGTATTTTGATTTACCTATATCTCAGAGAATTTTTATGACCAAAGAAAGAAAGAAGCCAATCACCAATATTGTAACAGTATGGTTTTAGAGATGAGACCTGTCGTTGAATGAATTCCAGTCTTGGCTTCTTTCCCAAGTTCTCTCATCTATAAAACAGGCATGATAACATTGCCCATTTCCTGTGCTATTGTATGCACTCACTAGTGCCATGTTTCTAAACCCTGAGGGACACTTTGGTGCACAGTACTATGGGGTGCTGCTAACAAAGGTACCTCCATCTCCCCTCCATGAAGTTGGAGCCCTTTGAACATATGAAAAACATATTCTTTTTAGGACACAAAATTCCCATGATAGTTTGCAGTGTTGATATTTTGCATAGTCCTTTGGTAATGTTTATATGTAGAAATTGTCCCTGCTGTGATGGTAATAACTGCACAGGGCGTAGCTAAGAAATTAAGTATATCCTTCAGGAGGCCATTGAATTGAACAATGGACAGGATTATCCTTGCCTTTTCCAGATACGAGGTCAAAATTGAGGTAGATAAAGAAAATCACAATTTTCCAGTACCTTTTTGCCATTCATGACCACTTCAAATCTATAAGATAAGGTAGTGTATGTATGTCCAATCTTCTCCATTCATACCCATTTATAGACTAAAAAACAAAAAACAAACAAACAAAAAAAACACGATCTCCTTAAATCACCCACAAACCTGATCTCTCATTTATCTAAAAACAACAAATAAAAAGTCACACATTCAGTTTGCTTTTAAGTTGTAATGTCAGCAAAACTATTACATCTGAAGAGTCAGATCTTCAGAGCTGCATTAATAGTCCTTCTGTAATCATCATGCTACCTTAACCCTAGGCCTGTAAAATATTTCTCTGACCTACCTATTGTTGCTCACTAAAAGTTAAAAGTGTGTTCCTATGATACTTCTCCAGTTGAGAAGCGATTCCACCTCTGTCCTGAGCAGTACTGATAGGTGTCCTGATGTATGTCCATCATGTCCCAGCTTCCTCTGTAGCTGTTATGTGCCTCTCTGATTGTCCAGGGCTCTGCTCCTAAAACATACCAGAAATGAGAAAAAGGCTCACCCACCTCTTCAGGTTTCCTGTAGTTCTTTAAACTGTCACTGTTCTAAGTTGGATATGTGAGAGGAAAAGAACCATTCAGTGTTCACTTTTCAGCAACTTGTGGAATATTACTTTAACTATGTAAATGTATGTTACATTTATTTATGTTGTGGAATATTACTTTAGCTATGTAAAAGTGTGTTACTTTTGTTTATGTTACGGAATATTACTTTAACTATGTAAAGGTGTGTTACATTTATTTATGTAAGGTACCTGACTGGTCTAATAAAAACCCCAAAAATCAATAGCTAGGCAGAGGAGATATAAGCAGGGCTGTCGGGCAGAGAGAATAAGTAGGAAAAGGAATCCAGGCTCAAGAGAGAGAACAGGGAGAGAGGGAGGGAGATGTCTGGGTCCAGGCAGCCTGGCAGCCACCAGCTAGCCAGACATGGAGTAGGCATACAGAATAAAAGAAAGATAAAAAAAGCCCTGAGGCAAAACATAGAGAAGATAAAACAGGATAAAATAAATTATGAGTTAACCAGAAACAAGCCTAGATTAAGGCTGAGCATTCACAGCTGATACTAAGTCTCCATGTCATGATTTGGAGCTAGTTACTGGCCCAAAAGACAGCCTGCTACAACCTGTGGGGAAGCCTCACATGGCATTAAGTAGCACTGAAGGAGTGGGCACTAATGAGGGGAGAAGGAGGTAGTCTTTCTCTTATCTTTCATTTAGTTACTGCTTCAGTTTTTGTTCCTTCTCCTTCCCCTTCCCCTTCCTCCTCTTCTTCCTCCTCCTGCTCCTCCTTCCCTCCTCCTCCTGCTCCTCCTCCTTTTTCATTTCTAATAGGGTTTCACTATGTAGCCTAGGCTAGCCTGGAACACACCATGTGCCCTGGGTAGCTTGCTCCTCCTGCTCCTCCAGCCTCATCCTCCTGTGCTGGGATTGCCCTCTACTGCTTGTTCATTTTCATTTCTAAACCCTGTTTGCATACACAGGGTAAAAGAAGAGGGTCCAAGCCAACAAGCTGACCCCTGTACCAGCCAAGCATTCAGGTAGCTCTTTGGCAGACTTGGAACCTTGGAGAGTCACCGGAAGATGAAGGTTCAGGTCTTACAAAGGTGGAAGCTGGGAATCAAGCTGGAAATGGGAAAAAGCTAAAAATAACTTGGTTAAGTCAAACTTGCTCTGTTGCCCTAGAATTTTGTCCAGTGGAAATAAAGGAGTAGGAGGAGAAGGAGAAGAAGTAGGAGGAGAAGGAAAAGAAGGAGGAGGAGGGGGAAAAGGAGAAGAAGAAGGAAGAGGAGGAGAAGGAGGAGGAGGAGAAAGAGAAGGAGGAGGAGCAGGAGGAGGGGGAGGAGGAGGAGGAGGAGGAGGAGGAAAGAAGTAAGGAAAGAAAGAAACAACAGAAAATGGAAAAACGTCTTCAGAACCGAATGAGAACGGGAAGGAAAACTGTAGAGAGGACAGGGGCATTTCAGACTCACAGCCCTTCCCAGTGCAGCTCTTGATGCTGACCCTGTGATGGGAGCCAAGCTCCATCCCAAGGCACACAGCTGGTGGAGATGAACCTTGTGGAGTGGTTTTATCTTTAATATGCTTGTTGGAGGCCCACAGGGTCTTAAAGACATTTGTGCTATAATTGCAGGAGGGTGGAGCATGGCTCCTGGGTATCTCAGTGTTTATTCTCAGTTTGGTTGTTCCTTTTCATGAGGATAAATAAATGAGCAGCAGTAATGAAAACATCTTACAGTATGCAGTGACCTGTAGTTGGAAGGCATTGAGAATTTAAGGTAAGCCTTGGAGTCATCTGGGGAATGTGTGTTTTTTCCAGTATCTGTGAGTCTAATTCACTGTTGTTTGAGGTATGAAAATAAAGGTTAGAATAAGCTCACTCATTTCAGCATATATTCATCCAATCTGTTAGTGTTAACTGAAATGAAAGAGGTATTTTTCTCTCTTTCTTTCTAACTTTTGTGGAGAAAGGCTAAGCCATCCTGCTCCTTCGCCAACATCATGCCCCAAAGCAGGACTGGGACTGGAATTCTAGGCTGAAGACTAACTCTCCCCACCTGCTGGCAGCCTCTGCAGGAATGACTAAATGACTATGTGCAGTCACTGATGGGCAGCTTTGTTCCTGGGACATTCTTTCTTTCAAGGTTGTTTTATCCTTGGACCTAAGCTGTTCTCCTTGCCTTCCAGCTGACCCACAGCTGAATGGACCCAGATGTGCTCAGAGAATTACCCTTTTCCTTTAGTAACTACATTCTAGGGTGTAGATCATTGCTTTTTAACAGGGACTGGAGCCTGAACACATGAGCTCCTGAGACACAGTGGAAATGAATGGACATGTGTCTTCCCATCTTCCTTATATTTAAATATTGGAATGTGCAGAATCAGATGCCTGAGTGTGAAATGATGGCATCTGGGTGCATGATCCCTGAGATTAACAGGCTCTAACAGTCAGCCCCAGTGATTATTAAAGTGAGGCTCTGATAATTGTCTTTATTTGACATAAATTCCAATGGAAATTAGAGGAAAAGGGAACTTCATCTATCTCTCTACCTCTCTGTCTACCTATAACATATCTATCTATTATATTAATAGGGTACATGGGGTGGTCAGGGAAGATGGCTTAAGCATTTGCTTCACAAGTGTGAGGACCTGAGTTTGGATCCTAAGAGCCCTTGTAAAAAGCCAAGTATGATGGCACATACATGTAATCCCAGTGATGGTAAGCTAGGTCATAGAGGCTGAGGGATACTTGGAGCTCACTGTTCAGCTAAAACTTGGTCAAGGTCTGGGCTAATGAGAGATCCTATCTTATGCAAAAGATGGAAGGCCCTGAAGAATGACTCCTGAGATTGACCTCTGGCCTCCACGTGCACACATGTCCATGCACACACCAGTGTGTATACTCCCAGCCACATACACACATGCATGCACACACACACACAAAGTGTGTGTAATTTTGTAAATAAGACTGATGTTCTGTGCACCCACAAAATGATATTTAAGAGATTGGCAACTGTTCTTAACTCCTCCTCTCTGCAGAGCCCCCCTATACATGCCAGAGAAGCTTCATAAAGAAAAGGGTTGTGTCTAAATATAGCTCTTTCCTTTTGTGGCTTTATAATACTGGAATTGTTACAATATTCTCTTTAAACTCAGTTTCTTGTCAAATGAAATCATTCCTGTGCGAATCTTCTTTCTCTGACTGTGATTTTATCTCTCCTGCAGAATGCTAGAATTCTTTTCAGGGTGTCTCAATAATACCTGATGTATCTATCGAAGCAGACTCCCTGTTGTCCCTCCATTTACGCCCCTCTTGCCCAGACACCAATGTGCCTGGGTTGTTGAGTACAGACCGCCTCCTCTTTTTTTCTCCATCCGATTCCATCCACGAGGGAAATGCCATCTTTCTTATTCTTCATATTATTCCTCTGCTCAGCCTCCACATCTCCATTTCTGTGGCTCTTACCCTAGTGGAGATTATTATCACCATGTACCCAAAATAATGTAATAGATTCCTACAGCCGTCGACATCTCCCATAACTTTCACTTTCACGCCTTCATTTTGTGTTGCACCGTCTGCTGCCTATGTTGTCTCTTGATGAAACAGTCTCTCTTCTTAAAAGTCCTTAAATTAGTCTCCTTGAGACCAAATGAAGGCCATACTGAGTGTGCCTGTCAGGCATGAGTACAGCCAAGAATGTTCACTACTAGGCCAACCAGGCTCTGGCAATCATTACATGTTCTTTGAAGTTTCTTCACATTTAATTTAGTTGTGTGTCTCCGGCAAGAATACTGAAAAGTGAGGCTGTAACCTCAATGTGTGATATTGGAAGGGACTCCAAACTCATTCATTTCATTAACTGAAAACGTTATCTTTGTTCTCTTGGTGAAGGCAGTTTAAAGGCCATTTCAGCCAAGTTTCTCTATTGCAAACATCCTATGTTTCCTTATCCATGTAAGTATCTCATGGAGAATAACTTAAATGTTTCTTTACCTTGTTATATATTATAATGTTGCTGGTAATTTACGTCATATCCCTGGATGACTTATGCCTGAAATAGTTATTACTGCAATGACTGACAATAGTAATTTTATGGTTTTTGTGCATGTGTTGTGTGTATATATGTACATGTGTGGGAGGTATGTATACTCATACATGTGCATACAAAGGGCAGAGGACAGCATCTTATGTCCTCTGTCACTCTCTGTTTTATCCCTTGAGACAAATTCTCTCGCTGAACACAGAGCTCACTGTGCTAAGTCTCAGCCATCTTCCTGTCTCTATACCACCAAAACCACCGTTACCTAGTGCTGGGGCTATACTGTGCGCAGCCACACACTGCTTTTCACACAGTGATGTGGAGCTCCAAATTCAAGTCCCAACGCTTGTGAAGCACTGTTTTATGCCAAACCGTATTCCCCAGTTCAGTACTTTTCTTTTCTCATCACTCCTTAATCTATGGACACTAGTTAAAATTTTTAGTTAGTTAGAAGCAGAAAAATTCCCCCTTTTTTTTATCCATCATTTTTCTTTGTGAATATTTATGGATGCTGTAATGACTGCAATCCATTGAAATCCCAGGTTTGTTCAGTGCCCCAGGAGTGACCTTTGGGATGGGGCTTCATGTTAGCTGTGAATATAGGAAGATTTTTGGTTTTTTGCTTTTTATTCTTTATTTTTCATCACCTTTTTTTTTCTGGCACAGAATTGAAGCCAATCTTCTACTGCAGCTGTCTTTTGTTGAAGGATATTTAGAAATCAGAGTTTAGATATTAGGTGGGCTCATAGGTACTTGGGATTCACAATATCTGTCATCTAGTAATTATGAAGATGTTAAGCTGATGAAGAACAAAGACAGAGAAACTGGTTCAGACTGAGAAGTTTCGGGAAATGAGATAACCACAATCTAAATGTGTTTCTTTCATTTAATTTTACTTTTTAATTAGCATACAAAGTAGCAGGTTTCCCAATGGAATTTCATAGACATTGATTTTCATTGACCCTCCCTCCCTCCTCCCAGAGCTCCCTGGCCCCTGTTCCCACTCTAAGTTTTCCCTCTTCAATATTCCCTATTTCACTTTCATATCTGTGTTACATCACCCTTCTCACTAACTTCTTCCTTACAAACTCTTCTTCCCTCTGGTTCTAGTTCCCTGGCCTCTGTCCACACTCAGTTCCACATAGGTATACATATGAAAACTAAGATCTGCAAATGAGAGGTATATGGTGTTTCTGGTCTTATTTTCCTGGAAGTTTTATTCACCTTTCTTTACAATTGAGTAAAATTCTACATTTTCATTATCTCATCTGTTGGTGGGTATTACCCTGGTCCATAGCCTTGTCATCATGCATAAAGCAGTAATAAATGTGGATACTTGTTGTGGAATATTAGTTTAAGATATGTTGTGTTATGTTTGTTTATGCTGTGGAACATTTGTTTAATGATGCAAAGATGTGTTGCATTCTTTTATATTGCATTTGTTTAACTCTGTGAAGCTGTGTTAATTTGCCTGCCTAAAACACCTGATTTGTCTAATAAACAGCTGAATGGCCAATATCTAGGCAGGAGAGGGAGGGTGGGCTGTCAGACAGAGAGAATAAGCAGGAGGAGAAATCCAGGCTCAAGGAGAGTGAGGAGCAAGAAAAGGAGAAAGAGAAGAGGATGCCAGGGGCCAGCCATGCAGCCACATAGCTAACAATGGAGTAAGAAGGAAAGAAAGATATTTAGAATAAAGTAGAGTAAAAAGCCTGGAGGCAAAATGTAATTAAAAAGAAACAAGATAACTGAAGTTAGAAAAGCTGGTTAGAAACAAACCAAGCTAAGGTTGGACATTCATAAGTAAGAATAAGTCTCAATGTACTTATTTGGGAGCCGGGTGGCAGGCCCCCAAAGAGTAAAAAACCAACTACAGAGGAGTAAGTATCTTTGTTGTAGGATATAGAATTCTTCAGGTAATGCCCAAGAGTGGTCTTGCAGGATCATGTAGAGATTCTGTTTTTAAAAAGTATTTATAACTAGTGTGGGTGTATGATGTATATATGTGGGTAGCCATGTGCCACAGTGCATGTTTTCAAGATCTTCAGTTTAAAAAAGTAATCTGAATTTGGGGCAAGGTAATTTAAAAAGAAATGAGAATATATTTAGTTCCTAACTATTATTTATAATTTTTGGCTAGAATTATATGTATGTAAAGACTATAATTGGTTTCCTTTTGATAAGCATTTAGACATTTTATGCATACATTCTCAAGTTTTTGAAAATCTCCTTGGTATTTCCTTTTTGCAATAAGGTTGGTTCAATATGGCACAGAGATAAGGAACATAAAATCCTTACAGATCACAGCATAGATCAGGCTTTGGAAAATGGCAGTCTCTGCCACATGCAGGGCTACTTTCTGCTGCATGCAGTTGTGAAATGGATAGCTGCAGCCAAAACTCTGTGGCTCATAAAGCTCACTTTATTTCTGTCCAATTTTTTCCTGGTTATTTTCTGATCCTAGTATGAAAGATGATATATACTGAAATAAGAAAGAGCCATAATTTTATGTGTGAATATAAGATTTAAATTAAATATACTACTGATCAAAATTTATCTATGGACTGAATTTGAAAAATAGTTCACCAAAGTATATTACTAATTATATATTATTTAATATTATTTATAGTATATGCATCCATTGCACTTTCTTAAAGGGGTCATATGAATTGTGCCTTCATAGCTTCATTCCTATGTGATTTTAAAATCTACTCTGCTGAACTGTCTTCATCCAAAGCTCTAGTGAAGCAGAACTGATCAAAAGAACCTTCCAGTGAAAAGACTTAACTTTGCATGCGGTCACACATTGTCGTTGCCCTAAAGCAAAGCTGGCTTAGGTGCTGTCTCTGTAATGTCATCATGGCCATGCTTCCATCACTCTCTTTCATCCACAAGCTGTGAGCTGCTCTTCATTTCACCCATCTAACATGTCCTTTATTTGCTAACATGCCCCTGCATTTGCTCTTCTTCAGTCTGATCCCTCCTGTCTGTCTTCGCTCTCCTGGAGGGCTCCTCAGCTCCCACACTGTGATTTACTGTCTGTCGACATCATTTCCAAACCCGTGTCTCTGGATAACAAACCAGAGATGCTGGGCTTCATCAGAATAGTTCAATTCTCATTTCATCCTGTGCTGTCTTCAGCTTTTCCTATCCATTTTCCCTTCAATCAGCAAAATCCCTCACATACCCACTTCCCGAGTATCTCACCCGCTGGCCCCCATCCTCACTATTTTCTCCTAGTTTGTATTTGCCAAGTTTTACTTCTTTCTTTGAGTTTGTGCTTCTTTACATCTGCCTACCAGACTACAAGCAGAAAAAACAAATGGATTGAAATGTTGACCTGAAAATAATATTCAAAAGGAGACCCTCTTCTTAGACCTCAAGTCCTGCAGCAGTGGACTTCAATATTTGTCCTTAGCTACCTGCATTAGATCCCCCCAGGATGCAAATTAAAAATGAAAACCGAATGTGAAGCCAGAATATGGCTCCATCAAACAATAACTCAATCAGTAATCCTTTCAATGGAAGAGAGCTCAAAGGCTCCATCCACTTACAGCAACATCATTGTGCGATTTTCATGTGCCCTAAAGTTTAATAATTGCTCTTTTATATATTTCTAAAGTGTTGAAGGGGCCATATATAGTCTTCCATGGTCTAATTCTTGCTAAAACTTCAGTTCCTGGACTAAATCTTAGTTTCTGATCACAAAACCCAAGACTGCTTTGCTTACATTTGCTTATTTCACTTCCTCATAATATAGGCATTCTTTTTGTCTGGGATACCACTCCACTTTACTCCCCTCTTGCCCACAAGTAAATCTATCTAAAGCTATCATCACTCAGTTATCTGTGTTCCAAGACCTACTGGCATCCCCATGTGATCAGCATGTCACCCATTCTGCATGACGAGTTCTCTTCCCTGAAAGCAGTCACCAAGTTTTTTCAGCACGATAGTCATCTACTTTACACCCAGGAAAGATTTGGCAAGTTAGCAGTATGTGTAGGAAGCTTGAAAAACAGTATGAATTTCACCCACTGTCTTTAGTTGCATGAAGACAGCCTGAATTATATTATGGTTTGAAGCAACAGCCACTGCTTGGTTTATAATGCTGTGGTGAAGTAGTTTGGTCTGGTATCAGTTGAGTGGCTCTTTTGATTCAAGTGTGCTCTCTTATACATCTGGTTCTGTTTCTTTTATTTTTATTTTATAATTAATTTAATTTTACATATCAGCCATGGATTCCCCTGTCCTCCCTCCTCCCACCCCCAGCCTTTCCTCCCAGTCCTTCCCTCATTCCTACCTCCTCCAAGGCAAGGACTTCCCTGGGGATTCAGTTTGGCCTGGTAGATTCAGTTGAGGCAGGTCCAGTTGCCTCCTCCCTACACCAAGCCTGAGCAAAATGTCTCTGCATAGGCCCTTGGTTCCAGAAAGCCAGCTCATGCACTAAGGACAGGCCCTGGTCCCACTGTCTGGGGGCCTCCTAAATAGTTCAAGCTAATCAACTGTCTCACTTATTCAGAAGGCCTGATCCAGTTCCATGGGGTCTCCTCAGCTATTGGCTCATAGTTCATGCATTTCCACTAGTTTGGCTATTTGTCCCTGTGTTTTTCCACTCATGGTCTCAGTATCTCTTGCTCATATAATTCCTCCTCTCTCGTGCTGATTGGACTCCTGGAGCTCCACCTGGGGCTTGGCCATGGATCTCTGCATCTGTTTCCATCAGTCACTGGATGAGAGTTTTATCATGACAGTTATGGTGTTTTGCCATCAGATCACCAGAGTAGGTTAGCTTGGGCATTCTCTCGACCATTGCCAGTAGTCTATTGTGGAGGTATCTTCATGGATTTCTGGGGACCTCTCTAGCATTTTGCTTCTTCCTGTTCCCATGGGGTCTTCATTTATCATGGTCTCTCTTTCCATGTTCTCCCACTCTGTTCCTGATCCAGCTGGGACCTCCCACTTCCCTAAGCTTTCTTTTCCCCCAACCTTGCCCTCCATTACTTTCCCCACAATGTCCAGGTTGCTCATGTAGATCTCATCCATTTCTCTGTCATTGGGTGATCCCTGTGTCTTTCTTAGGGTCCTCTTTACTAGGTAGCCTCCCTGGAGTTGTGAGTTGCAGTCTGGTTATCCTTTGCTTTGCATCTAGTATCCACTTATGAGTGAGTACATACCATGTTTGTCTTTCCGAGTCTAGGTTACCTCACTCAAAATGATTTTTTCTAGTTCTGTCCATTTTCCTGCAAACCTCATGATGCTATTGTTTTTTCTCCATTGTGTATATGTACCACATTTTATTTATCCATTCTTCAGTTGAAGGGCATCTAGGTTGTTTCCGGGTTCTGGCTATTACAAAAAATGCTGTGATGAACATAGTTGAGCAAGTGCTCTTGTGGTATGATTGAGCATTCCTTGGGTATATGCCCAAGAGTGGTATAGCTGGGTCTTGCGGGAGATTGATTCCCAATTTTCAAAGAAAGTGCCATATTGATTTCCAACGTAGTTGTACAAGTTTTAATTCCCACCAACAATGTAGGAGTGTTCCCCTTGCTCTACATCCTCTCCAGCATATGCTGTCTTCAGTGTTTTTGATCTTAGCCATTCTGATGGGTATAAAAGTCATTTTGATTTGCATTTCCCTGATGATTAAGGATGTTGAACAATTCCTTAAATGTCTTTTAGTCATTTGAGCTAAACAGAGAATTCTCAACAGAAGAAGGTCAAATGGTTGGTTCTGTTTCTGATGATAGGCTTGTTGTTGTGTGGAGCAACAGAAACAGCTAGCCTATGATGCATAAATTTGAAGAGTAGCCCTAGGAAAACAGAAAAATCTGAGAAACATATGAGGAGAAATTCACTGTTGTTGCTTTGAAACAGGATCTCACTGTGTAGCTCTGGCTGTCCTGGAACTCACTATAAAAGCTAGGCTGGTCTGGAACTCCCAGAGATCTGCCTGCTTCAGCATCACGAGTGCTGAGATTGAAGGCATGAGGTGGACATCTGTCTTGGGAGATGTTCTTTTGAGGCTTATTCTCAGAATTGACACAATTATGCCTGCTACTTTCTGTTAGCCAACACCACTCCAGATTCAAAGATCAGAAAAGACTTCATTAGTTGGCTGGAGTCATCGGACTACATTGTGGTCATTTTTTCTAATGCACTCCCTGGATCTAATGTATGTGAATGAAGGATTGATGTTTACAATGTAACTACGGGATGGATTCTCAGTTGCCTATAAGTAGGCTGATTTTTTTGAATCATCAAACCATTCCAGGCCTGGATTTCATTGCTCCTTTGCCATTTCTCCTGTCTGGGCTCTCTTCACTCAGCCTGTTCTGGAGTCGGCCTTTCATCTGGTCAAGATGAATGCTGATAGTGATGTGGTCTTCAGTTAGTTGCTTGGATTGAGTTAAGTCACAACAGGATGTTCTCAAGCTCAGCAAACTGAAGGCAGCAAGTGAACCAGAAGGCACATTGTTAGGAAGAGAGCCCATCACTTTCACATCCTTGAAATTCATCTCTCTTTCAGCTTTATTGTCTTAAAATTTTGACAATTTCCTGCCTCCATTCACTCATGTCAGTTGACCTATTTTCTTTTTAAAGTGCCATTCATCTTCCTGTCTGCTAGTGGAACTCTTCATTGCTAAACATCCCTTTCTGTAAAGGCTTCTTTGCTAATGGCACTGGGTGTGCTCTGACATGAAGCTTGCATGTTGAGTTTCCACATTCATTATTAGTCTTGGCACCCCCTTATTTTGATTTCCATGGTCAGCCTAGGACTTTAACTCCACTGACATTCTTAGTTTTCTCAACAGATCTTTGAAGGAAATAGAGCAAGACATAGTAGCTGCAGATAGCATGAGAAGTGAAAATAGTCTGCACATTAGTAAGTAGGCCTTTGGCTTTCTAGTCTAAGGATTTCCTTCCTTCCTCCTGCACCTCCTGTTTGTCTTCCCTTTCTCCCTCCCTCCATCCCCTCCCTCCTTCCCCTCCCTCCTCCCTTCCTTCCTTTATCTCTTTCTCTCTCTCTCCTCTCTCTCTCTCTCTCTCTCTCTTTCTCTCTCTCTCCCTCTCTCTCTTGTTATTTTCTTTCCCCTATATAGCCTCTGATTTTCTTTCTCAAGGATTTTGAATTAAAGAAAAACCCCTAACACCGCCCCTCCAAAACCTCCATCTTGTTTCCCTTTACACAAAAAGGATTTTATGTGAGTCTCAGAGGTGGATAGTTCTGCTTTCAAACAGCAGCAAGGATTTGTTCTCATCTCCAAGGGCACTCTGGTTACCTTACTTTCTTGCTCCTGGTCCCCTGAAGCCTGACATGCAATAGTGGCATTCATCAAGGGAAAAGAGCACTATAATTTACTCTGTGACCTGGCTCTCAGGGATGTAAGTGTGTGTTGCAACACTCAATGCATAAAGCTGTTGCCTGTGATACAGTCTGCCCAATAGAGAAATGGGATTTAGCTGCTTGTAATGAGAATTTGATGTGACTGGAAACTGAAGGGAAGTGTCTTTTTATTGAAGGTGCTGAGCCTTATAACAATCATTCAGTGGCAGGATTTATTGTTTTTCACAGCACTTTTCAACTCTAAATCCTTTCAAAACCTCGTAAGACAATCCATACACACACACACACACACACACACACACACACACACACACACACTCACGCACGCACACACATGTACATGAACACGCACATGTTCATAGAACAAAAAGATGCAGTGATCCCTGATTCTGCCCCCTAAAAAATTGTCTTTTTTTATTCTCTAGCTAAAGGTTTTCTTTCTTTCTTTCTTTCTTTCTTCCTTTCTTTCTTTCTTTCTTTCTTTCTTTCTTTCTTTCTTTCTTTCTTTCCTTCCTTCCTTCCTTCCTTCCTTCCTTCCTTCTCTCTCTCTCTCTCTCTCTCTCTCTCTCTCTCTCTCTCTCTCTCTCTCTTTCTTTCTTTCTTTCTTTCTGCAATAGAAATGCTCTCTCAGGAAATTTCATTTTTCTTCTCATATCGGAAACTCCTAAGTGAAAATGGAGGGGAGAAAAAGATGAAATGAAGACATGATGCTACAGACTTGAAATATGCATAGATGCCTCAAAAAGAAAAGATGTTTTCTACCTTTCATGAAACCTTTCTTACAGTGTACATGTGCATGGACCCTTAGTCTTTCCAGGCCTGGGAGAGCCTAGGTGCCGACCACATCCCGAGCTGCTGTCTGAACAGATGTTAGAAAGAAACTATTTCTTGCTCCCTTCACAAATCAACTTTACCAAGGGTTGGGAAGCTGCTCAGGAGGTAAAGCTCTCACTGGATGAGTGTGAGGACCCGAGTTCAAGTCTTTAAAACCCATCTGAGAGCAGACACTGTAGCATTTGTATCTATAATCCCAGCACTCCTATGAAGGGATGAGATGTGTGGACTGGAGAGTCCCCAGGTGTGTGTGGGCAGCTAGCCTGCCATAGGCAGACAAGGTGGCAGGCAAGGACTGGCATCTAAAGTTATCCTCTGCCTTCCACACATACACTGTGGCATGCACACACCTGTACATGTACACATGCGTGCACACACACATGCACACATATACACAAACACCACACACATACATACACATAGAGTTTTTTTTAAATTAAAAAACAAAGTTTTGAGCACATTATTTAAGACTTCTTCAGTTTTTCCCTGTGTGCCTTAAATCTCCATTGTGAATTGAGGTCTTAGAAGTATCTTTCTGTAGAATCTCAAATTTCTTTTACTTACTATAATTTATTTTTCCCTAACAGGAAATGTGCCCAGAAAAGTCAGTGAGTTGAGAATTGTATCTTTTTTAAAAAATTGTCGTTCAGTGAATAGGATAGCAAATATAGTTCTTATTTCTCACACATTCATAAATTATCATATATATTAATATTTGATAAAGTTTTGTCTTATCAGACACCTTTTTGGGGGTAATTTGTAATGCTCATCTGTAGGTTTGGCAATTACTCACCAAATTACTCAAATTTTCCAAAAGTATAATAACGATTTTTATCAACTCTTTCAGATTTACTTTTTAAAAATCAACAATAACACCTATAGGTCTTCCAGTCTTTGGAAATACATCAAGTCCATAGCCACAGTTTTAATTTCTTTGTTTTCAGTTAACTATAGACCAAAACTGTTAAATGGAAAAATTCTAGAAATGAACATATGATAGATTGCAATAATGCCTATTGTATATTGATGTCATTGCTGTATTTTATCATTGTTATTAATCTCCTGCTACAAGTTAAACTAATCATAGTCGTGCGTGTGCGTGCGTGCGTGCGTGCGTGCGTGCGTGTGTGTGTGTGTGTGTGTGTGTGTGTGTGTGTGTGTAGGAAAAACAGCATCCATAGGGTTTGAGTCATGTAGTGGTTTGGAGCATACACTAGGGTCTCGGAACATGTCCTGAGGATGATAATGAGGTAATTTATCTTACCTTCCACAGTTCCACAGTCAGGGCTTATGACCTTGTGTCCAAGAGTTCTGATGGCTGCAAAAGAGAGGGCACATTAAGGTGACTCTCCCCGGGGCTCTTCCAGTTCTGAGAACTAAAGCATGCCAGACATTTCATTTATGTAGCCCCAACTGAGAAGGTCTCACTGAACAAACATATTATAAAGTTAGACAGGGAATGTTTGTTTTTTTTCTTCCTGCTGTTTATATGCAGTGGCATCATGAGATGTGATGAACATGTGTCGCTGGGGGTCTCTAGGCAGTGACATGAACTGAGTGTCATCAGATCTGATCTATTCTTATTGTGAAAATCAAAACATATCAAGCCTATGTTTACAAGTTAGAGGTAATAAAGACCTTAAAACTTTTCAATGTGTAAGACACGGGAGAAGGGCTGGAGGTAGCAGGGAAACTCCCCAGCTTTCTTTTCTCATTGTTTTGGTGTGCTTTTGAAAGAATGCTCAACATCTGCACTGATAATTTAAATTATTTTAATGTTGGGTCTAGCTTAACTCTCTCCATAATTAATGTATATGTTGGGTTATTGGTGCATCTGAAAATTGCCATGACTATATAAAATAAATTTATTTTATATGTGGAGTATGTGGAGACATGTGGGTAATATGTTAAAATTA
The DNA here is from genome assembly GCF_004664715.2 of Peromyscus leucopus. Taxonomy (NCBI): domain Eukaryota; kingdom Metazoa; phylum Chordata; class Mammalia; order Rodentia; family Cricetidae; genus Peromyscus; species Peromyscus leucopus. The sequence continues at coordinate 88,817,345 of NC_051067.1, read as the reverse complement.
AATCAGTCTTGATAAAGACTTGATGGTATGATTTCTCTATTTGCAAACCTGTGATCACATAAAAATACAAAGTGTTGCTCTGACCAAAACATGTTTTCTATCTCAAGACACATGAGGCCATACTAAGTATTGCTATGACCAAAACATCTTTGCTATCTCAAGACACATGAGGCCCGTGCCTGTGTTAATGAGGGGAGCGGTAATCTGGTGCAAACCAGGTTTTGTGTCTTTGTGATAGCCAATCTTCCTACA